>NC_058133.1:427406283-427629641 GCF_016433145.1 Gracilinanus agilis | reverse complement strand
CTTCTCTTCTCTTCTCTTCTCTTCTCTTCTCTTCTCTTCTCTTCTCTTCTCTTCTCTTCTCTTCTCTTCTCTTCTCTTCTCTTCTCTTCTCTTCTCTTCTCTTCTCTTCTCTTCTCTTCTCTCTTCTCTTTTCTCTTCTCTCTTCTCTCTTCTCTCTCTCCTCCCCTCCCTCTTCCCTCCCCTCTCTCAAACCTTACCTTCTGTCTTAGAATGGATACTATGTATTGGTTCCAAGACAGAAGAGTAGTTAGGGATAAGCAATTCAGTAACTTGCTCAGTGTCATATAGCTAAAAAGTGTCTGAAGCCAGATTTGAAAATGGAATCTCCCATTTCCACACCCTGCTTTCTATTCAGTGAGCCACCTAGCTGGCCCCAGAGCTCTATTTTTGACAGTTAACTATGATGGTAGTGGTTTTCTAAGGATGGAATCTATGTTTGCCATTAATTATGTGGAGATAGAAATAAATTTTGTGTCAAAAGGGTCAAAGCTATACTAAACATATCCTTTAGAACTACAGAGTACGAGAGCTATTATATTTTATGCCATTTATATTCTTCATTGTATTTTTTTAAACCCTTACCTTCTGCCTTGGAACCAATACTGTGTATTGGTTCCAAGGCAGAAGAATGGTAAGGGCTAAGCAATGGGGGTTAAGTGACTTGCCCAGGATCACACAGCTGGGAAGTGTCTGAGGCCAGATTTGAATCGAGGACCTCCCATCTCCAGGCCTGGCTCTCAATCCACTGAGCTACCCAGCTTCCCCCTCTTCAATGTATTTCTAAATCAATTAGTCACATCCCAGCATTCTACTTGGAAGATGTTGCTTTTACTTGTAATGCTACTCATACCATGCTGGGAAGATAGTCATTCTTTTCATTGTTGGACAGAATATTTAACATAAGAGAGACTCCTAATGTTTTCAGTGTATTTGTATAGTTATAAACAAGACCATAAACTAGCACTATTGAACTGGGTATTCATATATATTAATAGAGCTCCATATAGCTATATGTGATACTTACAAAAACCTTTAAGGTACTTCCCATATCAAAAATTAGCAAAATTATATTTGGTCCATTTTTCTTTGAAAGCCATATTCACTATGCTTTTTCTATTATTTAAACTAGTCATCAAAGGATCTCCAATATGATGATAAAACTATCTCACTGAATCTCCTTGAGAGCAGGGATCAGGTCTTATTTATCTTCATATCTCCCTCCAGTCTAGCACAATTCATTGAATTTAGTAGGTCCTTGATAAATGTTTATTGATTGAATATTTTTGAATACAACCACTTCCTATTTTCCAGTTACTTTTTTTACTCATGGAGATAAAACCCTTATGAAAAGGCCAGTTATCATTGACTTGTTTATCTGCCTAACTGATTTACCTCTCATTTAAATTCAAGTCAAGTTTTAATTGTGAACAACCCAATCAATACATTATTTAGTTTCTATATTTCCTATCTTCCCTTATGAACTCTTTGCATTAAGACATAAAACTGAGAAAGAAGCTGAGAAGTTACTTGAATAACTTAGTTGGGGAACAGAGAGTAGAAATCTCTCAATATTTCATGGGAAATACCTTTTCTTTTTTTGATGGGCATGAGGAGAAAAGGCTGGGAAATATATTGTCAGTCAGTGGGGAGAATGTTCTGGTACCTTTTTGTTTATCAATAAAACTTCCAACAGCAGTATGTGTACACTCTTTAAGAAATGTAGCTTTTCAACTTGAATTTAACCTGTTCAAAAATTGTGACCTGTTAGAAAGCAGGATAAATCACTCCTGAAAAAGGTTTTAATATACTTCAGTACTATATATCCTTATAGAAGTCTTTCAGAGACCAGCAGCCCCTCAGTTAGTTGATACATGTTGGGGAGTGAAAACTGCTCTTTAATAAGGTTTGACTTAAAGAGCCATTTTTCTTCCATATTACTCTTTCACACACAGTAGCAATCTTCTTTTCTTTGGTTTCATTCTCTGTCTCAGTGGAGATGTGGGAGTGGCCTACAGGATGGTTGATTGGTCAGCTATAATTCTCTTATAGAAAATCCAGAGACAAGGTAACCAGTTTCCCCTCTCTAAGCCTGGCTTTCAATCCACTGAGCCACCCAGCTGCCCCCTGTAGTTTCAAAAGAGAATCCAGTATATTACAATATCAGTAGAATCATGGAAAATTGAGAATCGTGATGTTACTTTGTTTACATTGTTAAAAACAAAAAGTACACATCATGGCTAAAAATTTTAGTCATTTTAAAATACCCTTTTCCCCTTCGTGAGTTATATCTCTTAAAATATATAGGGCACCATATGAATGTTAATTAAAAGAACCCTAAAGTCTCTGAAATCTTTCTTAGGAGATGGTAGAGGGAAGTAACAGATTTCAAGAACTGGAGCTCTCTCTCTCTCTCTCATACACATAAAAACATTCAATGCTCATCTTCAAAGGTACATCTTAAATATGAAATCCGTTTTTTCTCATAAAATGAGTCTTATAAGAGAAGGAAAAGATAATACACAAACACCATAAAATATAAATTAGATTTTTTTCTTCATATATCAGAGGTCTTCCTTTAATATAATAAGAGTAATTTTAGATAAACCATAATGCAACATAGATAATGCAGGTTCCGGAAACCTAGCCTAATATCATACCAATTTACTGAGGGTTACATCAAACCAGAAGATGTGCTCAGTCTGTCATGTTTTATTGCTTAATTAGCAAGTTGTCAAAAACCAACACCATATAAACCCAGAGATTCTTTTTTTCACCTGTTCACTTACTTTTTATTGGAATAATGAGCTGTGGAATGACAGGAAGTATCTTGTTTCCCCCATGTTCCAGCATGTCATGGATTCCTTGTCGAGCAAAAAACTCATAGGGAAATGTCATCTCACAAAGCCCATCAAAAAACAGAGGCAGATAGTGATGGTAATCCAGCTTTTCAATCTCTACCTGAAAATAGAAATAGAATAAATAAAATATGAAAATAGCAATTAAAGGCTACCAGGAAAATAAAGTTAATGAAAGATTATTATCTATCCAGGAGGAGCAAAAAGCAAAACAGTTTATTAAGATTTTAAGAACTAAATCTACATGGTTTTGTGAAGTATGTCATATAGAATTCTATTAGCAATGAGGTTCTTTCACTAATCATTAATCTCAAAGTATATACAGTGTATAGAAATAATCTATTTGGAGATTCCTTTGGACACCTAGATCTTTTATTCAATTTCTGCTTACACTTGACTTTGGTAGGAAATTGCACCTGCCAAAATTCTTTGTGAAATGAAGAAGTTTGGTTATTAGGAAAATTAACTGCAATAGTAAAAATGAACAAAAGAATAAAAAGAATGCTCACATCTGATTTAAAAAATAAAACAATGGAGAACGCATTAATTGACTTAACTGAAATGTAGAGACAACCTTTATTTTATCTCAACCAAAATTTAAACTCTTAAAAGTAATGACAGGCTGAAAATTTTATAGCTTTCTCCCCATTCATTTGTCTCCTGTCTTTTGAGTCATATTTCTTCTTTCTCATCATTTAAAAAATATTCCTTACTCTAGAGGCCAGTCATTGTCAAATAAGGGCTGTTGAAATTGGCACTGGAGCATGCTTGTGCTTTCTCATTAGATGATCAGGGAAGTGAGGCAGCTATCCCCAGAAGCAATTGGGAAGATGCCAGCACACTTTGTGCATCTAGGTCTTAACAGTTCAAAGCAAGGAACTAGACCTGAGATTTTATGATGTTCTACTTTATACAACAGTTTATGCATTGTAATAGATAGAACCTTGTATTCAGGTCCTGGCCTTGACATTGGACAGTTCACTTAACCCTTATGAATTTCATTTTCCTTATCTGCCAAATAAAAGAACTGAACTAAATGATATCTAAAAGTTTCTTCTAGTTTTAAATTTCTATGACTGTGATAGTAGCTAATCTTCTTAGTTCAATATGATGCAGCTTAGCAAATAGAGGCTACATAAAATCAAATTACTGTTATTAATTTGTTGTGGAAAGGATTCTGAAATATTCTTTCAGTATTTAGGCTGACTGATGAGTCTTTACAAATAGCTAAGGAAAAAAAGATAACAAAAGAAAAGGAGAAAGGTAAAGATATATTGAATTGAATGAAGAATTCCAAAGAATAACAAAGAGAGATAATAAGGATTTCTTAAATGTGTAATTCAAAAAAACAGAAAAACCCCCAATAGATTGGGAAAAACAAGAGGTCTTTTAAAGAAAATTAGAAATATTATGGTAAAATTTTAAACAAAAATAAGCATGAGAAAAGACAAAAAAGGAAGGTACTTAAGAGAAGTAGAAGTGATTAAGAATACATGGAAGAACTACACAAGAAAGATCTTAAAATTGATAACCATGATGGTATGGTTACTGATCTAGAGCCAGACATTCTTGAGAATGAAGTCAAGTGGGCCTTAGGAAGCATTGCTAACAATAATGCTAGTAAAAGTAATGGAATTCCAACTGAGTTATTTAAAATCCTAAAAGATGATGCAGTTAAAGTACCATAACTCAATGTCAGCCAATTTGGAAAACTCAACAGTAGCCACTGAATTAGAAATGGTTAATTTATTTCTCAGTCCTAAAGAAGGACAATGCCAAAGAATGCTCAAATTATCAAACACTTTTATTCATTTCACACACTAGCAACGTCTTAAGATTTTATAAGCTAGGCTTCAGCAACATGTGAACCAAGAATAACCAGAAGACCAGGCTTCTTTTCAAGGAGGCAGAGGAACTAGGGAAAAATTGTCATCATTCACAGGTTTATTGAGAAAGCAGGGATTCCTAAGAAAAAAATCAATTTAAGTTTCACTGACTACACTAAAACCTCTGACTGTGTGGATCACAACAAAATGTGGCAAGTTCTCAGAGACAGGAGTATCAGATCATCTTGCCCCCTAAAAAAGAACATGTATGCCAATCAAGAAACAACAGTTAGAATTAAACATAGAACTATCAAACATAGAACTTAGTTTAAGAATGAAGGAGTAGGACAAGGCTGTATATTGTTACATTTATGATTTAACTTATATGTAGAGTACACATCATGTGAAATGCCAGGATGAAAGAATCAAAAGTCAGAATTAAGTCTGCTGGGAGAAATAATCAACAATCTCAGATATACAAATAATACTACTCGGATGAGAGAAAGTAAAGAAGAATTAAGAAGCCTCTTGATGAAGGTGAAAGAGGAGAGTATGAGGCAAGGAGAGCTGGCTTCAAGCTTAATATTAAAAAACAACAACAAAACAACTAAGATCTTTGCAAAAAGACCCATCACTTGGCATCTTGGCAAATACAGGGAGAAGAAATGTAAGCAGTGTCAGATTTTATATTCTTGGGCTCAGAAATGACTACAGATTGTGATTTCAAACCATGAAATTAAAAGATGCTTCTTGGAAGGAAAGCTATGACAAATCTGGATGGTATACTAAAAAGCAGAGACATCACCTTGCTGACAAAAATCCATATAGTCATAGCTATGGTTTTCCAGTAGCAATGTATAGTTGTGATAATTGAACTATAAGGAAAGTTAAGTGCCACAGAATACACACTTTCAAATTGTACTGCTGGATAAGTCTTTTGAGAGTCTCTTGGACAGAAAGGAGATCAAATCAGTCAAAGAAATTATTCTAATGATTGAAGATAAAACTTAAATACTTTGACCAAATAATGAGAAAATAGACCTGTTGAGAAAGACTCTGATATTGGGAAAGACTGAAGGTAAAAAAGGAAAAGGGGATGGCTGGAGGATGAGATGGATAGATAAATAGTGTCATGGAAGCAATGTACCTGAGCTTGTATAGACTTTTGAAAATAGTGGAGGATAGAGGAGCCTGGTGTGTCTATGGGGTCACAAAGATTCAGATATGACTGAACAACAACAAATGCAAAAAGAGACTATGAAATATTCTCTGAAATGATTAATGAACAAATTTAAAATTTTTGCTCATCTAGATGGATTCATCTGGTTTTGATTTTTTCAGCATTAAATAAAGCTAAAATTCCTTATTTCTTTTCTATCTTTATGTAATCCATTTATTTGGCTTCCCCTATCTATAAAGAAAGTCTCATGACATTATCAAAAGGCTCAGAATTTCCTCTTCTCCATATTTTTGATGCACATTCTGCCATGTGCCAAATCGAGCTAACTTCCTTTCCTATGGCATTATTTAAGTCTGTGGCTTCCTTTTGGACCCCTCTCTTTCAAGGAAATGAATCTCTGGTCATATTTCTTTGGGGCTTCTGATATTTCCTTTTTGGCAGCTTGTCTGCTTTCATTTTCTTCCTGCTAAAATACTGCATAAAGGTATCTGCCAAAACCATCTCTATTAAACACTTCTCAGATAACACATCAGTGGCAGTTTTTATCCAGACCCAAGTCATCTTCCTACATGTCTCACCTTTCATGACTCCCTCACCTCACAAACCACATTCCAGGCCCAGCATTAGCTACCCCAACTCCTTCAAATAAGATATTTTAAAGGGGGGTGGGGTGTGAGGAGAAAGAGTGCCAATAATCTATTGCCTGCATCTGGGCTTTCATGAGGTCTTGAGCTACTTAAGTGTAAGTTAATCAAGTGGTGATAACACCCTCCCTTTGGACTGCAAAATTTACTGGGACATTTTACTTTGATCATATTTCTCTTTTCCAACTAAAAAAATATGCAACTATATATAACTATATAAAAAACAATGTCACTCTTAGGACAGTGTAGTCATTAGTGAGTGTATAAGGATGGGATATTTTCTTCACACACCCAAAAAAAGAATTGAGTTTTTCTATGGACCTGTTTGATAAATACTTTCTATTTCTTCTCAGGCACTCTACCTCTATTACAGGTGATTGTTACCTGGTGATTATTGGTACAGTACCTAATTAGGCACAGTGAGGAGATGTGCTTTAAGAATAGAAAACTGATTGAAGTATGGAGGGATAGATCACATACTCATCTTAATTAAAAAGTACCTTACTTAAATGACAGCATGTAATATATAGTGCATTTTACTTTTTACAAAAATAATCACAAAATACTGCAGTAAAAGCAGCATTTATAGGGGAAGGGTAACCCACCTAATTACAATCAACTATAACCACCAACTACATCCCCTACAGTATTATGCAATATCTATTTTCTATTTTCCTATAATTTTATAAAATCAGTTTAACACAAAGACATAACATAAGGCTTTGAATAATGATTTTCCTAAGAAGTTTTTGGGTTATTAATTATAATTAGATCTAGCATTCATATAGTGTTTTACACTTTACAAAATTATCTTATGTGCTCCTCACAATAACCTTGGGAGGTAGTTGCTATTATTATCCCCATTATACAGATAAAGAAGTTGAGACTTAGAGAAATTAAGTAGTTTGCTTGGGGTCCCACTGCTAGTATGCATATGAAACAAGTTCAGAACTGGGTCCTTTCTGATTCCAAATTCAACATTCCATGTACTGGATTCAATGTACAAAAGAATTGTAGTTTAGGACTAATTAATGAATAATTCAAAAGAAACCGTAGGGGAAAGAACACAATTTAGATTTAGAAGGCTCTCATACACACCTCCAGAAAGAGAGCTGAAGGAGCCTGAATATCAAAGCATATGATTTCTCACTTCATTTTCTCTGTGATTATTGTTTGTTCATGTTTGCTTTATGTGAGCCTTCTACAGCATTACCAATGTGGAAATGTTTTGCTTGATCACAAATGTACAACCCAAATCAAGTTGCTTGCCATCTTGTGAAGGGAGGGAGAGTAGAGAAGGAAAGAATTTGGAGCTCAAGATTTTTGAAGAAAGATGTGGAGGATTGCTGCTGCATGTGATTGAAAAAAAATTTAAAACAGATCCAATACTTACCATTGATGTAATTAAGGGCAAGTCACTCAATCTTTCTGAAAGCCTTAGTTTTCCAAACTGAAAATGGGAAAATAATACTGATACAATCCAACCTCACAACTTGGGAAAAGTATTTAGCAAAAATGTAAAACACTAAATGGTAGCAAAATGGATAGAGTTCTGGACTTGGAATCAGGAAAATTTGAGTTCAAATCTGACCTTAGATACTCTCCATTTTTACCACCAGTCACTGTCCTAGAGTCCCAGAGAAGTAAGGAAAACTAGGGAAATATGACTAATGCATGTCAGGGATGGGATTTTAAAAAAAAGTTCACTATGGGAAGTCACCTTTGTTGAAACCCTCCCCTATTTCCATGAGCTGATCTGACAGCTTGTAGAGGTTCAGCTTCAGGTGCAGACTTGAGGACCTATAGCATTCCTTATTTCCAGCCTAAGGCCTTTGGTAACTATAAAAATATTTTTCAATGAATCCTATTTGTTAAATTTTGGACACGTAGTCTTTTTACTATCCTAGTATTGACACTGATTAATCATAAATTCGCTCATTTAGAGAGGTATTTGCCACTGTATGAAGAAATGAAACATGCAGGAAAACTTGATTTTCTTTTTCTTCCTAAGAAAAATCTTATTGAACCAGTAGATAACATTAATCCAGAGGTACTAATGGATATTAGGTGGTAATTTTTTTTTTGGTTTAGCTTCAGGAATTCATGAAGTTAATTAACTAAGGCATAGACAGGTTTTAATTTGCATTGGTGGAAAGAGTATCCACATAAGTGAAATCATGAATCACCAGCAGAAATTAATTACATACTATTCTTAGATGTAATGATTTAGTATATAAATAATGTGCCACATTTTCATCATCTTAATTTCTGAGATTATAACATTGTTTTCCATTTCTTCTCAAAATTTCTTTCCTGTTTTGTATGTTAGCTGTTTTCTATAAGCCTCACACAATTATGCTATTTACTTATTTTGTTATATTACTATTATGCTATTTATGATTCTTATCATGCCTTTGACTAGAGACTTATTTTCACAATTGATACATTTAGAGGCAGATAGAGGTAATAAAGGAAAGGGAAAACTTGAACACAAATCTGATTACATATTTTACTACTGATTTTTCTCCTGATGACAAATAACAGATGGATGAATATAAACACAATTTTTGGAACATACTCAGGTGTATAGTTCCAAGAAACTGTTTCATTTTGTCACCAGTAGCAGAAAATAGAGGCATGCAAAGAGAACACCCAAGAAGTATTCTCTTTTCAGTTTTTGTATATCATCCAGGAGACTCATTGACTGCTGCTGTGAAAACATACATTTTTTAGATAATAAAGGTTAAGCATGCATAAATTCTGACTCTGCTTACAAGTGACCTTTGGGAAGCTGTCTTAGTTAAGTTTTTGATAGAATCTTGAGCTAAGTTTATTTTATAAAATAATTTAATCCTTCACTCCCAAGTACATATTTAAATTGCTTAATGGTAATCATATCCCAGCTAGAATTCTTATTCTTGCTAATCACCATCAGTTACATAGAAAATATGAATGGAAGTCAAAGGGAAGCCTGATTTTGACCCCCACATTTCTTTCCTACCACATTGCCTGAAGTACCTGGCCTTATATTTGCTCCTATAGATTATGTAATTTTGCCTTAAATAGAAAAAAGAATGAAAGCAAAAGAGAGCAAAAACACTCTAAATACCTTAGCAAGTACCATTATCTTAGAAAGAATATTATAACTTTATAGAGGACAGAGCATGTATCTCTACAGTCTTTGTTCATTTCATAAATACATGATATCCATGGTGGAAGTTATAAGGATACTTGGGAGGTAGTTTTATTTAGAGAAGATGTTCCAAATTCAGAGTTAATCTATTATATTGATCTTATTATGTATGACTTTTGGCCCATTCACACAACAGTGCCTTGCACATAGTAGAAAAATCAATATTTGCTGAATGTATGTATGAATAAATGTATAATAGGATTGTTGTTGGGTTTTGTTTTGTCTTAGTGACACCTGAAGTGATGTTAAAAGAACCAGAGGAAGGTTTCCAATGGTGAACATTTGAAAGAATCTCTGAAAAATTCTTAGGAAGATATGGATGACTCACATAAGTAGGAAAAGACACAGAGGGACTATAATCTATCCCAGGAGAGGGAGTCCTTGAATCTCTGAGAACTATAATATATTGAAGTATCAAAGGAATCACTTAACTTGATAAATGAATCATTGCTGTGGAGAATAAATAGACCATTAGTGATTTGGGAGTTTTCTGAAAATCAGCAACTTCAATGTAATATAATTATTATAACTCAAAAGTTATGATAAGGAAATTTGGGGTAATAAAAGTCAGGTTCAAACAATTTTACTGCCTTTGGACAAAGGCCTTTACAAGAGTTAGAGAGATAATGGTGGGTATGTATAATGTGAACTTTCAAGAAGTAACTTCCTAAATCTTCTAGTTCTTTGAAGTTCACAAGGTCCTCCATTCAATTTGTGGGGAGGGGGAAGGAGACTTAGGTGGAGGCTGAAAGCCTCTGCAAGTGGCTCTCCATATCAAACTATAGTTACTATTTTTTCCTCTTTATTTTCTTTTAAACATATATTGTTATTTTATTCCTTTGTTATATGGCCTCAACTCCTTATTTTGATGTGTGTGTGTGTGTGTGTGTGTGTGTGTGTGTGTGTGATGGTATGCTAAAACTTCCTAGAATTTATTTCTTCTAGTTCTGCATTACATTAAAAGCAATTGGAGCTGAGTTGCTCACTGGACAGAGGGCCAGGCCTGGGAGATGGGAGATCCTAGATTCAAATCTGACCTTAGACAAATCCTAGCTGTGTGAGCTTGGACAAGTCATTTAACCCCAATTGCCTAATCCTTACAATTCTTCTGTTTTGGAACTGATAGTTAGTATTGATTCTAAGAGAGAAGTTAAAAGATTTAAAAACCAACACTGAAGAACTGAAGACATTTCTGAAGGACACAGAACAATGAATTCAACCAGTTTCTAGGTTGAAGGAAAGCCTATCTGGCAGACCAAGAAGTTTTCCAGTGATGTTATTTGATAATAGATCAAAATATACTTATTAAAACAATACTAGCCTTCTAGGCTTCTTGGACTTCAACAATAAAAAATTAGTAGAGGAAACAAAAACTAGATTTTACATTTTGGGGGCAATGGTACTTTTAAAAAACTTTTAAATAAGCTATTTTATTTGACAGAATTAATTTCTAAACTAGTATTGAAAATATAGAAAAGATGTATGTAGGATTATTAAAATAGTATTATCTCGTGTTAACATAGTATTTTAAGGTTTAAAAACACTTTGCATACTTTATTTCATTTTATCTTTATCATAGCCCTATGAACTAGGTAGACATATATTACCACTTCCATTTCAGAGATGAAAAAATAAACAGAAAGTTTAAGCTTCCATTACAGAATCTTCTACTTGGCTTTTAAGATCTTTCACAACTTGGCACCTTCCTATCTTTCCAATTTTACTTTACTCCTGTCTACCTACTATAAGACCTAGGATCCAGCTATTTTGGTCTACTTACTGGTTCTCACAGAGGACACACAATTACTGACTCCATATCTTCTTTTTTTTTTTTAAACCCTTGTACTTCGGTGTATTGTCTCATAGGTGGAAGATTGGTAAGGGTGGGCAATGGGGGTCAAGTGACTTGCCCAGGGTCACACAGCTGGGAAGTGGCTGAGGCTGGGTTTGAACCTAGGACCTCCTGTCTCTAGGCCTGGCTCTCACTCCACTGAGCTACCCAGCTGCCCCCTCCATATCTTCTTATTGGGAAAGGAATAGACACTTTTATAGGTCCTACCCTGTGCCAGGCACTAGGTAAGCCACCACCTTTTTTAAAAACAAATATTATTTCGCAAGAACCTTGGGAGAGAGGTGCTAATATTATACTCATTTAATAGTTGAGGGAAATGAGATAACCAGAAGTTAAGTGACTTGTCCAGGATCATAAAACTTAGTAATTGAGGCCATATTTGAACTCAGGTATTACTGATTCCAGATCTACAGTTCTATCTTCACTATCACCAACTTCCTCCACTCAGTGTCCTTTCTGCTCTCTCATCTTCTTGTACAGAATATACTCCTTATCTTACTTCTACCTCCTGCCTTCATTCTAGATGCAGCTCACATCTCACCGTAAGCAGGTCTTTCCTCATTTCTATCCTTTCCTCAGGGCTAGTGTTTTTCCTTTGAGATTATCTTCTATATATAGCCTATATTCGTTGGAATATAAATACTTGCATTTATTGTCTTCTCTTTGTAAACTTATTGATAGTAGGGATTGTATTTTTGTCTTTCTTTTTATCCCCAGAATTTAGCACAATGCCTGACATGATAGATGGATATATAGATAGAAAGATATATTGATGGATAGATAGGTAAAGAGACATATATATATACATATATATACATACATACACACACACAGATGTATAGATAAACGGAGTTTATGGAATGATTTGTCCAGGCTGAAATAACAAGAATCTAAAGTGGAATTAGAACTCTTCATTTGAAATGCAGTGCTTAATCTACTCCAGCATCCTGCTTTCTCACTAAACCAAACCATGATGGCCTTTGCTGTAAAGACAATATTTTGGTACAAAATATATCAATAAAAATGATGTTTATTTTAAAGAATAATACATTCAGGCACATGTCAAAACCCTTAACCCGATTTCAGACTTATTATATTCAGAAATGAACCTCTGCTCACTACTTAAGTACCATAGCAAGTGAGTTTCTCTGATGGTAAAATTTTTACATTGTAGACTGTTTGGACTTTTGTTAAATCTACACTAGTGACACAAGAAGAAAAATATACAGGGTTGTGTTCTAGAAAAGGGCATTTTAAAGGACAAGAAATAAAGCAGAGTTTTTAATGTTCCTGTACTTGTTTTATTTGTCACAAGAACTGAGTCGTTAAAAAGTCACAAGAAATATTTTTTAGTAAAAGAAATGTTCCTTTTAGGTCAGGGAAGTTTATATAGAAAATATGGATCCTTGGAATCCTTGGCAACCTCTCCTCCTAATATGGACATCTTTTAAACTTGTAATGGAAATAACTCTAGATTGAAGTCAGAGGGCCTTATAATTATGATTCTTATTATCTCTATGATCTTGCACAAGTAATTTGAACTCACTAGGGTTCAATTTTCTTACTTGAAAATGAGAAGATAGACTAAATGATTTCTAAGATCACTTCTAGCTTTATAAACATATTTTCTCATTATTTAAATAATAATTTGAATAGAATTTAACACTTTATGAAAGTATTATCATATAGCACATTACCTCATTTGGTTCTCACAACTTTGTAAGTGAGGTAGAACATTCATGACTTTAATATATCAATTATCTTTGATTTCTTCAGTGTACTTGATACCTCCTCCAACTATGAAGACACAAACTTTTGATCCCTTAGTAGAATTTCTTGAGTTACTGTGGCCATATAATTTATCACTCAGTGATAATAATGGTCATTTGAAAATGTGCCTCTATAAACTTAGCAAGATTGGTCTTCAGGCAACACAGAGTCTGTCACTTGACCTTTATTCAAAGATTTTCTGGCTTTGCAAGATAGACCAGATTTGGCTTCCACTACCATGATGAATCATTGGGCTTTAGTGCAGGAGAGCTGGCATTATTAATTCCATATAGCAATAAAGAAAACTGAGGCTAAGAGAGGCTAAAGGACTCACTTAAGATTACAAAGTTAATAAGTAGTACAAAATAAATTCAGAGTAAATGGAAAATCATCTCAGATGGAAAGGCACTAATATTGGGGAGCACTGGAAAAGAAATCCCTCATAAGGTAGAATTTAAGCTGAGTATTAAGGGAAAGTAAGAAGATGAAAAGGAGGAGTTCAGGAGAGAGAACATTACAGGCATAAGGTCAGTCATTGCAAAGACAAGGAGATAGGAGATACAAGGGTTTTATGTAAGAAAACAAAAATGGTCCAGGGAAATTAGACTGTAGAATCTATGGAAGGGATAAAAGTATCAAAAAGAAAAAAAAAGCCCTGTTCACAAAAAAGTATCAAAAAGGAAAAAACCCTGTTCACAAACAAGAACAAATAAATATAAGAAGGAATTTTGTAGGAGCCACATACTTTAGGTAGTCAAAAGATTATCACAAAAAATAAAAATTTAATTAACCTGTTTTGGGAACACAGTTGTACTCAAAACTAATTTTAAAGAAATTTAATTTTTCAAAAATTGAGAAAAATACAACTATTTGAATTATCCAACTTAAAAGTGCAGATAATACAAATTGCTCTAACATGACTTGCTTTTCAAAAGGTTTTTCTAGAGCAAAAGAGAATGTAAAGTGTTCTGATCCATATATACTATGAAGCTTATCAATGTGAGGGTTGAAGTCTATCACCACCCCAATTAATTACAGAAGACTTAAATGTTAATTGAGTTAACTAATCATTCAAAAATAAATTAGGTATAGAAAAACTAATTAATCAATTTAAAAAGACCTTAGGGTCTTATGGTCACTGCATAAAGAAAGACAGTATCTCAAGAAATATATTTCGATTGGTTTAAGAAGATCAAGCCAAATCTCTTGGTTGACATTTTAAAACCCAAGTTAACTCAGGAGCAGTTAATACAATGGAAGAGAAATCCAAATTTGGGACTTGATTGCAGGCTCTTAAGAGGGAAATACTGGGGGTCTGTCTCCACCTTTCCTCTCTTGTTCCCATTGATCATGTTGCCAGAGATACTGGGATAAGAGAGAATATATCCAGCAAGGAGCAGAGAGAGGCAAACAGAAGATCTTCTGAGAAAAGGCAGAGACAGACTGACCAGATTACTCATTCTTAGAACAGTCAACATGTCTTAGCCTACTATGATTAATTGGGGTAGGTCGAACCACCAAATTTTATATCAGTTTGTCTAGATTTCAAGCATTTTTATTTGATTCAATGTAGTGTATTTTTACTATAGCAAAAGACTAAAAAAGTGTACAGATAGGAGTCAAGAAAATATTGAATGCCAATCCATAGAAATATGTATATATACTCTATATAGTATCAATACATATATATACAAATACTATTTCACATATGTATATGTATATATTTCACATATATAAAGTATATAGGATATACATACCTACATATATGTTTCTTATATATAAACAAAAAGGAAAAAATAGAAAAGCCAATATGAACAAAATAAGTATGAATGCCTCTAGTAGTTTTTGGTAATACCTTAGTCTTACAATGTAAACAAAATGCTATTAGTGACAATAACTAATTTCAGCTGATCGATACAGCAAATATCAGCAGATTGATCCTGGAAATTTCAACAAATTGAAATACTAATCATATTAATGTTATACGGAATAAGATACAACAAAAATGAAAACTATCGTTCTCTTCTGAGTTTAGATGTCATGAACAACCACAGAAGTGTTTTTCAAGTTTAATTTTTTAAAATATATAATATTTTAATGAATGTATGGCTAACTCCATAGAGTTAGTAAAATGTTATTTCTTATTTAGAGCAATTGTGACTATACCTGATTCAATGGGAGTTGCACAAGCTTTGCATGGTGTTGTTTACAATAAAAGCCAGAGCTTCAGGTGTCTCACTCTCTCGCTTCCCATAAATGGGCTCATTCACACAGGAAACAAAACCTCTGTGAGTCCAAGTGGGCTGCCAGTATGATACCTTTGCCAAATTTGAAATCAGAGAAATTTTTCCCACAAGATTCACCATAAAAACCTTAGTTTTGTGGGGCAGCTGGGTAGCTCAGTGGATTGAGAATCAGGCCTAGAGACTGGAGGTCCTAGGTTCAAATCTGGCCTCAGACACTTCCCAGCTGTGTGACCCTGGGCAAGTCACTTGATCCCCATTGCCCACCCTTACCACTCTTCCACCCATGAGCCAACACACAGAAGTTAAGGGTTTAAAAAGAAAAAGAAAAACAAAAACAAAAAAAACCTTAGTTTTGTTCTGAATCCAAGTAACAGAAATAGTCACACGCACCTCTACTATAACTACAGTTTATCAATAGCACCAAAAAAACCACAGAAGCAAAAAAGATAAACTCTTCTGCCTCATCCTTAGTCTACTTCTGGCAAATGGAACTGCATGTGTAACTACAAAGTGGACAATTATAGCTATTTGGACTGTCCCAAGCCACCTGGGAAATTCCATTTCTTCATACTGCCCATGTATCTTTGGAGTCTTTGGGGTTTTATACTGTGGCCCTCAAAGGGAGCTAGTCTTTAAGAAATGAACCAATGAACTGACTATGTAACCAGGCAATGTCCTGAGTACTAAGAACAAAAGCAGAAAGAGTCCACAAGGAGCTTCTATTCTGATGGGGGAAAACAAAACAGAAAAGAAAATTGAGAAGGGGAGCAGATGCAGAGACATCATCATCACCATAACAAAAGCTGACATTTAGAGTGCCTCCTATGTGTCAGGCATTGTGAAAAAGTGCTTTACAATTATTACATTTGATCCTTACTAAAATCCTTCAAGGTAGATAGCTATCCTACTCATTTTATAGTTGAAGGAACTGAGAAAAACAGAGGTTGTGACTTGCCCAGAGTCAAACTGCTACTTAAGTGTCTGTAGCTGGATTTGAACGCAAGTCTTCCTGATTTGAGGCTAAGAATTAGCTGCCACAAGGTGGATAAAGGCTAGGCAGGAGTCAAGCCCAGAGAGGAGAGAAGACAAGACTGGAATAAGCAATGCCCTTAAAGTAGAGGTTCTGGTAGGAATTGACTGGTGTAAGGGGACCAGAGAGGCAGAGTGTACTTTAAGTGACAGAAGGCCAGTGTGAGGAGGCTGCTGTGGAAAATGGAGAAAGTCAGATAAAAGTGGCACTGAAAAGAGAAATTAAAAAAACTATGCAGTTGACAAGATTGTTATCTCTTTTTCTGGTGTTAACTTGACACTCTTTAATCTTCAACAATCTGAATAACTCATCTTCAGCAAATTACAGAGGTAGATTTTTAAAGAGAGGGGTTGGAAAAGGAAAGTTCTTCCGGAGTATAATTAGTTTAATTACCTGCGAATAAATGCATTAACATTATAATTATAGAAAGCTTTCAGAGACTTCTGATAAGATTATAAACCCTGTGAGGGAAGGGCCTTTGCTAGTCTTCAATCTTTTCTCCTTTGTGCCTATCATAATAATATCTTGCAAATAATCATTCAATCAACCAACCAACATTTATTAAGCACCTACTATGTGCCAGATGTTGCACTAAGTGCTAGGAATACAAAGGCAAAAATGAAACAGCTTCTATTCTTAAGTATATATGTATATCCTATCATCAAAAGACATTATTAAATATTTTTTGAACTTAATATCTCAAGTGCACAAAAATTTAAATTTACTCATAAGATTCATGTTAGATAAAACATGCCCAGGCAGCCTAATAAATCTCAGAAGATCAGAGATCTATTTATTTGATGATGAAAAAACTTTTTCCTCATGGTTCCAATTTTTAATAACACATTTTTCTTTTTTTCCAGATTACATGTCAGTATAATGTTTTAATATTTGCTTTCCGGTGCTTTGAAAACCATAGTCTCTCTCCCATCCCTCCCCAGTTCCCAAGAATGCAGGTAATATGATATAGGTTGTACATATATTATCATATAATACATATTCCCATGTTCGTCATGTTGTGAAAGCTCATGGTTCAAATTTAAGCACACATCACTACGTAACATAACATTTATGGAATATTTAAGTTCAGTACTGTAATTTAATTGAAGTTTACTTTGCAAAGTACATTACAAATATTTCATTTTAGCCTTACAAAGACCCTGAGAAGGAGGTACTATTATTTTCTCTATTTTACAGATAAAGGACCCCAGGTTTTGTACCTTGCCCAGAATCATATAGCTACTAAGTGTTTGAGGTTGGATTGGAACTCAGGCCTTTCTGACTCCAGATTTTAGCATTCTCTCCACTGCATCACTGCCTCAGTATAATTTGTAACAAACCATTCTTCCCTCCGGGCAAATAAAGCAACAATATCATCATCCTGCATTTAGATAGCATCAAAATCCTATTGGAACACATTATCTTAAAACTCCAGCTAACTCACCTCAAACAAAGCTCTGTAGATCATCACCTTCTTTGACATGTTGAAGTGATAGGAATCCTATCATGCTGAAAATATCATGATGTCTGGAATTGTCACAGTGCAAGATGAACTGAGATGAGTGAGTTCTTTTTGAACAAAGGGAACTCCTAAGGCCACCAGGCAGTTGCCAACAGCAACAGCCTGGACAAACATCAGCTATTGCAGTAAACCTAGTGATAATTTTCTTATGTGCCGAAGATGGATAGACTATTTGCCAGTTCTTTTCAACTGGGTATCTAATATGGATAATGATATGGAATCATACTCAAATAGAAAGAATAATAATATAGGATATAATAATATAGGAACAAGGATGTATAGGACGCTACCCTCTCTTTTCTAAAATAAAATAATGTAGGAATGTCTATGACAGCTACTCAGCAGTTGGGAAAGCTTTGTAAATATCTCTGCTAAAAAGCTTCACAAAATGCTCCAAAATAACTTTGTGGACCCTAAAATCCTATAGGACTATAAATTAACATTCTCACTATGAAATATACATGGAAGTAGAAATGGTTAGGGAATCATGATTTATGGTAAATTTTCAGTCTCTTCAAATTTATAGGTTTTTTTTCAACTTAAGAAACATAGAATATATATATTTTCTCACTTTGGGGGGATATGGATACATGAACAATAGGCGCTCTAGCCACTCTACAATACTTTTGAATTATTTTACAAATAATTTCCCTTAAAAAAAAAGAAATGCATCAGAAGATTCATTTCAATTTGGTATTTCTGAATCAACTACTAGGAGCTACCAGTTTGTTTTTCCCCGATTTTTGTTTACAGAATGTAAAGAATATAATTTGTATTGCAGTAGCATGATAATCCCATGTCAAATTCTTCAACCTAAACTCTTTACCCTTGAACTTCTCCTTTAATCCACTGAAGGCATTTACAAACTGGGTTATTACATTTCCATGCTCAAAACTGAGTTTAAATCAATTTACTTTGATGAACATTCACTAGAAGAAACTTTGGTAGGCTCCTGTCAAAATTACATACCTAACTGTATGAATTGCAAATTAGAATAATCTTAAAAATTCATATAAAAATAAAAATTCCCAATAATGTTGGGAAGAAACTTCATGAACAGGGCAGGAGCATCTTCTTTTCAGATAGCTGTGTTCTTTCTACTCTAAAAGGTTCTGTTTTGAAGATGATCACTAATGATTAACTTCAAGAGTCCAGAATTGGGCATATTATAGGGCCCTGAGCCTCACAAATAAACCTGAGATCTGCATATGTGTATTTGGCCCCACTATTATATGCAGTTCTTGAATCTTCTTGGGTAGATGAGGAACCTACTTCAGAATTAGGGCCTCCCTCAAGGAATTTGGGAACTTAAAGGTCTGGTAAACTTTGTAAGGAGCAGGCTGACTGGGGAAGAGCTAAGCTTCTAGAAATTAAGGAAAGGAAGTTGTCTAATACCACCTTTGCAGCAACAAACATATGGTGTTATAAAATCTTGACTCAGCTTGCCTAACCTAATTACACTTTTTTGATCTCATCCTTTCTGATTAGATTTTCTAATTCTGCCTACAGCTATGACCTATTACTTCCTCTCTGTGTTTGATTAAGCTTCCCTAAAGTTGTTCTGACAACTATGGCCTTGTTTTGGGCACCCAACTAAAAGTCCAACCAAACCCAACCAAAACTCTCCCTTGCCAATTACTACAATCTATTGTATTCTGTGTGCCAGCTAAATCCATTGGTGCCCTACTTTGAACAGAGTAATTTAATATTGTTATAGTTAGCACCAGTCAAGTGCACAAAATCTTTACTGCCTCACATGAGTGTTTACTTGGTATTACAGTTTCTCTCACTATTCTGAATAGAAGTAGTTATACTTCTTATTACCAGGAATTTAAGAATGAAGATTGAGATCTCTGGATATAGACTTCTGAGAAGTCCTTCCTAGGATTAAGCAAGGAAACTAATGACTTAACCCCAGCTGACATAAAGATTGCCTTATTTTTGGCTTTCCCCTTCACCACCAGCTCCAGCTGTTCTCAGAAAGATGCAAAAGTGTAATCTTAATTTTTCTTATTGTTCAATACACATTTTTCCTCCTCCTACTGATATTATTGTCTATAGTAACCTTCACTTCCTACATTTTACTTGGTCCCTGCAATGTCTTGCCATAATTTTTTTATTCCCATCTACTAACACTGAAAATTTTTATTCTGCTCTTAAGGACCTCACCCTCTCCTATCTTTGAATTAATGCCAACTAGTATTTATTGAGTATCTACCAGAACTTTGCTAGGAATTATGAGTGATATAAAATGCATATAAAGCATTGACCCAGGCCTCAAGGATCTAATAATCTTATTGAGGTGAGGAGGCAAAAGCACAATACAAGTATGGGGAAAAAAATTACCCTCCCTAAAGAAAGACAAGCCATGTGTTGTCTTCCAGGATCCCTCTACAAGAATAAATTTTAAAATAATCCTTACTTGATTAGAATTTTAGTCTACTTTAAAGGGGAAATAGGAACTTGATTACTTCTCAGCTCAACTAATATAATCAGAATATAGTTGTAGTATTGTACTTTTAAATGTAAACAAGATAGTTGTACTGGGATTTCTTTACCACATATAAACCTCCTTGAATGGGTCAAGAAAGCAAGTAACGTAATTGAATGAGATATCAGTTATACCCATCATATCCCATGTATAAAATAGCTCTCAGTCCATGGATGGGTCAATCAAGTGGCAGATTTTATGGAAAACTTACCAATTTACAGAAAGATAGCCATATGAAAGAAGAATCAACTTCAGGGACTACAACCTCTTGTGATCAAGACAAGGCTGACTATGGATTCTATAAAGGTACTGACTCTATAAGCCTAAACAATGGATATATCTTAGAGAAACTTCATGAGGATTCTATGAGAAGAGAAAAGAAATTCTAGTAATAAGTTGTGACTTTCCTCTTGGTCCTTTATATTTGTGCCTCACTGGCACTGTTTCTCTAAGAACAAGCCTGTTCTTCCTTGGATTGTGAATTTTTATAAAGGTTTGTCTTAGGCTTGGAGCAGATTGTTTTTGTACTCAGTGTTTTTAATATTATATTTTAGTAAATGTCTTTTTCTAAAAAGCTAGTCAAAGTCTGGCTTACTAATGTTAACAGAAAATATACTAGCGGCAACTCATAAGTAATAATACTAAAATCAGCCCCTCAGCATTACCTCTAGGACTCTTGGTAGTAGTAATAACTACCTTCCGGGGTCACAGTTTCCAAATATAAACACACATAGGGGGAGTAAGTTCAGAGGAGATACCTAATAACATGTTTTTGGTATTCTGACAGCAACAACTGTTAAAACATTGGAATATATTATTTAGGGAAAAAGTGCCAAGTAACTACCCAGCATATGGGTTAGTCCCATTTTCTTTTTAACTTTCCTCTTCTTTATAGCCAAATGTCCCAGATTCAAACATCATTTACCTGAAACAACATGAGGAATATGCATTGCTTGTTTGGTATTTAAACACACAACTCTGATCTAATCCAAAAGTTGCATGTTGTGATTCTAGGTGCAGAGCAGTGGATTGCTGATGCTACTCTGATGCTTTGAAAACTACTACATTAAAAGACTCAGAGGACTCCATTGTGAATGCAGAAAAGTGTGGAAGCTGAATAATACTTTATATACCATGGAATACTTAGACTATTTTACCATAAGGCCATGTATAGGCTAATAAAATTTTTTGCTATAAAAACCATATGTATTCTAATATATTGGGAAGATTTTGGTATTATACAACTAAGGGGAATAGAATATATAGATTACAAGGTCTTTTAAGATATTTTCCAACCTAATACTCTCATGATGTGGTAACTTCCCTTTTTCTACCTAACATTCTTTTTTGATTGTTATATTGATTATATCTTTTTTTTTTTCAGCACAGAATAGACAGCTATATCCAGCAGAGATTCTAATGCTTGTAGAAGGTTGTTAACAGTAAATCCAAATTGACAATATATAGTTCTAGATGCTCTTCTGAAAGTGCTAGGAGAACTTTTAATACCTAAGCAAAGGTTATGTGAACTACTTGCAAATATTCACGGTGCCACTACATTTCGAGTAATTTTAACACCCTGAAAAAGTCCAGAGAAAAAGTTCCTAAATAAGAGTGTGTTGACAATCTGGAGTCATTTTGTCATTCTTATGCTTTGTCTAAGGGCAACATCAGGTATTCAGCAATGAGGGAGGAGAATCATGTGTAATGATATTTTCTTTAGAACTCGTCCTATTTCCACACATAATCATCCTAAACTTGTTATAAAATGTGCTAAAGCTATCCTTTTGAAAGTGTGCTGTCTAGCACTTTAGAGCAATAAAATGACCTGTAAGTGGATTTATATTAAAGCTCATAACCTAAAAATATGGTTATAAGAGGGAGAATGTTATATAAATCCAATAAACATATAAATAATCATTTTCATCTACTGAGTGATAGTGGTCTGACATAAGTTGAGCCTAGATTTTAGGATTCTTAATTAATGCTCTACCTAAACCAAGCAAAGTGACCTAGAGGAATGAAAAGAATAAACATTAAAGAATTAAAGGATTTAATAATAGATCTAGAATGGCATCTCTAGAGCCTAGAGATTGTCTTCTCGAAAATACTTTCTAATATTACTTGTTAGGGCTAGTTTTATCATTTGTCAAATCAGTCCATTAATGTGAAAAAAGTCCATTAAATAAAAATTTCCAATATTTCCTATTGTAACATCAATCAATCAGTATCCACTAAACACCTACCATGTAACAAAAAAGAGAGGCAAAAAAATGTTCTCTAGTCTTGTCTTGTAGATCCTTGCTCCTATATCTGCTCCACAGTATTCTTGGGAAAACTCTGAGGGATTAAACTGTATCTTCTCTAGGATTCTGACTAAACCCATCACTGATTAGATTCTCCTCCCTATCGATAGGAGCTTATGAATAGCATCCCAGTTCTATTTAAGCATTTAAAAGATTGCCTTCAAAGATAGCTCGAAAATAAACTTACAAATATTTTCGCCAATATCTTCAGGACATACTCTTTTCTATACCACCTTGATCTCTAAGAAAGTAGGAACTTGGTTTCAGTTCTCATACAGAATTGGTTCTACCAACCAAGTATCCACAGTGGATAGACAGAGTCCTGGGCCTGAAGTAAAGAACACTCCTTCATGAGTTCAAATCTGACCTCAAATACTTACTAGCTCTGGGACACTGGGCAAGTTACTTAACCATGTTTTCTTCATTCATTTCTAATGAGCTGGAGAAGAAAATGGCAAACCATTCCAGTATTCTTAACCCCAAATGGGTTAAGAGGGATTTAGAGGATTTAGGATTTAGATTATACTATGTTCCTTGAGCAGAAACATGAAAATTATTTATTATCACTAAAATAATCACATACTCTTGGAATTGTGGTACACTAGGAAAAGTACTAAAATTGGGAATGCTAGACTTGGGAGTCACAGATCTCAAGGTTGAATCCCACATCTGCCACTCCATATCTGCATAAATTCAAGGCATTCACTTAATCTCCCTGGACCTCATCTATAAAATGAGAAGACTGGAGTAGAGGACTTTTAAGCTCTAGATTTATGTTTCTAACTAATATTAAGCTTGGTATTCCAAACAGCAAAACACTTAGAAGAGTGATTCAAAAAAGCAGCCAACTAAAGATCTATTTGATTACAAAAGATATCTCTTACCAGCTTGAAATGCCTTCCTCTCCTCTCCCAAATTTTCACCATTACTTGCATGAGAAGCAGATTCTTTTCATCCATAAATTCATCATTATTGTAAGCAAACCTTTAGTCTTTCTCCTAATACCTCATTAGCACAGATGCCTTTCTCAGACTATCTAGACCAGTGATGGGCAAAGTTTTTAAAGAGGGGGCCAAAGGAAAGGAAATGCTCATCTGGTCAGTCTGTTTCTAAGGAGGAGAACATTATATATACAAGATCACAAGGAAAGACCCTCAGGTAATGGAAACTGAATACTGAAAAGCACCTGAAGTTCACATTTGTGTATGAGGGGATGTTTTTGGTAGGGTGGCAATGTAAGAGATGTCCTAATATTGTGATTAAATAGAAAAAAGGTCTCTCTAGAGTTAAGAGGAGCCCTGAAACTCCCCAAAGTCTAAGACTAGGGACAAGAGGAAGGCAGAGGGTACCACCAATATATGTGCCAAGTATTTGCCCAGATGTGCAGCTATTATCACTGTGTTACTGCCGAGTAAGGTACTGTGAAAATCCAGTGGGAAATTCTATTAATTGGTAGCTATGGAAGCTGTATTCTATAGATGAATGATTCTCTGCTTGACCTGGACTTAAGTCAGGTTCAAGTGGAGGATCTTGAATGGCTTCCCTCTGTAAATGTAAGGATTGCATTATTGCATTCTACATAGCCAGAGAGGAAGAATCTGGATGACTGATGTTTCTATGGCAGCAAATAATATAATTTTGCTTAAGTAACAGTAATAGTTTCTTATAGAATGTTAGGGGTACAAAATGCTCTGTATATGTTAGATCATTTAATATATACAACAATCTGGTAACATAGGTAAGTATAAGTATTATTACTTCTAATTTATATATGGGGAAAAAGAGGACTATCAGAAAGGTTGATTGTCTTTTCCAAGTTCATATAGCCAGTAAATGGTAGTCAGGACTCGCCTACATCTCCTGATTCCAAAAGTAGTACCTTTCTAGGGGACAAAAGGTGATTCTAGGATAATACTGAAGATATGTTATAAACATTAACCATTTAGAAGCAGAGCATCATAGATTTTGGCAGTTGGTTGGCATGGTGGATTATAGTGCCAGGCTTAAAGTTAGGAAGATTCATCTTCCTGATTTCAAATCTGACTTCAGATACTTAGGAGCTATGTGACTTTGGACCAGTCACTTAACCTGTTTGCCTCATTTCCTCATCTGTAAAATGAACTGGAGAAGAAAATGGCAAATCATTCTCGTATTTTTGCCAAGAAAACTCCAGATGGGGTCATAAAGAGTTGCACGTGATTGAAACAATGAAGTGGAAGAAAACAACATAGATTTAGGGCTTAGAAGGAACCTTAAAATTCATTTGGCCTGTTCTCATTTTGTAATTATGGCCCCAGAAGGATAAATGACCTAACCAAGGTCAAACAAGAAGCAAATGGTGGAACATGAGTTTAAATCCCCTGTTAGTCTTTTGACTTCCTCACCAAGGCACTGCGATCAAATCCACTCTGGTTGATCAGAGTAACAATCTTGGTTTATATGTTTAAAATAAGATTAAAATTCTTGGTTTATATGTTTAAAATAAGATTAAAATTCTAAATGTTATGAGGCATCTTTTTGTTACTTTTTTACAACATTAACTATTCAGCTATTTAAATGTAATAGACTGTACAAGAACTGAATCTGCTTACTATTAATTTGATGAAAAGACAGCAGCAGATGAATTCTGGGAGAAGAGGTCTCTAAACTTTTGATACATGTAGGATATAATCAAGCATTGTTTCTGTGGAACAAATACTGGAGCTAGACTGAATTTTAAGCAATAGATAAAAGATAAGTTTCTCTATTTCCCATTCTATGCATTTCCATTTAAATTCCTGCTGGCTGTTCAAAAGCAATCAAGGTTCCTTCTCAGACACACCCGGTATTTTTCTCTATAGTTCTTGCTGTCTCAGAAGGCCTGGAAGATTTTTTTTTTAGCTGATTATTTAACTAAATTTGAAATAAACAACCATTCATCTGGTATTTTCTTCTCTGTGGAGGCATCCGTGCTAACTTCTTAAAATGTAGAAAACTCATACTTTCAACTTGTATAGTGGAATCAGTCTAGATTTAGAACTGGAAGGGTGTAAAGGCCATTCAGTCCCATCTATGATTGTATAAATGCAAAAACCGAGTACAAGAAAGGTTAAGTGACTTCCCCAAAAGTACACCCAGAGGAAGAGGCAGTATTTAAAATGACAGTAGGAGTTAAAACCAGTTCTATTTATTCCAAATCTAAATATGCATGCTATGTAGTACTATTGAAAAGAGGGGAATTGGGCAACTTCTCCAATTACTTTTAAATTATGTAAATGTACTCAAGGAGTGCTTCTGTAGTGCTTTTCCCATGAAAGGAAGGGAAGTAGGGAGGGAAGTATTTATATAATGCTTATTATTTGTTAAGAGCTATATGAATATTATCTCATTTGATCCTTACAACAGGAAAACTAAGGCAAACAAAGGTTAAATGACTTGCTTAGAATCACACAGCTAGGAAGGAAAGAAGGCTGGATTTGAATTCAAGTCTTCTTGACTCCAGGCCTAGTACTGGTTATTTGAAAGAAAATGGACATAAAGAAAGGGAAGTATAGTAAAGGATGTCATTAAAGATGAGTCTTGTTGTGAGAGTGTGAGAGAACCAATGGGCAGAGCACAGGGTCTACTGGTATGAGAGTGTTAAGAGAACATGAAAATGGCTCCCAAGATGCTATTCTAACTCTTTGGGTAAACAAATGGGAAGATATAGTTGAGAGTTATACAAGATGGGTGGGCATGAAAGAGCTCTGGTCTTTCTGTGACTGGAGAGTCAGCCACAAAGATAGATCAAAAAGTCATTTGAGTATTTGAATATATACAAGAAGGATAACTTGGCATATAGCAGGGCTAGAATTTCTAAAATATTCCTAGTACATTTAAAACACATCATGACAATATGATATTCTTTTCAGCATCTCAGTTTTCTATGAATATAATACAAAGGGAGCAATTGTGCATTTTTATTATTAATGCAAGTACATGACAAACTTTGTGAATAATGCAAGAAAACCATTTTAGAAAACAATGTAATATATTAAGAGAAGGTATCAAATTATGACTAGTACAACAGAATTAGCCAAACACCAAACTTCAGCACACTTATTTTAGGAGAAAACATAATATCCATACTTCTGGATGGGAAGGCATATTCGTTAGTTAAACATGTTTGTTATGAACTTCAGAGACAGAGTTTCCAACATTCACTTTTACTATTGGGACATGTGGTTGCTTTTAGTGCCAGCACAGATTAAACTGTTGGAGGCATGATGTAAAACATAGATAGCATCAGAATTTTTGAGAGGGAAATGAGAGAAAAAGAGAGAGAAATGGCAATACTAGAGATCTTGCCTTGAACCCTGGCTCTCCAAGTAGTTAAGTAGCAATGGTTAAGTTCCCAGAAGAAGCCAGATCCATGAAAAGAGGGAAGTAGAGACTGAGTGAAAAGGGCACCAAGGACCTCCTACCTCAACCAGCAGAAAATGCAGCATCTGCCATATTGTTCTAGAGCCTCAGTTCCAGGATCTAGTTTTGAGATAATCTGCTCACCATCAGTATTTGGGCCAGTTCTATTCCCGTCTACTCTCTGCTGAGGACCAGAAGACATGGGAGAGGCACTCAGTTAAACTCATGTAGAGAAAGCATCTCAGTCTGAATGAATGAAAGGAAGATAAGGAAAAAAGACTACACTTAAAAGAAGTTTGTTTTTATCTTTTGGTATCTTGACTTGGAAACTGTATGAAAAGTTGTAAGTCAAGTTGCAAAATATTAAGGTTTCTAATTTAACTCTGCATTTCCCAGTCTACTTAAAATATGACCTTGAGTGAAGGTGACTGAGTTAAACAATAGTTGTGAATGGATTGGAAAGGGTGTAGCAATGGCCACACATCAGAGTTTTAATGATATATACTCCTAACTAAGAATCTAGGACTCAGCAGTGGTAGTAAAGTGCTGAATGACTGACAGCAATGTGTCCCTAGGTCCTGACTATTTACAGGATCCAGATTGCTATAATCATTATGTTTGTAATTGGGAGTAATAATTAATTCATTAGTCATGAAAACAAATGAGAGTGAAGAATAGGTAGAAAAATGTTTTAAATGGGACTTAAATGTTTTATTTTCTTTCTCCAGGAGGAATCCTGTATGGAGGAAATAAGAGTAATTGGCTGTGTCCCATTCTGAAGGACAGCAGCTGACTAAATATTTTGTTTTACTCTGACTTTATTCTTCCAGCTCTTCACACAAAGCTGTCAGTCAGATAAGCTACTTTGTTGGTACACATCCAAACTGATTAGAAAGCAAAAGGGGAAATAGAATCTCAGTGGGATGAAATTCTATGATGCTATTGTATCTAAACCCCCAAATGGAAAGGTATGTAGAATCTACAGTTGGCCATAATTGTTATATTCATTACAAATTTATAAAGAGATTGCACAAATGAGGTGCTACTTCTTCTTTATGTTGGCATAGATATACAAGCATTCACAAATTTACATTTTAGGTGATTTCAGAGAACAATTCAGTGAAATCTATTCCTCATTATTTCCAAAGATATATAATTTCCTCCATATAGCTACTCCAATCACAGACAGATCATGATGTCAGCATACCTTAATTAGTTTCATGAGTGGATATATATTTTTTAATGTTAGCTAGTGGACTAGTTTCTATTTTCAATAGGCTGGTCCTTATAAAGCAGTTAGTTTGTCACTGGGTTCTTACCCAAAGCTAGTAAATCTTTCCAGCTAATATCTGGCAGAACTTACTTTCTTTTGGCATCTCTTTCAAGAAGTGAGGGCCACTTTCAGGATACAATGAGGGATAAGAGTGGTGCTTAGAGGAGGAGTAAAAGCCAGAGAATAAGCTTCAGGAAATAATATTTATTGCTGCTGTTTAAAGTAAGTCTTCCAAAAGCAAGAATACAAAAGACACTTCTCAAAAAAAGTTAACTAGTCACTTTGAAAAAAAATGCAAATGTCTGATTTTGACCACTAATGATGTAGACAATACTTGCATGGAAGTAGGGATGCCAGAGTTCAACCACCATCTGAGGAAAATTACAACTCCCACGTATTTCTGGCAACTTTCTAGGATTCTTATTTTTTGATGCTTCATCTGTCCAGAAAGGGATGCAGTTGTAAATTGCTTTGCAAACCTTAAGGTGCTATAGAAATGCTAGTTCTTATGATAATTATTGTCGTTTTTTGCATGCTATTGTGTTCACTAGAAATAAATACATTTTTAAGAAGAAGGCTTTGAGTATGAACAGGTGACCATTTACTTATATGGTATACTAAGATCTGTCTAAGTTTATTGAACCTTAAAACCAGAATTTTATTTTTGTTTTTGTTTTTACCTCAACAACTGCTAAAGACTATCTACTATTAAGATGTAGAATGATTGTGATCCAAACTGTGGGAGAAAGCACCCATTCTGATTATTTCACAGATCCTTTACATTAAAAGTAATGGAATTTGCTTATTGAATTGGCTTGTGTTACTTATAGAGCATCTACTTTGGAAAAGAAAAAAGGTCACTCATAATAACTTTAAAACCATGTTGTTACTGCTTTTATACCAAAACAATTAAACAGAAACCTTTCTGAAATTCCAAATTTGAGGCATATGATTTTGATGCAGATTGATAGCATGATTGTGAAATGATAAAAATGTTTATTTTTGTATACATGCCTATTTGCCAAAAGGTTCCTTATTTGTAAAGTGAAGATCAATCTTGTTCGTGAATAGATAAGTTTTTAATGTCATTCAAAATCATTAAGATTATTAGCTCTGAAATGAAATAAGCCAAATGACTTAATGGCCACATAGGAACTACTTTTCTTTTTTTTTCTTTCTTTCTACTTTTCCTTTCTTTCCACTTTTCAAATCATCAAAAACTACATTTTTGTTTCTTTAATATCTCATATTGTACTAATACTTTAAAGTTATCAAAAACAGTTCAAATTTGCTATCTCACTTAACCCTCCAATAACCCATGAGATAGGTAATAGAAATATCAACAGGTTAATTTTACAGATGGGGTAGACATTGGGGATCAAGAAATGATTTCTCTAAGATCACATGGCTAATAAGTGGTTGAATTGGAAGCAGAGCTCAGGCCTTCTAGTTCATAGTCCAATGTTCTTTCTGGTGTCCACAAAGATTTTCTATTGACTTATTTTTATTTACTTTGCTTGTCATATGCTAAAACTATGACGATGACTGGATTTGTAATAACCCCTTTTCAAAATGTGTTGACACCAGTTGGTTTTGACTTTTCTAAAAATCATAACCACATATATTCATATAGGTCTTATAATAATAAAAATACAGAGAAGACCTACATGAGTTATATAGTCCATCTTATAGCCTCTAGGCAAGGTTCACGTACTGCAGTTTACTTATCAGAATAAAGAGCAGTTGGTAAAAAGGCAGAGGGAAGCACAGACTGGGACTCTACAGAATAAATGAAATAGTAAATCCAAGCAATAACAGAGTTCAGGCCAAAAAACAGAAACATTGCTATTTACCGGAGGGGGAATTCAGTTCAACATTCATAAGCAAACCTACTGTGTGCAGAAAACTGCTAGGCACAAGGATACACAAGGTATGATTTCATTCCTTATGGATATCATAGTGTAGTTAGGGGACATAATATATGCCAAAAAGTAACTTCCCCCACAAAATCTCATACGCATAGGGGTGTGTGTGTGTGTGTGTGTGTGTGTGTGTGTGTGTGTGTGTATATATATATATGTATATATACATATATATATATATATATATAAAGAGAGAGAGAGAGAGACATGTAAATGAGAACACAACATAAAAATCCCATATGTGATTCAAAGAGGAAGGAAAAAGACATTGAAATCATGGAAATAATGAGGCTTTTCAGAGGAGCTGACATTTGACTGGGATGCAACAGAGGCATGGAAAGGATGAGGAAATGGGGAAAGACTTCAGCAATAGCAAAAAGTTTGAACAAAAATGCCTATAGATGAGAAAGTGGCCAGTTTGTATAGGGAATAGTGAGTTGTCTTGTCTAATTAGAGAATAACTTCCTGAGAACAAAGAGTGCTTCATTCTTCTGTTTGTGTCTCTAGTACATAGAAAAATGTTGGGCACATATTTGGTCTGGTGACGTAAAAAATAAAATATATAAAATTAAAAGGCAACTGAAGATAATAAAATATAATAATTATATTTTTAAGTTCACAAACACTAGATTAACAAATTCCAAAGGAAAGAGTGGTTCATTCTATAAAAATGCTACAGATAGGTCAGAGCAAAGTGAATGAAGACTGAATAAAATTACTGTTTCCTTAGTTTCCTTATTTATAAAATGGGAATAATAATAGCAATGTATAGGATTGTGAGGGGAAAATGAGGTAATATTTGTAAAGTGTTTACAAATATTTTCATATAAATATGCTATTGTTCTTACTATTATTATTAGCTATAAAATTATTATATCTGTCATTAATAATAGCAATAAGCACATGATGGGCTAAAGTGAGGGAGGGAAGGTTGTGCTAAAGGACATTCCAATCAAAGTAGATAGCATGAACCTAAGTTACTTTTTGGAGAATAGTGCCTAGTCTAATTTGGCTAGAGTTTAGAATTTGTTAAGGTATGAAATTAACTTAGGCCAGATTGTAGAGTGCTTTGAATAACATATTAACTGGAAATATTTCTCTCAATGGCAACACCATTGATCCAATTTCACTATATGCAATACCTTGCTATTATTTTGACTATTTTCTGTTCTTTACTCTACACATCCAATCAGTTAACAAGAGAGCTGAAATGGAAGGGATATTATTCTAGATGAAGAGAATACTTGAGTAGGAAGTGCAGAAGTCTGGATACTGAAGGAATGTGAAACAAATATCATTATGCCCTTTCAGTTTCTTCCATTGAACCCCCTATTATTTGCATTGAATGCCAATTATATAATGAAAAAGGAAATGAGTTGAACTAAATTTTCTCATTTTAAGTCAAAGGAAAGTTAGTAAAGAAACCAAATTTCAGATGCCTGACACACAGAAAAACACTTAACAAATGTTTGTTGATTGACTGAAAACCTGCCAATGGCAGAATAGAACAGTATTAGCTTAGCAAAAAATATCTAGCAGATGTTGGAGGGAGAAAGTCAATAGAAAATAACATCATGACATCAGCAAAGGGCATCAATACTTTGTAGTATATGAGGTGTGAAAAATCCCAGTCATGCTTCATCCCTGACCACATGTGTTCCTAAACGTATGTCCTTTGTTGTCTATTATTCTTTAGATACAAATATTCCTGCATGTGATCTGACTGGTGATGGCACCTATTGGAAACTGAATTTCATGTGTGACCCCAGAGATCTTTTTTGTAATTTTTTCTAAATTACCTAACATATTCTGCTTTGTAATCCCTTCTAACTCTGAGATTTTGTGACTTTTGTAGTAAGGAAACCACCAAAGGTACTCTTGCAATAGTAGAATAATGATATAATTAAAGGAGCAAATGAGTTTTGGTAGTGGTATGATGAGGAGTACATGGATAAATGAGATAGCATTGGTATCATTAACAGGATAACAAGTTTTGGGTTGGCGGGGAGTGATAGTGATAAGTTCAGTTGGAGACATTGTGATTAAAAGGTAACAATAGGACATTTGGACATCCAATAGTTCTTTGGAAATGTAGACTAGAAATTTTGTAGAGAATTTGGTGTTGAATATGTTAAATTGGAAGTTATTTAAATAAAGGCTTTAGTTGAAGTTATGAGTCTTGAGAGTAAAGATCCTTATGGAGAGTGAAAATAAGAAAGTGAGAGAAAGAAGGATCAAAGAAGAACACTGAGTAGAGTCAGAGAAGCAAGAAGAAAATCAAGGTATTTTAGAAATCAAATTTCCAAGGAAATGAGAGGGTTTTTAAGGAGGAATAATATTTACATGTTGCAAAGAAGACAAAGGAAAGGGGAAAAGGGAAGTGAATAATCATATCTATTCCACCTACCATGTTCAGAGGTTGAGATTTATATAAAGAGGTTTGAATTGGGAGACCAGTAAGTCACCAATTATCTTTGAGAAGAAAGCATTAGTCTAGTGATTGGGAATGGAAGACCTCTTGTAAAAGATTATTGGAAGCAGTTTTTAAAGACTATTATTTCAAGAAATCTAGAAACAACAAGAAAAAGAAGACTAGAATGGTAATAGAAGACCAAAGCTGAGGTAAGTGTTCATTTGTCTGTTGATGATGATGTTTTTAATCTATAGGAGGCCAAAGCATATCTACAGGAAGAGGGGAAGTAATCAGTGGGGCCTTAGAGATTTAAGATATACAAAAGATGAGAATAATCCTCAAATCACAGGATTTAGAAATGGTTATAAAGAAGGCAAGGGAATGGCATTACAGTCAATATTTCAGAGAATATTGAAAAGAAGAAGAGTTGGGAGAAGCTAGGTGTCTCAGTGGATTTGAGGGCCAGAGATGGGAGGTCCTAAATTCAAATTTGGCCTCAGATACATCCTAGCTGTGTGGCCCTAGGCAAGTCACTTAATCCCCTTAGCCTAACCCTTACCACTCTTCTGCCTTAGAACTAATACACAGCATTGATTTTAAGATGGAAGGTAAGGGTTTGAAAAAAAAAGAACCAGAAGGGCTCCATATTCCTGCAGACAAGGTAAATGGAGAGACTGTGTCAAGGGCAGAAATTCTGAGGGGACAAGGAGAGTATAATACAGTCATCAAGAAAGAATAAGGGGTGACTTCAAGCTGGATAGCCTTGATTTTTCTCATTAAAGTGAGGGTATCTGCAGAGAGAGGGAACAGGGGGTGGAATTGGGGCCTTGAGGAACATAGAAAAGGTTTGGTATAACCATTATGGGAAATGAGATGGGGAGTTAATGAGCTATGAATAAAAGGTTTGAGCATCAATGAGAACCCAGTTGAGGTTGGATAGTTTGGATTTGCAGCAGACCTAGTCAGCAGGTTTTCATTCCTTTCTCTAAGAATACTTAGTATCCCTGAGTGAAAACGAAGAAGGCATTTGGTAGAAGTTGCTCATTATTGGGAAATGGCATGGTGTCTGCCAAGAGAATGAAGGAAAGGAGGAAGGAAGAAGGAAAGAAAGGAAGGACGAATTCATTAAATACTTAATCAATGCCAACTACTTTGTCCTGAGGATGCAAACAGAAAAAGGGAGACAGTCACTTCTCTCAAATAGCCCTTTGTTTGAATGGAGGAGATAATATATACAATAAAGTTCAGTTTCAGTATACCCAGAAAGACTTACAAGACCTAAGGTACTGAAAAAGATCAGAAGTCAAGATCTAAGATACTTTAGTAGGTCATGTTATAGTACTGGCACATCTGAAGGATGGAGAGACAGGCACAGGAGGACCTCAGGATGTAGTAGTAGGGCAGGTGGTTGACCTGATGGTCCTTATCTCATGGGAAGAAATAGACTTGGTCAGTCCCAACTTATCCAAGCTGTGTGAACAGAAAGTAGTCCAGATGTGTTCTGGTAGATCCCTGCCATAGGAGGCAGAATGAGAATTTTTAGAATGCTAGATGGGGCAATGTTGATATGATTGAACTTTGGTTATAGTTAAAGTCAAAAGGGACTGATGGATAAAGAGTTGGAAGGACTACAGGTTATGATGAAAGCGAAAAAGCAGTTTGAAAAGGTATGAAGATTTGAGGGACATAGAAAGTAAAGCTACAATCTTCAAGATGGAGCAGCCTCGAAATGAGTTTGAAATCAAATGCACGGAAATAACAGAAGCTAATTGACAGGGGAATGGAAATGAAACACTGGAGTTGAGGTTGATGAGGAATTCTGAGCCAAGGGCATTAGAAGGGTTACAAATATTGACATTAAAAGCACTAAGAATATTAGCTGGTACTGGAGCGAATATGATTGTGAATAGTGTTCAATGATCAGAGAAGATATGAATGTGTCCTTAAAACTATATACAAATGGATGTTGGGAAATTATAGGAGAAAACTTGGATGAGTAACAGTGATTAGACAATAGTGTGGAAAAAGTGCTGAAAAATATGGAGCAGGATTGTTGTTCCTTTTTCTAATTCTGACATGCCAGGGATAGTTGTAATGAAGAACAAAGACTGCAAATTAATTAGAAATCAATGAACCTTTTCAATATGAAAAATCCTAAAGGGAAAACATACTGCTATTAGGAAAATCATTATTTAAAGAATACAGATTACATATGAAATTGGTACTATTAATAAACCATAACACATTTGCCTTTCTATATGATTGTTAGTTGGTTACATAACATAAAAGGAAGGAATGGATGTATATCTCTCACTTTAAATCAGCACAGCATATTGGATCCAGGAAAACTTGCTTCCAAGTCCTACCTTTGAAACATAATGGTTTTGACCATGGGGAATCTCTTAACCTCTCAGTATTCCTCAAGCAGCTTTCTAAGGCTATAATTTGCAGAATAAAAGCAGATTTACTTAAGTAGTGAGAGTTTCCCTCAATGGGAGTTTCCTATACCAAAGAAATCAAAGATCTAGACCTCTTCCCAAACACACACATGCACACAATTGTTAATAAAAGTTTTCTCATTAATAAAAAGCAACCATGCCCTGGCTCACTATAAAAATACACATCCTTCATTATATGAAAGATTAAACAGTAAATAACTGGGTTTCAGAATTAAAAGTAATGAAGAAATTCAATCAATATTACCTAAAGATTCAGGCTCATGTAAACCACCTAACTGGTTAACCCAACTAGTTATTACTTCTATGTTTTGTCTACTTTGGAGAAATAGGTTTCTTATGAAAATGATTCTTCCCCTTCCCTTCCTTGCTGTTGCACCCAGCTGTGCCAAGAATGAGCTTCCTTGACATGGTCATAGGAGAAAGTAGTCCTAGTTCTTCTGGTCTCCAAGCTAGTGGTACTGAAAAAATATTGACACAAAATTCTCCAAAACACAGTGATCTTAACAGGGATAATGAACCATTCTCCTCTGTCTTTATCAGCTGTACTAAGAGATCTATTCAGTGATAGAGAAGGATTAAAACACACAATTTTGGAGGCAGCTAGGTAGCTCAGTAGATTGAGAGTCATTCCTAGAGGTGGGAGTTCCTAGGTTCAAATCTGATCTCAGACTATGTGAAGGCAAGTCACTTAACCCCTATTGCCTAGCCCATACTACTCTTCTGCCTTAGAACCAATATTGGTTCTAAGATGGAAAGTAAAGGTTTAAAAAAACACACAATTTCACAATTCTCATATCTTTGGTATAACTTTTTGTTTACACATTTTAAAAAATAATTAGTGGATGACAAGCTCAGTCAAACTCCTAATAACTAACAATTTCTTGCTATTGATGTCCCTCTCTCCTGAATCCTACTTCTTCTACCCATCCTGTCATTCTCTTCTGTGTCAGTTATTCACCATTCTTATTATAAAAGTCACTTGAAACCCTCAGGTTAGAGAGGTGATAGTCCCACATTTTACAGTGTCTTGATTATATCATTCTGGAGCATTATACACTGAGGTCTGGATACCATACATATAGGACAAAAATATTCAAAATTATACAGTCAGAATAGAGAAGAATCTTGAGTTCATGCCATATGAAGATTATTTGAAGAAACTGAGGACATTTGGCAAAGAGAAAAGAAGATCTGGACAGAGATGACATGATCTAGCTACCTTGAAGTATTTGAAAGAGTTGACAATAGGAGTAAGTCTGGGGTGAAAGTTGTGAACACCAAAGAACATAACAGAAACTTCAGTGAAATGTGGTAAAATATTTCCTAGCAATTGGAATGATCCAAAAGTGAAAAGGGTTTCATGGAGAGATAGAGAATTTCTTCTCATTAGTTCTCCAAGCAACTGATATGCTATGGTAATAGATTGGACACTATGGCATTTGAATTTCTTCCAACTTGGAGAGTCTATGATTCTAGATACTGACATCTGAGAAGGGAATTAACAGAAAGAAGCAGGGTAGCTGAAGCTGGTCTAATGTTTAGGTTGTTAGTAAATCAAGGACTACCTCTAATTCAACTGCCCCTTTGAAATTGGAGGTAGGCAATGATAAAATACATGTGATTCCCTTCAAAAATATTTTTAAACTCTATACATAAATCACTGTTATCTGAATATAGATCTGAGCAGCAGTTCCAGGAAACGAAATTAACTTAAGCAGATGCAAGATACTTGTAATAATTGGTTCACAACTCCATATGTTGAAGGGTTTCTACCCAACCCCCATCTTCAATAATTGACAAGGTGACCTGTATGCTCATATAAAAATATTTTCACATTCATAAACAAGTTGGACTAATTATCAAAAACTGTTTTAATTAAATTTCGGAACATCTGGCCTTTCGTCTTGGCAGTTTGCCTCAAGATCATACCATCCCCTTAAACTGGTGAAGACTGGAGAAGTAAAGTTTTCAATAACTTTGTGTTCTGATATTGTAAATGGAGAGTGACTTATCTCTAAGTAATACATACTTTTCTGTAGTTAGTAGTCCCTATGGACTTTCATTCTTTCCTTTGCCGAAGATATCTGAAATGTTCATGCAGCCCATTTTTGTGTGTGTGTGTAGTTCATGTGGTATCAGTCATTCTGGAAAATAATGACTTGCAGGTTCTTATCTGATGCCTTCAGCATGAGAGTAGTTAAGAGGCAGAGGGCAATGATGCTCTGCTTTCAGAGCTATTACTCTCAGTAATTCAGTTTCTCCTCTGTAAAGTCAGTAATCTCCAGAGAAAACCTCCTGAGAATATAGCTAACTGGAAGAAATAGAACTCTTTGCATGGCAAACCATGTAGATATTAAGAATACATAAAGAATGGTCTGAATCTGAGTCTTAAACATATATTACATATGTCACTGGGGGGAAAAGAGAGGCAAATATGTATAATTTTAATGAGAGATGATGATACCAAGTCTTCGATAGTGTGCTTGTTAGGTGGAAAGAAAGAGGGTAAACTGAAATGCAAAAAATAAGCTGAGACTTTAAAATGTGCTGTCTATCTCTCAATTATCTATCACACACACCCCTTTAAAAATAAAATCCATGATTTTTATCAGCAACTTATATCAGCTTCAAAACAGTCAACTGGATATATATCTTCCTTAATTTATTATATTTATATGAATTATATTTTTAAACTACTCTGGAGAGAATATACAAAATATTTTTCTCATCAATGAGAAGCAAAAAGATAAAATGATAAAACCTGTATTTTTCTAAAAAAAAAATAAACAAACCAGGATCCTGAAAACAAATAACATTAACTTGAAAGAGTATTCATTTATTTTTTGTTCATTTATTCATTCCAAAAATAATTATTGAATTTCTACTAGCAAAAGCCATTGGGATTAAGGATATTACTATCTAGTTCCAGTATGGATGAAAATGATTAAAAAAATTAAGGCATTATAAGATACTCCAACATGAGTGCTATAAACAAAGTGCCATTTAAGAGGAAATTTGTAGAAGGGTTAGGCTAGGTTTGACTGGCTAATTACAGGAGTACAGACAAAAGAGAAATCATTCTTTCCAAAGAGTCAGGGCAAATTTCAAGGGTGATATGAAAGAAGATGGGGAGAAGGTACAGTATACAGGGCATTTGAAGTCAGAGAGATAATATTTACTCATTACATATCCTTAACATTTTGGTGAAATATTTAGAATGCTACACAACAGAATTATCTTAAGAACCATTATTGTTGTGGAAGCTAAGTAGCCGAGTAGAGCATGAGGCTGGGAAATAGGAGGTCCTGGGTTCAAATGTTACCCCAGATACAGCCTAGATATGTGACTCTTTGAAAGTTACTCAAGCCTGATTGCCTAGTCTTTACTACTCTTCTGTCTTAGAATTGGTATCAAAACAGAAGTTACGTTTTTTTTTTTAAGGAACTATTATTAAGTTATGTTTTTTTTAAGGAATTATTATTCTTAAGCATCATGAATTTTCAAAAATTTACCAGAATGGGCAGCTAGGTAACACAGTAGATAGACAGCCAGACCTAGAGACAAAAGGTACTGAGTTCAAATTTGATCTCAGACACTTCTTAGCTGTGTGACCCTGAGCAAGTCACTTAACTCCCATTGCCCAGCCCTTACTGCTCTTCTGCCATAGAACCAATACATAGTACTGATTCTAAGATGGAAAGTAAGGATTTTAAAGTAAATTGCCAGGCAAGAAGTCATGTAGCTTTTGCTTGGAGACTCCAAAGAGGAAGTAGCCATACTTCCTGTGGCATCTCATTTCACTTTTGTATAGCTCTAAGAATTAGAAAAGTCTTTCTTTATTTCAGGTTTAAATTTGTTCCTTTAAAACCCTTACCTTATCATCAATACTAGTTTGTTTGTTCACTAGGTCTAAGAAGAACAAGGCTAATCCTTCTCCTACTTGACCATTCTTCATGTATTTGAAGATATTTGTCATATTTCATCCAAGTTGTTTTTTTTCTTCAGTGTAAGCAACCTTATTTCCTTCAAATCTTCGAGTGATATGTACTTCAGGTCCTTCATCCTAGCTGCCCTCCTCTAGACACTTTCCAGTTTATAAATGTCCTTTGTGAATACGACTTCACCTCAGATATGGTCTTCCCCAAATCATACAATCACTTTCCCCTCTCTCATTCTCTTCTTTCTTCAAGCTCTAGATCAGTGAATTCCTTGGTTTAGGCAACTCCTTGTGAGAAAAGTCCTTATAGCATGTATTTCAGCAAGTGGTCCATGATTTAAAGTCTTAAAAATGTTGATAGGTCATCAAGAAGTTAAATAATTTGCCTCATGGTCTCATAGATATCATACACCAAAGGCAGGACCTGAATACAGCTCTTCTTGATTCTAAGACTGGTCTTTCAATCCTTTATATACTATATTGCCTCTATTTTTGGATGGCTGAGATTGCTAATTAAGCCCAAGATTTGATTAGCTTTTATGAATGCCTCATCATGCTAATTAATATTTCACTTATGGTCCACATTTATAGCCTCAAGATACTTTTTAAACAAACTTTCATGGATTTAAGCCTCTGTGCTTTTTTACTATCTTAAATTTCAGAATATTAGCTTTTGTGCAATATTCAAGCCTGCCAGAACCTTTTTGAGATCCCAATTTTGCCATCCAATATATTCGCTATCCAGTCTATCTCTACCTCATTTACAAATTTTATGAAAATAACGCGTATGCTTTTATCAAATTATTCATAAAATGTTAAATGGCACAGATCTTTGGAATGAATAAAATTGGGACATATTAGTCTAGATTACTTTCCAACATAATGTGGAACCATTAATGGATAATTAGGGTCTGATCATTAAATGTATTTCAAATCTTCCCAACTGTACTATTATCCAGCTGACATCTTTTTATCTTGTCCACAGAAATAGCACAAGATATCTTATTTATTTTTTCTAAAATATTGACAAACTTCATAAATTAAAAGTTAGCAAAAATGTCCAGAAATGGAAATGATCACAGCTGGCAAGGCTGTGGGAAGACAGGTACAATGAAAAGTTATTTTTAGACTTTTAAACTAGTCCAATTATTCTGGATAGCAATTTGGCTTAATGAAAGGAAAGATACTATATTGTTTATTCTCTTTGACTTAGTGATGACATTGCTGATCACATGCTCTAAGGAGGTCAAAGAAACAAAGCTGTGATATATTAGAATATTCACAACAACACTTTTTATAGATTCAAGGAACTAGAAGCAAATTGGGGGATAGATGACTATGGTATATAATAGAACATGCAGAAAGAAATCACAACTATGAAGGATTCTGAAAAACTTGAGAAGATTGTTATGAATTTACACAGTGATATAAACAATGGAAAAAAATGATACATTCAATGATGACAACAGAAATGAAAAAATGACTAAGCAGCCAGATTCCTTGTAATTATAAAAGTAATTATGATTCCAGAGAATAGACAATGAATCATATACTTCTTTTCTGAGCAGTGACTGGGGACTGAGAGCAAAATGCTGATTACAGTCATCTTCAGTCAGCATCACTGAGGTAGAAGATACTACTTTTCTAAGAGGACTGGGAAGAAAGTCTGGGTGCTGTGAACTACCAGGGTATAGTAGAGCATAGCAGATTCACTCTTCTCATGAGAGAGAGGGAGCATTATAGCTAAAGATTTCAGATATGGCTCCTACTTTCTGTATTTTTTCTTTTAATCAAGGCATATCCTTTCAGACTTGTATTCTGGTCAATGGTCTTCTTATTCCACCAATTTTGAGTAATACTGAACAATCCTTTTAATCAGCCCTAAGCATAGTTCATTACCTTCTTTCCAATTTCTCTTAAAGTTAAAAAAAATCAAAACCATGTTTGATAATAACAGGTGATATTTATAATGAACTTTAAGTTTATTTGCAAAGCACATTCTATGTGTTATTTCAAAGGGGACTAGGTCTGACATTCAATATAATACTGCAAGAACCAAAGTCATTATTTCCAAAATAATGCCAATTAAAATAAACAACTTCAATAAATGCTGCATTCCTACTGTGATAATCTTTTGTACTTTATTAAATATATGCTAGAGATTAAGTAACAGTTATATAGTTCTCCCCTTTTACAGAATTAAATAACTAAGGATTCAACCCAAGAATGAGTTAGCTGTTGGAAAAGAGACTAGGTCAAATAATGAATTATGCTTTATCTTCATTAACATTTTCTACTTTGTGATAATCTCTTTGTTAAGAATAAATTATTTAAGGGGTAGCTATGAGGCTCAGTGGATTGAGAGCCAATGGGAGGTTGTAGGTTCAAATCAGGCCTCAGACACTTCCTTCCAGTGTGACTCTGGGCAAGTTACTTAAACGCCATTGCAAACCCTTACTGCTCTTTTGTCTTAGAATCAGTTCTAAGATGGAAGGTTAGTGTTAAAAAAATAATATATTTTTTAATCTGGGCAATGTGGTACAGTGTAAAAAAGCACTGTTTCTAACAGTCAGAGAATTAAAGTTCCAATCCCACCTCTGATGCTTGCTATCTCTGTGATCTTAGGCAAACTACAATTTCCCTTGGATTTGTTTGTTTAAATCAGTTTTTCCTTAAAATTCTAAAATGAGGGTCTTTGATTAGGTGGCAATTGGGATCTCTTTCACCTATAGCTCTATGATCCTATGGTCTAACTAAAGTTTACAGAATTAAGAAATTCCTCAAGTATCCCAAACGTCTCTATGTATCACTATAAATAAATTGTAAATTATTTAAAAAGTATGCCAAGTATAAGTTTAGCACAGCATTAAAGCTTTCTACTATTCTTATTGGTAAATAAATGTACTTCTTAAATGGAGTCTTGTTTTATGTGATGAAAATTAGGCTTTCAAGGCTATTCAGGATAATAGAGAAATAGCACATTATCGCTCCCTACTAATCTACAGATGAGGTACTATATTAAACATATTGTGTAGTTAATGGATATGTCAGATGTGCTATCTGAAATTTTAGCAACATTTTCTTTGATTCTAGTCAGAGTTGTCTACCTCCCTGTAGTTCAATTATTTGGAAGATTGCTAAATGTAGTTTTGACTTAAATGCAATTTTTAAAAATAAAAATCATTTGAAAATAAAAAGAGTGAATTTAATGTTCTTGATAAACAATGTAACATGGCATTTATAGTGAGCAATGATGATACAGTTTCACTTTAATGTGTCTATCTAAAAATGTGTGATGGTACTTCTTAAAGATTAATATGTTTATTCATAAAGTGCTGAATTCTTTTATGATCTATAACCATTAAAACAAGGCTTTAAAAATTCTTTGAAAGCCATTGGATGCCATGAGATACATTGCACAGGAAGTATGTCCAATGTCGATTGAGTATATTTGGTCATATCCTGCAAGTCATCTATAAAAGATGACTTGAGAGATTCAAGTGTTGACATCTTAGGGAAGAAGCCAAGCCTTTAAAAGGAATTGTGTAGAGGATGGGGAGGGACAGGGCCTTGACCTTAGACTTTTCCTCAACTCCCTATACTGAAGAAGAAACTAGTGAACTTCAGGGGATTAGAAAATTTATAATGTTCATCAATGTCCTATAAGTCTACTCAGGGCAGCAGTGATTATCAGTAGGAACTCAAGAAAGATTAGATATGAGGCAATAAAAGCATAAAAGACACCCCATATCCAAGAACAACTTCTTGAGAATTTCACCAAGAGGAAATAGGAGTTAACACTTTGTCATATATACCCTCTAAGCTTGAACCTACCTTCCTTTGAACTCCATAGGTACTTGTGGGAGAGGACTGTCTTTCAGGGAGATGTTTTGTATGAGCTAGTCTCATTATAGAGTCTTAATAAATGCTTCTAATTAAGGCTAGCTGACTGATTGACTTCAAATGATAATTTTTTGGGGGTGGGTGGTAAACATACTGACAAGAGCCCATGAACTATATAGCATTGGAAAGATGACCTGACACCTCATTGTCTAGCTAATCCTAGACTCTGAGGAAAAAATAGCAGCTTGCCATATTCTGGGATCTGCCAGTGAAAGTAGGAATTGGGAAAGAAACTCCAAGTCATAATCTACACTAGCAGTTTTCAAAGTGCGGTCTGGGGACTTTCAAGGGTCACAGAGACATTTCAGGTGGTTTGTGAAGTTAAAACTATTTTCATAATAATAAGATAACATTTTAATTTCTAATATGGTACACATGGATACATATAAATCAGATAAACAAAGAAAAGCTCTTTGAAGGAGGGGGCCCTTTATTGTTTTTAAAGTATAATGGGTCAAAAAGTATAAGAACTACTATATGCACTTTTATATTGTATAAAATATAAAAATATGAATTCTATTCACTTTATGTTGTCAAGTGTTCATTAATATGAAATGCTCTGGAACATAAATAGTTTAAACAAGTTTATATCAAACAGGAGAAAGTAAAGACTCTTCATCCTATCTATTAAAGAATAATTTACTTTTCAGGGCTATGTTTAGCTAAGCATATGCATAGGCACTTCTTATAATACTTTTTTATCATATTTTTACAGTATTTAGTCCTGTAAATACTAGTGTGATAAAATTATTATAATTCTCATGAAATTTAACACTAAAACATGTGAACCCCAATGTAATACTGCTGATATATTAAAAAATGGGGGGGGAGACAACCTTATCAGAAATCATTGCCCAGCGTTACTAAATTTTTACTTACTAAATCTTACTAAATCTTACACTCACTTGATAAGAACTTTGGTTTGTTCCAATTGAAGCATTCTGATAAAATGTCATTTTTAAGGGATCTCACTTGAAGAATCTTTATTGATGTTACAATAACTGTAACAAACCTTAGGGGCATTATTCTCAATTAGGGGCACACAGCTAACACATTTTACAACTGCAAAATAACTCTGAAGTTGATTTATATCTAATTATTAAAGATTTAAAGCAATTTAACAGATCTAAAACAATTAGGAAGATGAGGTAGATGAAGCAGCCCAGAAATTATCTCTTTTATCAAAGATTTGGTCAACCTACCACGTGTAGAGACAGAATAGGCAAAGACAATACCAGTTTGAGGCAAAACTTATTTACAAAATTTTTATAGAGTAGGATATAGAAGATTGGAATTTCTTCACAAAACAGCTAAAATTAGAGGGGAAAAGGCACTTATAAATAAGTGGGAACCACACTGAAAAATATCTGTATAGCAAAGTAGAAGGACAATAAAAAAGGTCTAACAGAAAGGAATGATAGTTGAGGCTTTAATAGCCATCTAATATCACCAATAACAGCAGGCCCACAATTTGTGGTCTCAACACTTTAATATTTTATATATCATACATGCTATATATGTAAGGAGAAATGGTACTTAAAAATGAAGTCAAGAAGAAAATCTGTTACACACAGGAACAACCTGTTCTGGTTGGTATTTTTTAAAACTCATAACTTCTATCTTAGAATCCATACTAAGTAATAGTTCCAAGACAGAAGATTATTAAGGGCTAGACAAGTGGGGTTAGGTGACTTGCCCAGCATCACACAGCTAGGAAGTATCTGAGGCTAGATTTGAGCCCAGGACCTCCTATCTTTATCTCTGGCTCTCTATCCACTAAGCCACCTACTTGATTCTTTATAAACATTACTATTCTTATTGTTAATAACCTTTGGGTAGGACATATTTCCTTGATCTATCAGTCTGTTAAATCAAGAAAATCTAGACGTAATTTGCCTTATAAAGTTCTTGGTACATTTTCATTGTAAATTTTTTGAAGAGAGAAATGTTGGGGAAAGATGAAAGTACAATTAGATTTGGAAATGTTTTAATGACCAGATACAAAGAGAAATAAAATAAATAAATGAAAAAAGTATGAGGTGCTTATTTTATACCAGATAACTGTGTTAATTAATGGGAATACAAATATAAAAATAGCCCCTTATCTCAAGGAGCTTACATGCTAAAAGGGCAAAACAACTCATAAAAGGGAGTGGTTGTATGGTAAAGAGGTTTGGCATAAGAGAGTCACAAAGATTGTGAGCTCTGTGGCACTAATGATTTGATTCCAGTACCATGAATAAGGTCTGCAAGGGGATAGGGAAGGAAATATGGTTAGTAGATACAATCTGTTCTTGATGAAACCATCTAGAACTGAGTAATTTCTAGTTCCTTTTCTAGATATATACAAACTAATTCTTTACTTAAGTCTAGACATAAGCCAGGAATTGGAAGCCAATTTGATTGACAGATAGCTCATAGGCTGTATTCTCTACCCTTTGTGAAAATCAGGACATTTACCGTTCTCCATTTGTTTAAGAATCTTTCTTTTTTAATTTTTCAAATATCACTGATAATGGCTTATTCTATCCATTCTTTGTATTGACTTGAATTATTAGAGAGCATCTAGATGTTGTCATATACTCTTGCTTATTTTATGTTTCAACTTTTTAAAACTATTTTATTCTATTATTTTCATTCCAAAAACTTTCCTTGACAGAGAAAATAAAAGCAAAATAAGAGTTAAATAGGTTTATCCTCTCTTTTGTTCACTATACTTATCTTATCCACCTGAGAATTAGTTCTATCATTTCTATGATTCTTAATTCCCTTAGCATAACTTTTCTAAAAAGCCCTATTTCTTGTCTTCAGCACTGAAGGCCAAGAAAAAAGGAACTTTAAGGAGTGCTATTTTTAATAGCTAAAAAGTATACATACCATTTGATCACTTCTAGGTATATAACCCAAGAGGATCTATGATAACAAGAAAGGTTCTACATGTATTTATATTTATAAGAGTAATTTTTATAGTAGAAAAGACTAGAAGACATTGACAGAGACATGTATGACTAGGAAAGAAGGTGGGTCATCATATGATTAGAGCAAAGGTTGGAAATCCCAAGTGCTATACTTACATTTAAGAAATATAAAAATTTATAAAGGTCTCCAATGGCTTTGGTAGGTCTTCCATAGTGGATAGATGGAACAAGAAGAACAAAAATTGTACAGAGCAAGGAAGGATAGACTATGGTCTGTACCAGTGGAGGGATGTGATCATAGATCCTTCAAAATTTCAGAGTACTGAGATAGATAGACATATACAAAAACATATATGTATATAGGTCTACAAATGCAAATATGCATGTGTATAAATTAATATAAGTTTCTCAGAGGTAATGACTATCTTTTTTGCTTATACTTGTATGCCTAGACTAGAGCTTTGACCAGTGTCTGACACATAGTAAACATTTAATAAATGCTTTTTACTGACTTGTTGGCAAGGTAGGACATGATTAGAAGAATAGTATCATAGTATTCTAAATTTTGAATTGGAAGAGAACTCAGAAAACCAATTAATCAAACCACTTTATTTTACAGATGAAGAAACTAAGGCGCACTGGTTCATTAAATAATTTGCTAAACTTCAAAGTGGGGTTTGAACCTATGTCCTATGACCAAAGTCAGTGCTCTAGATATCAAATGAATGATGCTAATAATTGATGAAGGATATGTAAGGAGGGAGCACTGTTAACTAGAGATGTTCAGAGAAAGCTTCACAAAAGAGTTAGGAGTTAAGCTAAGGCTTGGAGAAGGCGGTATTTCCATTGGATGAGATAGGAAAATCACTTCAAATAATATGTGTTGTGTATATTGCCATATAATTACCTTAATTGTTTGTGGTGTCACACAATTCCCACAAGAACTTTTACTTCAATTATCAGTACACTTGAAATCTTCTTTCAAATGTTATCAAAGTAGTACAACCAACATAATCCATTGGGATGCTTTTTTTTTTTTTACCCTTGTACTTCGGTGTATTGTCTCATAGGTGGAAGATTGGTAAGGGTGGGCAATGGGGGTCAAGTGACTTGCCCAGGGTCACACAGCTAGGAAGTGGCTGAGGCCGGGTTTGAACCTAGGACCTCCTGTCTCTAGGCCTGACTCTCACTCCACTGAGCTACCCAGCTGCCCCCTCCATTGGGATGCTTTAGAAACAATGCTTTGATGTGAAAAACAAAGCTTTATGGTTAAATTGAAAAGCAATTTTAGGTAAAAAAGCTGCTACTGGAGGTGACCAGAACTCCACTTGATTTTTTTCTGCAAACCTCACAATTATATCACATACAGGTCAACATCCTAGGGTATAGCAAAACAGATTAGATTACAGTGGATCACTATATAGTTCTTTGTCTATTTGATTTAATTTATCTTAGAAATAGCACTATCTTCTAGGATGTCATAAGCTAAATCTGAAACAGAGAGATTTAATATTTTTACTAGATGAAATGCAGTTTCCTTAGATCTTCAAAATGCCCTTGATTCCAAAACACTAACAAGGTCAGTAAGTGTTTCTTTATATATTAAGGCTTCTAAATATAAACTTTATTATATCTATTGTAAGACATTTCATAAGCTTAAAATACAGGAATATATAGACTTTAAGACTGAATATTTTCATCCTTTGGATTTAAAAAAATTAGCCTCATTGGCTGCATTTTACTGAAAGAGAAAGTGAAAATTTTTTACCTTTGCCTCTCATCCATCATTTCTTTCATTTTTAAAATAACATATACCAAAAGAACAAAATAACACATGACCATCTCTATGTGAATATAATCTTAAAACAACTAGTCTTATACCGAAGAGTTTGCCATGACTTTCTAGGAATATAAAGTAACAATTTAACTGCCAAAGGTAGACTAAGCTCAACTACACAGAATTCAGAGTTATACAGTTTTGTGTAATCTTTAGAAGTGTAAATAACTGTATCACAGTTGTCTAATCACTGATGAAATATACTATATACATTTATAATTGGCTCATTGTTCATCATTTTTCAGGAATCAATAGACTAATTTCATTAATGATCTCCATGACTGATAATACAAAAGAAATAAAATGCATAGGAAAAATTATGGGAAATATCCAGAAGGAAATAAAATTTTATTCTAGAGATCACAGAAATGTTTTCACAAATTATTGAAAGGTTTACATTTTTTATGAAAAAATTAAATGTAATAAGCTATAGCACATTGGATGCCTATTTAGGATGTTATTTTCCCTTCAAAGTATGAGTAAGCTAGATTAAACTAGGGTAAGGCTAAATTGATTATACTGACATTTAGAGGGTAGATCATTATAAATCTGATAGGCTGACTTTTAGGTTGTAGAGAAGCTCCAGAAAGTATTCATCATTCTATGACATAAATCTTATAAAAATGAATCCAGAATAAGATATTCTGTACAATAGAGAAAATATTCCATTTCTGTACTTATATAGTATTTTATAAATATAAAGCATATTTGTAATGGTCACACTTTTGCCTCAACTCATTTTCAATGACTTATTTCCCTTCTATTAAAAAACCATAAAAGAACTGCTAAGAAAAGATTTTCTATTAATTATTTGGTTTATGTTTTACTTCTAACAGAGATATTATACAAAATCCTTCTGAAAACTATGGATCTGAGCAGCTAAGAAATTCAAATTATATTATTATTTTGGCTTAGTGTAGGAGTGGAGTATTGAGATTTTAAATGACAGAAAATAGAGTCCTTACCTAAAACACATTTTAAGCACATTATTTTCAAAAGTATCGTTATGAAAGGAGAACAAAACACTGCATGAGAACAAATGTTAACATGAATTTTGTCATACCCTTACATGACTGTGATCATATGAGATTCACAGATTAAGAAGTATCAGAAATGAACTATTTACACAGTTTTAAGGACAAATCTCAACTACTCTTGCCCAATTTTAAAATTAATTAACAATATTGATTTTTTTGTTATTTTCAGTTATTTTTCAGTTGTCTAACTCTACATGACCCCCTTTGGGATCTTTTTGGCAAAGACTGGAGTAGTTTGCCATTTTTTAATCCGGCTCATTTTATATGTGAGGAAAAAGAGGCAAACATAGTTAGACACTTGTTCAGAGTCACAGGGCCAATAAGATGAATCTTCCTGACTTCAAGCCTGGAACTGTATCCACTGTGCCATCTACCTGCTCCATACATTTGTTATTATTATTAATGTTTATGTTAGATATGCTATACTATACTATACATATACTATACTATATGATTTTAATGATACTATAGAGGAAATATAATGGATTAATTCTCAAAATAGAACTGAAAGGTTAAATTGATTAAATGGAGAAAACCACCATTGCCTCCTCTTCTGACCAACCACATGTTAGTGCCTATCTACCTAACTTTTGTTTAACTATATTGCATTATTTTGCACTTATTGTGTATATACTTATATAAAAATCTATCTCTGTTGTTTCCCTTTTGAAGGAATAGAAGCAAATTGAAATCATGGATCTTCCCTCCCTCCCTTCCTTCCTTCCTTTCTCTTCCTCTCTACTTCTCCCCCTTCCTACTTTCTTTCCTCCCTCCCTCCCTCAATCTCACCCTCCCTTTATTCCTTCCTTCCTTGTTCTCACCTATTAAGAAGTCTAATACAGAGTAGACACTAGATAAATATTTTTTGACTGACTGAAACAATCTTTTCCTGAACCTGCATTCATGAAGAGATTGCACTACAATATCATAACTCCTAAAGTTGCTATTATTTCTTAAATTCCTCTATTCCAATTGGATAACAAAAAGAAATTTTAAAAAGCAATTTAGTTTTTACTCATTGTCCTTAAACTGTGGTATTCTTATGAGAACACAAAAATCCAGGTGAGGTTGAGGGAAAAGTACCATAGGACTATAATCTTTCTTAACAACCCCTGGAAACAAAAAGAAATCCAGTCCTCCACCACACAGACACCTTACAAATATTTGAACACAGCTACCACATTCTTTCTGAGTCTTCTTTTCTCTAGGCAAAACAAACCCGGTTCCTTCAACTAATACATTAAGCCATATATAATAAATTACTTATTTTATAAGTATAATATATTATCTTGTATAATAATATTATAATAGCATAATTTCTAATAGTAGCATCATATTTGGTTGAAATATTTACATTGAAGGGAAATGTGGTACCTTACAAGGAACTCATCCTATTTGGGGGTAGCTTTTAAGTGTTGGGAAATTTTCTTAACATCAAAGTGAAATCCACCTCTCTGCACTTAATTAGCACTATTTTAGTTCTGCCCTCTGGTGCCAAGCAAAAGAAATCTCATTCTTCATTCATATTATAGAGCTACAACTATTTGAATATGACTATCATATCCTTATCTTACTCTTCTGAAACATCCCTAGTTCTTTTAACTGATCCCCTTGTGACATTGTTCTGTATATATGTAGTTGTTTATGTATTATCTCCCCAATTGGAATGTAAACTCCTTCAGGAAAGGTTGTGTGTGTGTGTGTGTGTGTGTGTGTGTGTGTGTTTGCCTTTCTATATATAGTGCTCAGCCCAGTATCTGATATAGTAAATGCTTAGTAAAATGTTTGATGACTGACTTAAGTCACTGCGTTGTATTAACATGCTATTTATATCTTTCAATCTCTCTACAAGGATAGCTTGAAGTCCTTTAATAAAAAAAAGTCTAGACCAACTCTTGCTACATTTCCTCTACTGTTACGATAATTTTTTAAAGGAAATGCAGTTAGCTTAACATAAACCATTTTTGATGAATTTGAAGTGGTTCTTCATAATCACTATTTCTATTTTTATAGAATTAGCAAACACTTCCTTAGTAATGTGTTCTAGCATTTTCCCAGAAATCAAAGAGAAGGTTGTTCACTTTTTGTTCACAGGCACTATTTTCTTTTCTTCCTTTGAAAATCAGGATATTTTTTTCTTCTTCAATCTAGTATCTATCTAGTTTTCTAGGGTCTTTCAAAAGTTACTGATGGTGGCTCAGAAATTATGTCAAATTCTTTATTATCCATGGAGGTAGTTTGTTTCAGTCAGGCTTTAATTAATTAAGGTTAACTAGTTATTCTCTTTTTATCATTATACTTATCTTGGGTAATATGTTCCTATTCTTCATTTTTGTTCTATCATTTCCAGCACAAAGGCACTTTGCCTTGTTAGAGAAAACAAGCAAAATTAGAACTAAGCAGTTCTTTCTTCTCTCAGTTGTTAGTTGTTATCATCCCATTCGCCCTTCTCTAAGCAAAGGTCCTATCCCTTCTTCTGTCTTCGTTTCCCCCCCAAGTAGTCCTTTTAACAAACAAAAAGTCCCTCTTTTTTTTTTTTTAAATCCTTACCTCTCATCTTAGAATCAATATGTCACACAGCTAGGAAGTGTCTGAGGTTAGATTTGAACCCAGGACCTCCCATCTCTGGGTCTGACTTTCAATCCACTGAGCCATCCAGCTGCCACCCCCCTCATTCTTTTTATCTTTAGTTTCCATCACCTGCCTCAGTTCATCTCCATTTTTTTATAGGACTATGTCAAAACTCATATTCGCCTTCTATTTACCTACTCTGGTATCTTATTTTCTTTGTATCTATTTTTTGAAATCAAAGTTTTTTGGTGAGTTTTCTGTGCATCCACATCAATCTCTTCAAACACATTCCATTTTCCTCTTTTTTCTTCTGATTTTAATTCTTAAGTGTCTCTCTTTCCCTCATGGAGTAACTTTCCCTATAGCATTTTACTCCATGCTATCTTTCCTGTAAACCATTTGAAGTCTCCTCTCCTATAATCTAGAGTATATGCCCTAATATCTTCATATTTCCTCTCCTCTAGGAAGAGATTTTCTAATAAGCAAAACCATATTTCCCACATAATTTTCACTATAGCATTGAGTTTCTCCCTGTTAATAATGCAAAGATGCAAAATAGAATTTCCCCATCTTAGTTCTTCCATCTTTTGAAGGATTAAACAGTCATTAATGCAAATAAGAAAAGTATTAGATATTCTGCTTCTAAAAAAAGACCTTACCTTCTGTCCTAATACTAATTCTAAGATAAAAGAGTGGCATTACTAGGAAATCAGGGTTAAATGACTTGCCCATGATCACACAGCAAGGAAGTATCTGAGGCCAAATTTGAACCCAGGTCTTTTTGACTCCAGGTCTGGTACTTCATCCATTGTGTACTACATGCCCTGATGCTCTGCTTTTAACAAAGTATCTATAACAGGTCTTTGGATAATTAAAATCTCCCCATTGCTATTATATTATACTGTGAATCTGTGCCAGGCTTGTGATTAGTTTCTCAAAAGCTTTATCTGTTTCCTCTTTCTGTACTAGTGGCCTATAGTATATTCCACTGTGATAAAATAATTTGTTTCTCTCTTAATTGGTTTTCATCCAAATGCTCTGCATCATATTTTCTCCCCCTGGCTTTCGAATTTGTTCAAATAAGCATATCTTCAAAATAAAATGGCATTCTCTACTTCCTTTTCCCCTTCAAGCAACTAGGTCTACTAATGGTTTCATTCGATCATATCTTGGCAATATTTAGGAGGTAAAATTTGCCTCTTCCAGTAAGGATCTTTCCCTAGTCTTGGTTGTTGCTCAGAGTTCTTTTACTGTCTGTCCTCTTATGATGGAAAGCAGGTATTAGAGGTAAGTTTGGAATCTAAAAAGGTGTGTCTCATGCATAGCCAATCTATCTATTATCTTTAGAAAATTCCTCAGTACAGGAGAAACAAATGTGAAGTAATGTTGTTTTTTTCTGGTGTGACATGATTGCTGTTAAAAACAATTAATTATTATAGTAACAAACTGGTTAATGGCTTTCTGAGGCACTAGTTTCTTATGTAAACATGGCACCATATAGATACAACCTAAGTATATATTTTTTAAAGAATAGCAATAATTTAAAAAGATAAAATCAGCTTGTTTTAATTTAAAATAATAGCCTTTTATTTTTCTCTGAATCTTTTAAGAAAAAAATCCATTATAGTTGTCTGTAATCCCAACATAACACTTAAGGATGTTTCTTTTCATCCATAACTTTCTATAATGGTTAAAATAGGTTGTATAACTCTCTTTAAGTACATTATTTTATGAATAATAAGGTAATTATGTTAAATTAGTATAGTATCAATGGGTGTCCTGGATGGATGAGTTTCCTTGAGCTTAAAAATGTTCAAAGAAATACTCAACTATCTGTGTTGTCTTGCCATGTTAGGCAGGGATTTCATTTCATTGTAGAACAAACTATCAACAAAACCTTGTCAGTATAATTTTCCTACATTTTCATTTGTGAATGAATGTTTTCTGTCTATTATTGCTGTTCCTTGAAATAGGGCTTTTTTTGGTAAAATTAAATTCCTCTGAAAATCAAATAAAAGGAAAAAATTCCCGAACTTGTCACGTATAATAAATTGCCATGGATTTGTAGGACTGAGATATTTTAGCCAAGATGTATCCCCTTAACCTATGGGATAGATAACAATGTAAATTAGAAATTCTTCATACCTATTAATGAGAAAATACGTTATGATAGAGGGAATAATCAAAGTCAGGAAGACCTCGGTTCTAATCTTACCTCTGACACATACTAATTATTTGAACATTGGTAAGTCACTTAAACTATCAGTATGCCAAGCAAATTCCCAAGACAATAAATAACAGCTTAGTTGTTGATTTATACTGATAAGAAAATTTTTATTAGTCATTTCTCATTTTTATCTCTGGTCTCGTGTTTTAAAATAAGAGAAATGAAAATTTTAGACCAGTTCTAAGCTGTAACAATGTTATTTTGATTATGTTTTAGCTAAAAATCTTTCTCCCTTTACCTAACTAAATATAAATCCTACCCTCCCTTAAGATTTAGTTCAAATTTTGCTGTCTCCATGAGGCCTGTCTGATCACTCCAGGCCTCCTATAAACTACAGTACTCATTATCTATAATCAATCAATCAATTAAACACTCATTAAGGGATTAATATGTGTCAGGCTCTGAATACTGGAGATACAAACACTATGAATGAAGCAATCCCTACTCACAAGAAGTTTACATTTGAAGTATTTATGAATGTATATATTTATGTGTCTATATTTGATCTCTATATCTGTATAAATATATAGAGATGGCTATATAATCTCTCAGTCTGTGCATTTATTTCTCTCCCACTCTTTCAAACATATTACATTTTCTATGAGGATAGGGACTATATATTTCCTACATTTTAGATAATTCACATCATCTAGCATAGTTTTTTGTACTAATTAGGCATTGAATCTAATTGTTTTCCCCCTTCAAGGCAACCTTCCATCTATTCTGGCTACACTGTGTTTTTGTGTTATACAAAATAAATATAAGGAGAATGAATACATGCACACACATATAACATATAGATTGTAAGTTCTTTCAGGGCAGGGACTGTCTTTCATTTTGTTTGTACTTGTATTCCCAACACTTAGCATAATAATCCTGGCACAGAATAAGCATATGCATCTGAGTCCATTCTTCTTGAAGAAGCAGTATCCTTGAGGTGCTGGGGAGAAAGATTTGTAATTCTGTTCTCGCTATAAAAATACATATATATATATTTTTTTTTGTTCTCGCTATATATTGAAGTAAATATCTCTTAGTAAAAATTAATTGATATTAATTGGTTAGAAAACTGGGATGATAGTTATTAGTGTCTAAGAGTACAGGAGACACACTCAGAATGCAGTTTAAAGCCAATATTAGAAAAAGGACACCACAAATCCGGCAGGAATATTCTCAAGAATGGTGAGGGAAATATATAACAGTTCTGGGAGGCCAGAAAGTAATCACTATATTTCTAAAACATGATTTATTTTGGGCCAGATGTCAGGATAGGACACGAAACTATATAGACAGATTTATGTAGTTTTTATATAGGTTTGCAGAAAATGAATTTATCTTTTTGGCCTAATTTAGAATTATTCAAATTTCTTATAGCTTTAATTTTTTAACACGGTAAAAGGATCTTAATGATCAGATTAATCTAAATAGCATTCAGCACCTATTGCTTATTCTTTTGCAGTCCATTTAAATGAATTCAACCATAGGATGTTACAAGTGCATTCAGCTGGTGGTATCTGGTACAATTATAAGCTGTAAAACGATTACTAATGTAGGCATGTGTGTTTATAATTATATTTCATAATTAATGCTCATAAGTAATGCTTCAAGTTCACACCTCCACTTGCAGTTTTCTAAATGGAAGATTTAATACTAAAGACTGCAAAATACCAGAGGCACACATGAATCATTGGGATTAATAATATCCCACAGTCAGAAATTTATACAGTAAGGTTAATTGTTAAGCTTGCAAGACCATTTTAGCTATTTTAATGGTTTTAATTTTGGATTAAAAAAAACAGAAAATATGTAGTAAATATAAATGTTTATTATGCATGAATCTATGATTCAACTTGGGGAACTTTTAGTCTAGGAACTCCCTTCACCTACATTGTAGCCTAACAAATTTTACTGACTCCAAGATCTTTGCTTTATATTTATAATTCCAGGCTGTTTCTTATGGCAGATCTAAGTACAAAGGAGGGCTGAGGAGTCCAGAGTTCAGAACAGGCCTAAGGGAGTACTGGGGAAACATGGTCTGAGCTGGGATACTAAGAATATGATGTTATGATTCAAGCAATAATTTCTACAATATCATTAGTAGGGTATAAGAATTGTAACAAGGGCTCTCTTTGCTGTTAGGCCAGGATTAGATATTGTTCTTAAACATATTTTAACACAGGACAGTAGAATAGTCCTGGATTTGGAACCACAAGACCTGGGTGGCCTTGGACAAATCATCTAATCTCTAAGAGACTCAGAGTACTCATCAATTAAATGGGGACACTAATATCAGTACCTTAGGATGTGTCAAATCACTTCTCTGATATTATCTGCTTAATCTTGGACAAGTCACTTAATCTCCAAGAGTCTCAGTTTCTTCAGCTATAAAATTTGGGTGTTGGACATCACTTCTAGTTCCAAATCAATGATGCTATGACCATACAAAGGATAACATACAAACTTCCTTCTGATAAAACCTGGTAAACATCTCAGAAACATCAGAGATTAGGTAAAATGAGATCAATAAGGCACATAAGGGTTTTAGATTTACAATTGAATTCCAACCTATTTATAGGGAATATATTTGCCTGTGTTTTTAGGATTACAATGGAAAATTATATTTTTAGTTAAAAGAAGTTACTTGCAGAAGATTTAAAAAGTGTCTTGAACTAGAAATTTCCTAAATAGATACCAAACATTTATTGAACACCTACTACATGTTAAGAACTTCATTAATACCTCCTTTTATCCTTGCAACAACCCTGGGAGTTAGCTGCTATTATCCACATTTTAGAGAAGAGAAAATTTAGGTACTCCACTAGATTTTTGTTCAAAGAGACTGTCTAGGATCATAGTTATTAAGTTTCTGAGACCAATTGAACAGAGGTCTTCATGACGCCAAGTCTAGGAATCTCCCTGTTGTGGCACATGGCTGCCCAAGAACTCTTATGTGCCTTTTAGTCTTCATTCAGTATCCCTGTCATTTGAAGATTGAGGTGTGGTTTACTTCTTACTTCTTAATTCTCAGACCAACAAAAACAGACCTCTAATGACAATGCAAAAGAATTTGATGAGTACTGTTTGAGAAAAGATGGTTAAAATAAATCATTCTCCAACCCATTTCCATCAATCCTTGTATTAATTCCATTTTTCTTATAGTACTTTGGGCAAATTAGGGAGTGGGGTATCAAGGGGGAGAAAGATGGACAATTAATATAGCAATAACCCCAGGAAATCAGGGGATTCCAAATTCACTTTGTACCCAGGCTAAGCATTCTATCTAGCTTGAGATCATCACACTGACTCCTAAGACATATTGGTGAATTTTCTTGCTAACAAAGAAAAAACAATTCCCTCATAGAAACAAATCTCTTCTGATATTTGGCCCCCTTTAAGAGAAAGAGAAAGATTCTTTTCAGGATTGGGCAGCCTAAGCAGTCTAGAGCTGATTCCTAAAGGTCATACTCATTTAAAAAACTACTGCTTCTGAATTTTGTCTAGGTTCTACCTTTATCCTCATAATTTCATACTCTTGATCAGAGCCTGAGGTCCATAGGTCTGACTGTCCTGCTCTTTTTACTGACAATTCCTATTCGTTATCTCACTCTCCTAGAGAAATCATGTTGCCAATATCCCTGTACCTGTCCACCTGATATAACATTCTCCTCTGTTGTGATTATTGGCTTTTGACTACTGTCCTTGCCCAACTTATTGGTCGCATACATGCTATTATAGCTTGCCTGCCTGCTTCCTTCTTGGGGGAGAGCCCTATCCCATCCTAAATTATGATCTTTGTTAAAGGCTGCCACACTAGCTATCCTAGATGGTTTCTATGGCTCTGAGTACTAAAAGAACATCATTTAGACATCTCATCAACATCTAAAACTTTATATTCTTTCTTGTTTTTATGGTCTATGAATCTTTTAGTACAACTAAAAGAGCCTGGATTGTGTGGATCAGAGTATCTGGTTTTGAATTCCAGTTCCATCATTAATAAGTGATATAACTCTGGGAAATCATTTAATCTTTCTAGGCTTCAGTTTCCACATATGAGAGTGAGTTTGAATTACATGATTTCTAAGGTCTCTAGCTGTAACCTATGATATTTTTTGTTAATGGTCCAATCATTCCCCTAATGATAACTTGAAATAGAATTATCTTTGATAATAACCTGTCTCCATATCACAGACTTAGAACTGAAAATGACTTTAGAAATGATTTTGAATCTCAATGGGTAATTTTATCTGTTCTTCCTCTATATAACTTCATCCCATCCATCCCTTCATTTTTATTCCCATTGCCATCTCTAAAGTTTAGATTTGTATCATCTTACCCCCAACTATCGCAATTTAGCTCTCCCCTTGATTTTCTCTCTTCCTTTCAAATTCATCTTGCAAACTATTCTCAGATTAATCTTTAAAATGTACAATATTGCCTCTGTTACCTGTTAATGTTTTTAAAAAGTTTAATTTAAAAAAAATTTGAAATATTTTCATTTATTTCAGGATAAAATTATTAATCATAGAAGTTTAAAGTATGAAAGAATCAGAGAGATTCTGCTCTTACAAATGAAGAAACTGAAGCTTAAAGAATTTAAATAACTTGCCTAAAGCTAAAAGTACTTATTCATTTTAAAAAGTTGTTTTAGTTTCTTTAATGTGTTTTAATGAAGCAAAAGTCTTCCCACATTAGACTATAAACCCCTTGAGGGTAAGGACTCCTTTTTAGCATTTCTATCCACAGGGCTTAGCACAGTGCCTGGCTCATCACAGGAAGTTAATGTTTGTTGACTGACATCAGAGTGTCCCTGGGTACCCACTCAAAACACCCTATACTTACCTATATTTACAGGGTATATGTATATATATATTAACCTAACAGGAAATGTTGTAGTAAGATAACTGAGTTTTCTTAGGGGAAAGAAAGGCTTTTAAAACAAATTCAATGAATTTCAATGGAAGCAAGCAGTTTTTAAAAAATATTTCTCCTGAAATGCAATGAGTTGATAATTTTCATCTTTCATTTTTACTTTTCAGGTACTGGGAAATAAAGTAATGGGAAATGATAGAAATAGCTTCGGGAATAGGTTTTTAAAGAAGTTATGCTTATTTATCAAAATCATGATCAAAATTATTAGATAATAACTTTTGGAAGTATATGAGTGTGACAAGATTTTTGGTAAGAATAAGAATTGAGAAATCTTCATCTTAAAGTGCCAAGTTAAAATGTGTGTGTGTGTGTGTGTGTGTGTGTGTGTGTGTGTGTAATTTGTTGACAATCAACTAGACTAAACTAGCAAGTGATATTATTTATCTCATATTATTAAATTCAGTTGAAATAAGGACAAACTCTCTTAACAATGGTTACAGCTAAGCTTATAAATAGAAACGAATGCTTATCCAGCTACAAAATGTGCTGGACAGACACTTTTAAAACAGAAAGGGTCATAAAATGGATTACATTTTTTAAAACATATGTTTAGAAATCATTTAAATCTTTAGTGGCCTTTCTTAACTAAATTCTTTGGCAGTTTTTAAATGATTTCTAAACATTTCAAGCTATTGACTTTTCTAAATGATGTGAATAATTAAAAGAAAGTGAAGAACTTCAGGCCACTGAAAATAAAAAGAACTTTAATGGATTCCATGTAAGGTTATCAGTTTATTATTAAAATTATAACTAAAGAGTATAAATATATAATAATCTATAAGAATGTAATTCATATATATTCACATTATATATATGAATGTATAAATAACCATTAAGCATAGCTCATATGTCTTAAAATGCCTAGGAAAAGGAATAATATTGGTTCAGATTTAATAAGTATAAAAACTAGTATTCATTCTTGCAACAAATATTTATTAACAATCAGCTAAAAGCACAAACGTCAATTCTGTTCTTGAAACTGAGAGCTAGAAGTAGAGTAATGATGCATTATGTGTCTTCACAAAAAAGAGTGATGGAGACAGAATATAAATTGGTACAGAACAGTGGAAAATTACATTACAAAAAACCAAAGCCTGCAAAACTTTGATGAGCTTCATAGTACCATAGAGGTTAGTTCCAACCATTTTCTTTTCTCTGTATTTCTGAGGATGGCATTAAAATGGTCTTTCTAGAAAAGCTTGGACCTTTAGAAGCTAATAATAGTAATTTAACAAAACAATAGAATAGTGAATAACAGAAAGATGGTGGCTGCCTAGGAAATTTAAAACAAAAAAAAATCTGCAATTTTGCTTTAAGCATTTGGTTATTGCTTATTTCACTACAGTTAGAAAACATTTCAGTGCTTTGGAAGAAGCATACATGCATACCTATACTGCTGAAGATATGAAGATTTTATGTGCTAAGAACAATTTTTTTAGGACCAGATACTCTTAATTCCACCGAAATAGCATTTGGTAACCCTCAAGGTATGGAATTATGTCAAATATTTGGGGAAACTAAGGCAAGTTCTTTTGAGGAAATAGTATTAAGGCTAGAGTGCTTTCAGAAAACAAGTTAGGAATTAGTTTTCTCCATTGAATTTTGAACTAGTTCTTAGTTGAAAGGTCCTTGGTAGAAACTTCTAAATCTGAGGACAGTCATCTGTTATATTAATGATATTAAAGAATATATAGTTTATTTGTACTTGTTACTATCATTCATTCTATTTTGTATTTGATGGCTTTGTTTTTCTTATATCACAGTCATCTTCCAATATCCTTTTCTAATGAACTCTTAATTTTAATAGATAAAAAAGTTAATCTAAACTAAAAAACAACAACAACTACTAAGTCTGACAGTGTTACAAGATTCTGACTCAACTGTCCCTCATTTAATAATAGTAGTTGACATTTGAATAGAGCTCAAAGATTTGCAAAGTGCTTTACAAATATTATCTCGTTATATACCGACAACAATCCTGGGAGGTAGGTGCTATAATTATTCCCATTTTACAGATGAAGAAACTGGGATACAGAGAAATTAAGTGACTTGCCCAGGACCACACAACTAGTAAGTGGCTGAGGCAGGATTTGCACTTACATCTTCCTGATTCCAGGTCCAGTGCTCTATCCACTATACTATCTAGCTGCTCCATTATTGATGGAAAATAAATGTTCCTTAAAAGGAGAGAGATATTTTTCATCATCTATTCTTTTTTTATTTTTATTTTTTTAACCCATAACTTCTGTGTATTGGCTCCTAAGTGGAAGAGTAGTAAGGTGGGCAATGCGGGTCAAGTGACTTGCTCAGGGTCACATAGTTGGGAAGTGTCTGAGGCCGGATTTGAACCTAGGACCTCCCGTCTCTAGGCCTGACTCTCAATCCACTGAGCTACCCAGCTGCCCCACATCATTTGTTCTTTGTGATCAAGACTGATCATACAATTAATAATAGTTTGGGTTCCTTTTTATGTTAATGTCATTTGCATATTTAATGAATTCCTTATTGTCATTCTCTTATGCCACAATATTTCATTATTTCATATGCTTGTATTTCTATAGCTATATTTTCCACTTTTTTTAATAATACAGAAAATGATATACTGAATAATTTGGTTGATAAGTAGCCTTTCTGTCTTTGACCTCAGTGGGTTGAAGGGAATGGACATAAGAATGGACTTACCACCTTAAGTCTTGCTCCATTCTCTATACCTGTGCCAAAATGATTTTCTTAAATATTAGATCTGACCATATCATTTCACTTCCTATTCAATAAACTCCAGTGACTCCTCCTTATCTCTAGGATCAAATGTAATTTATTTTGTGTGCGTTTTAAAGCTCTTCAACATCTTCGTCTCTTCCTACCTTTTACTTTCTCATATTCTTATTCCTTCCACTCATTGTACAATCCTCTATTACTGGCCTATTTCTTCTTTCTGACGTATGACCCTCAATTTCCCAACTCTGAGACTTTGGATAACTGTTCCTCATGTTTGGACCTCTCTCCTTTGAGTATCTCTTCTGACAGTCCCTGGTTTCCATAAGACTAGGCTCAAGCATCAACTCTTTCATCAGGCTCTTTCTGTTTTTTTTTCCTTCTCATCTCTATTAGTGCTATCCCCTCTAAGGTTTCCTTTAATCTACTCTTTATCTTATATGTTCTGATTTATATATGTAATTTCCTCCATTAGAATTTTCAAAAGTAAAAGACAAAAAATAGTCCTTGAGGTCAATGACTGCTTTTTGTTTGTTTGTTTTTCTTTGTATCCCTAAAGCTTGGAGGAACTGCTAGCTAAAGGGAAAATGTTTCTTAATGTAGCAAGTCAATAACCCTATTTTTGATGGAATATAATTGCAGGTAAGTTTACGTTAGAAATGGGGGAAATGAACCGAAATTAAAATGTCTTCTAAAAATATTTTTTCTTTCATTTGAAAAATTGTTGTCTGGTGAAAAGCTAGAGATGTTTTAAGAGTGAATTATATCAAGAGCAAATAAATAATTTACTCTATATTTCTGTTGCATCTCTCTTAATAGTGTCTAATGTTTTACTTTCTTGGCAATAATAGAATTAAATCTAAAGCCTTACTAACAAAGCAGATAGAAGATGATGACTGGATCATAAGGCTAATTTTTCCCTCCCAATCTAGATAAGCCACTTCATCTTTACAGGGAATCCCAGGGGTAGAAATATCCTTAACCAATGCAAATTCTTGAATAACTTATACCTAAAACAGTTGCCTAGGACATATAAAAGTTAAATAGTTTGTTCTTAGTCAAATAGCTAGAGTATTCTAGAGGAAAGATTTGAGATTGGGCCTTCCTAATTCTAAGGCTGACCACCTGGTCTGTTATGATATTGTGGCTCAAATACTACTTCCTTTAAGAAGCTTTCTTGAACTATCCAGATGCTAAGGCTCTCTCATGTAAACCACCTTAGATTTATCTTCTTTGAATTTATTTGAACTTGTTCTCTTTATATTTATTCTGTAAATAAGCAGAGATGCACATCTTATCTCCCCACCAGGATATAAGTTTAATAAATGCTTGTCAATTAATCCCTTGCTGCTTCTACTATTGATTTGTTATTGCTGCTGATTCTTATGTAAAATCATTACAAAGCATTCTAAAAGTCTGACTAGCATCTAGGTGCTAGAGTGGATAAAGTACTAGGCTTGGAGTCAGGGGGACTAATTTTCCTAGATTCAAATCCAGCCTCAGACACTTACTAGCTGGGTGACTCTGGGCAAATCATTTAACTTTCTTTTGCTCAGTTTCTCATTTGTAAAATGAGCTGGTGAAGGAAATGGTAAACCACTCCAGTATCTTTCAACAAGGAGTTAGGGACAAATGAAAAATGACTGAACAACAAATATGAAGTCTGACTACTAAGAATTAGAAAATTAAGAGGAAAAATAGAAAATGTCTGAAAGGATTCTTAAAAGATCCATTAGTCTATTCCTCTAAATGTAACCAAATCATCTCAGGGTAGATACATTCACAGGTATAATATCCTATTATCTTTAGTTTATTTTTCCTGTAATATTCCAGTGGAGTTTAGGAAATGAGAAGGTAGTTTTCTAAGGCCCAATACAACAAGCCAAACAAAGGCCATTATGTTTATTGTTGCTGGGCCTAGATTTATCATTTGGGGAAATAAAATAAAGAATATGTAGACAAAAGACAGGAAATACAAGGCAATCATTTGTATTTCTTTTCAGAAATCTTTTCTTAGTATATTTTTCAATAGTGGCTAACAAGTAGATCATTTGTATTTGTTCCTTAAATGTTCCTGCAAACCAAAATGTTATGAATTAAATTAGATCCTAATGTAGTAGGAGAGCTAGCAATTTAAAGGAAACCAATAGCAAATGTTTTTATAAAGGTAATTTTAAAAGAAATTAATCTCCCACTCACACAAGTTATCTATTTTGTCAGTCTAAATTTCTGTGTATCATTTTCTTGATTTGAGTCCAAGATTCTGCAGCTATGTGCAAAAGCATTCCCTAATCCCATTCAAGCACAGGACAAGCATAGGACAACCTTTATTTCAACCCAAAGAAAATACAAAGATATGAGACTCAAAATAAGCCTTTATCAACACAATTTTAACTTTCCCTTAAATCTAATTTCTACAGAGCCACATGATCATAGATTCAGAGCTGGAAGGGAATGTAAGTAATTAAATACAAGACAATTTGGGAGGGATGCTACTAGAAGCTGGAAGAATCAGAAAAGCTTCAGGCAGAAGACAGTGCTTGAACTTTATTTTTAAGTTATGGAATCTGAGTCATAGGTAAGGAAGAAGTGCATTCCAGATATGTGGGATGGCCAATGAAAAGACAGGGAGATATGAGATGGAGTTTTATGTGTGTGGAATAGAGAGAAGTGCCAGTTTGTCTGGGTCACAGAATGCAAGAAGGGGAATAATAACTGATTAGTATGGATAGGCTGGAGTCTGGGTTTGAAGAATGTTAAAAGCTAAACGGCAGAATTTTGTATTTTGTCCTGTAGTTAACAGGAAGCTACGGGAGTTAGTTGAGTAGGGAGGGTGTCACATGGCCAGATTTTGTTTATAAAGAATTTTAGCAGTAGTGTATAGAATGGATTAGAAAGAGTAGAGAAAGGGGATCAGAGGTTAGAAACAATAACATTTGACAACTGAGAAATTTGTGGAGTGAAAGAGATTGTGGAGTTGAAATTCATGACTAAGTTTTGAATCTAGAAAACTAGAAGGACTATGGTGCCTCCTGCTTCAAGGATCATATTTGGAAATTGATTTTGATTTCTAGAACTGTTCTTTTGGATCACTTTCAACAGCTACTTTCTTTTGAGCTGAGAAGCTATAATCTTCTGGGTAAAGATCCAAATAGTTCTTCACAAGTGCCCCATGGTTAGGGCAAATGCCTCTCGTGTAATTTGCCTTAAGAAAGCCAATAATAGTTCCTACTACCCCCAGTACTGCTCTTAACTCTATTTTCCTTTCATAATGTCTTTAAGAAAAGCAGAGGAGGGAATAGCAACACTTCCAGCCAAGGATCCTTAGCTTCACCCAGGGAAGTTATCAGTACACCCTGGCAACTGCTCCTGCATGTGCTAAAGCCATAGCTATTGAGAACCCAGTAAGGAATGTTCTTTATTACCAAGGGTTATGACATTCTTAAATGGCTGAAAAGCAGAGGACAGCAACCAGATCTTTTCCATTTTAAACATCATCCCAATGGATGACACCTTCTCTAATGCAATTCTATTACAGTATGAGTCAATTTGTTCATCCTAGGGGCAGTCTCCATGAAAGAAATTCATCCACCAGGAGGAGCAAATGGGTTTTTCCATACCCTTTATATGGCCATTCTTGCAAAAGGTACAAATAAAGGCTCATCAATTTAATTTAGTGAAGTCTTTCAGTCATACTCTACCCCATCTTCTTTCACACATGTTAGTAGTGTTTTAAGAAATCATAGTATTTTTAAAAATATTTTATTTTTTTAGAAAAATTTTCTATGGTTACATGATTCTTGTTTTTACTTTCCCCTTCACCCCCATAACCCACCTCCCCACACCATATCCAACACGAGAAACCATAGTATTTGAAGATTCTTACTTTCATTTAATTGTATCAAACATTTATTAAGTTTCTGCTATGTACAAAGCATAATGTTAGGTCCTTGGGAAATAAAGACAAAACCAAAAACTGTCCCTGAATGCAAGAAGCTATAGTACATTCTACTGTACTTTTCATACTTATTCCTCTTCTCAGAGTTCTATTTTTTATATTCAAACTTTTTCAAGTGGAATAGAGGTAGTACCACAAAATGCACTCTGCATAAAGAAATGTTTCCTTCATCCCCCCTCACCCAAATTATCATGAAATTCATTTACTATAGAATTCATAGTTACATAGAGTCAAAATAGGATTAATAATAAATTCCCAGAACTATTGAGTAGATCCTCACTGAGACTGAATTCATCACCATCTACTTCTAGTAGGTGGGACCAGCCAAGCTCAATTATACTGGACTTGGAATGCAAGCAACTGGGATAAGAAGAATCCAAATGGAATGACTAACTTTCAAAGATATGGAAATCTAATTTTTAAAAAGGCAGCTATGACTTGTCAGAAAACAGAGAAAGGCAGATGAACTAATCAGCATTAGGGAACAAAGAAGCTTTGGACATTCTGTAAGCATGAGTCAAATTTATATTCAGACCTGTAGACAGGAAATGAAACAATGGTCGGTGTTTATAAACTTCTCTCAATCTCAGTTTCCTTATCTCTAAAATAAGGGGTTTGGACTACATGCTGTTTAGGATCTCTTACCTCTTTAAAATTCTAGGAAGAATCACATCCTGTTATATCAAACCATTCTTTATTTTAGACTAAAAATATATTGCAAAAAGTAAGACATCATGTAATAGAGTATTACTACAAAAAATATATGATGGTTCTATACTAATGTTATCAAGAGTGCTGAAATTCAGAATAAGCAAAGCCTGGCAAGAATGACATAAAGAGGGAGTGATGTTGGTAACAGTGATAGTCATTGTTAGCAAAGTTGGGGGAAAGAGGAGGATCAGAGAGGTAGTAATGGGACAGCCAAGTGGAGTGGATAGAATGTTTTTTGGACTGTGGGAAAAAGAACTAATCAATTTTTATTCTGTTCTTTCTGCTAAGAAGAATGATCTTTGAGTGGGAAAAGTCAGGAAAAAAGGGAATTGATTGCCAAGATAAATAGGGATATGATAATAGACTACTTAATTCCCCTGATAAGTTCAAGTCTCCAGTGCCAGATGAACTAACTGGCCGGCTACTTAAAAAACTAGTAGATGTGACTGCTAAGTTACTGCCAGAAAACTATGAATGCTTATGTAGAACAGGAGGAATATGGAAGGAATAAAGATAAATGTCTTATTTTTCAGAAGAAGAGGAGAATGAAGAGGGAGAGAAGGAGGAAAAAGAGGAGGATCTTGAATTTGAATCTTGAAAAAATTCTAGAATAGAGTTTTAAAGAGATAATTACCTAACATTTAGAAAAGGTTGAAAACACAAAGAACCAGCATTGATTCATCTTGAAAAAAGTCATGCAAAACTAAGTTCATTTTCCTTTTTAAAAAATTGGGTTATTAGTCTAGATAATAAAGGGAATATTGGAGATGTAGCTTACCTAGATTTTAGCATATTGCCTGACAAAAATGATTATGGGTAAGATGGAGAGGAATGGGTAGGCCTTAGCATAGTTATATGGAGCTGGGATCTTGTTGAATGGTTGGATATGAAATAATGGTTCACTGTCAGCTTGGAACAAAATCTGTAGAGGTGTGGTGTACTTAGCTCTATGCTATTTAGAGATTTATTTTGTCAATATAGTCATCCCTTGCTATATCCTAGTTCACTTGTTATGGCTTCACTGTATCATGGGTTGTTTGTTTTTTTTTTTTTAATCTAATTCTGAATCTCGGAGTTACATTTATCGAGGCACACTTTTGGCTGATGGAATGAAAGGCAACCAACCATAGCCCTATGTTCTGTATCCTGGGAGCTGATTGGCTCAGTGACTGTAGGTTAATAAGAGTATAGAAAATCTTCATTGGAGAGTGGGCGGGGTTTATAAAGCTTTAAAATACATATAAATATAATGCTTCTACTTCACGGATTTTCACTTATTCTGGGGATCTCTGGAATTAAGTCCAGAGATCCCCAGTAGGGATCTGGTAGTTTGCTTAGGGAGCATAAAATTTTGCCTAGGAGGGTAGCTGATATACTTATATAATAGAATTGAGGTGTGAAAAGACTTCAAATTAGGCTAAAGACTGAATTGAATCTTATTCAAATATGGGTTGACTTGATGGCCTCTGATATTTCTTGTGATTCTCATATACTATAATTCTGATATAATGAAATCAATGGACAATGAGTAACATCCAACTCCAGCTCAACATCACTCACTAATATGACTGAAAAAAGGTAGCTACCATTCTTTGCACTGAAGAACAAGTATGCTAGAATTAACATAATCATTGTTAGTTATACTAGAATTAACATAATAAAGTATAATTTGACTAAACATAAGGAATGCATTCAGAAACAAGTTTATGATAAAGAAAATGAAGAATGCAGCTATGAGGAGAAAATGATGGCCAAGGCAAATCCAGAAATGCAATTTTTTGGGGGGGGCAGTGATGGAGTTATGTTAATGACAGAGATCAGGATCAGCTGGAATCTGGAAACATAACTAGTGGAGCAGAAGATTCCAGGACTGCTACCTCTCTACTGACCAGGTTCTGGCTCCAGAGTCTATAGGGAAAGGAACTCGGGAGATTTACTCTATATGAAGAGATTTGCCAGCCCTGTGAAGATGCCAGAATGATTCCAGCTTCAAAGAGTCTATGGAAGATCTAAATAACAACACAGGGAAACTTGGTTTTGGTGACTGGTTCCCCAAGTTTTCTGGAAGAGGTAGATACTATCTTATCCTGATATTTGTAGGAGCCTCTACCCATTTGTGTCTGAGAGGCTTGGGGAAAAATTTGTAGTCTATTTTCCAGTTTGAGTTATTATATAATTCTGGTAAGTAAATATGTTGCTAGTTGATTTTTGGTTCTTATGTGGTCTGTGAATAGAGAATATACCCAGAAGGATGGTATTCAACCTGTGATTTTTATTAAACACGATTCCATTTTTCAGTAGGAAAAAATCACATTAATAAAGTAAAATTTTATAGAAGTAAATTTAAAGTCTTATACAAAGGCTTAAAATAAATATGTGATGATGAGGAAAACACACATTACTATTTACCAGGTATATATCTCATTTAATCCTCACAAAAACTCTGTGATGTAAGGACTATTCGATGAAACTGAGCTAAAGACAGAGCTTAAGAGGCTTTTCTATAGTCACATGTCTATTAAGTGTCTTAGGCTGTATTATCAGCCTGACTCCAGGACCAACACTCTGGGCACCATCTAGCAGCCCACAACTTCAATAAAATTAAGAGTGAGAGGATATGGCTAGGAAGTTCCTATAAAAACTTACAAAGTTTTAGCTAACCACGAATTCAGTATGAATCAGCAGAATAACATCATAGCCAAAAAAGCTAATGTTATCTTAATGTGCATGGTGTCAACACCAAGAAAAGAGGTAAGACTATTGTACTTTGTCCTCATAAGAGCACTTTTTGGAGTACTATGTCCAGTTTTGGATACCCCATATAAGGAAGAGCATTGATGATCCAAGGAGAGCAACAAGAGTGGTGAAGGCTCTCAATACTGACATAGGAGGATTTGGAACAATAGTACAAACACATGGCATAAGCACACAGAAACTAAGCACAGAATCTTGTTTGAAGAAATTAGACCTGTTGAATCTGGAAAAGAGATGACTGTTCTTAAGCCTACCATAAGCTGGGATATGGAAGATGAATTAGAATTAATTTGCTTGGTCCCAAAGGGAGAACTAAGAACAGTGAGTAGAATTTGCAAAGAGGTGAAGTTAGGTAGATGAAAGCAAAAAAATGTTCGAGACATGAGAGGTACTCCAAAGTGAAACTGGTTATCTCTGAAAGTATTTTTTTTCTACTGACTATAAAGCCTTCAAGTAAAAATATATACCCTGAGGGGCAGTGGCCTGAGAGCCAAGCCTAGAGATGGGAGGTACCACCATTCTGCTTTTGAACCAATACACAGTATTGCTTCTAAAATGGAAGAGAAGGGTTTAAAAAAAAAAGATATGTACCTTGACAAGTGTGTTGTAAATGTTCTTGTTCAGTTATAGCCCAGATTGGATACCCCCTGAAATTCTCAGACTGATTCCCTCATGTTACTACCTTCTCCATGAGTAATATAATTTTAAAATATGAAGGGCAATAATATATTTACATAATTGCTTTTTTGTCTTCTTTTATGTTTCCCTGTACCAATACTGTACTGTATTTTTGAATTTTTAACCCTGATCTTCTGCCTTAGAATGGATACTAAGCATAGGTTCCAAAGCAGAAGAGTGGTAAAAATTAGGTAACTGAGATTGCATGTTTTGTCCAATGTCACAGCTAGGAAGTGTCTGAGCTTAGATTTGAATCCAGGTCCTTCCATCTCTAGGCCTGGATCTTTAGCCACTGAACTACTTGTATGTTTGATTTTGTACAGTCTTAGACTGTTTGGCTATACTTACTTGTTTTGTAGAATGACCAAAAGAAGAGTATGCTTAGATTAGAATTTATGAGTAAATAATTTATAATGATAAAACATAAAGGAATTTGCTTAAGAAAAAAGAAATCTACTTCTTATAAGTAAAAAAGGAATATTGCATTCTAACAGAATTTAATTTTTAAAAACCATAATTATAAGAGCTACTATAATTTTAGAATATGAATATATCAACCCATATTGTTTTCCATTGCAATATGTTAGTTACAGATGTCAGGTATTGATTCAAAATGAAACAAATTTATATGGATAATTTTCTGGTTTTCTATATAGTCATGATCTATCATCTGCAGAAGGTACAAATTTCCTATTGAATAGTAATGTTAGAGATAGCTTTCTTAGGGATTTCTTCATCTTTTAACTGTGTAAATATTTCACTTTGATTTCAATGGGTCATGGAATCTAGGGATTAATATGGCTTCAATTGTTAATGTCAATCTTCTGCAAGTATAGGAGACTGAATTGAAAATATCTGTTTAGATCTTGATTTATAGCATAGATAAAACTGGGTCAATTCTATTGCATGGATATATCACTGGACTAGCAGGCACCAGTTGTTGGGATTTCCTAGACATGTTGTCTAGGAAAAATTTGATTTCAATAAATAACTAAAAGAACCATGATGTAGACCAGACATAAGTGGATAGTAATAGATACTGAAGTAATCTTTTAAAACTTTTTTATGTACAAGTCAAATGGAAGAAAGGGACAAATAGCAAGGAATAAAACTGAGGGTTGCTGCATCTAAGCATATATACTCATTCTATTTTAAGTAGCAAAGGCACCATCTCCTCTTAGAGCTGATGAAGACAGCCTGTCACCCTAAACCCAAGAGCATTATGGAATAGAAATGCTTCCAGCCAAAGACTTAGTTATCATCCAGAGAATCGACCTTGGTGCAACCTGGCAACTGCTCCTATATATACGAGAGCTAATGAAGACCCAGAAAAGAAAGTTCCAATCTCCAACGGCCTTATCATTGTCAAAAAGTTCAATATCAGAAACTAGTATAATTTTCTCAGGAGAACTCACTTTTAAAAAGAAGCATTAGCAAAAGTATTGTTGCTGCACTCTAAGGATCATGGGACTTCCCCATCTGACTTGTAATTGAGACCTTCCATATAAATTTGTTTCCCGTTTTAGAATGTGAACTGTCTTGAACTTCTATTTGTATCCCTAGTGCTTAATACAGTGTTTTCACATAGTAATCTCTGAATAAATGTTTCATTAATTTATTCATCCTCCCATTGGCTATCAAATCATGGGAAATTAGTATTTTATAGGTAAAAGCATTATATAAATTAGTTGACTAATCTTATTTTGTAGATGATATACAAAAAGATAAAATAACCTCATCAAGATCATACGACCAATTAGTGGCATAGTGGAACCAAGGTATCCTGAATTATATCCTTTAGTTGTTTCAATTCAACATGCTATCTCTCTTGTCTTTCATGTTAAAGTCAGTAATGACAGAAGTATACTAGGCAAAGGAAGGAAGGCAGGAAAGAAGGAGACAACTCTGGGTTATGAAAAGGAAAGGCAAGCTAAGGGTCATGAAGAGAATAAAAGGAGAGGGAATAAACTGTACTATTTATCTGTCTTCTCTGACCCACTTTAACAGAAGCTTTGAGAGATAGCATAAGAGAGAGCAATGACAAGCAAGGGATCAAATATTTTAGAGCTAGAAGAACTTAAGAGTTTTTTTGGTTCTTTTAGGCAGGTTTTTTTTTTCAACTCAGGTTCAGTGATTATCCAAATTAAATAAAATACAAGAGATTCATTGTAATTAATTGAAACAAAAACTTTGGGTGGGGTACATTTTCTTAAGTATGTGGTAGAACATATTTGATTACTATGCACATTCAAATTTTAGGGGCTTCAATCACCAATTCACTTTGCTTTGATTATAGAAATTTGTTTTGAAAGGAAAAAGCAGGGGAAGGATTATAACACTGTTTGACTTTAGGTAAGAGCCAGGGTTATTAATCAGTCATGCAGTAATGATTGCACTTCATAGTTCCTTGTCTTTCCTTCTGAATGGTGGCAATGATCCATCAGACAACTTTACCTGATTTCAAAACTCAAAAATAATATTAATCGCAATGCCAAAAGTTTTTACCTTAAACAGCAAATCTCACCAATTGCAGCTTGGAATAGAAACATTTCCAGGATTCACTTACACAATGAAAAGAGTTCATCCAATTCAATTTCCATATTTTACAGATGAGGAAACTGAGGCTCAGAGGCTCAAACAGAATTAAATAACTCTTTAATCTGAGAGAACCAAAGCCAAGTTGTTTCTACAATCCTTTTTTATCCAAAGGTTTATCAACAAGCCATAAGGGAATTTGATTTTAACATGAATGACTAATTATTGATACAATTATTGGCGATAATTTTTGGAAAATAATACTTTTTTTTGCTTTCTTGCTCCAAGTACTATTAGGAAACTGATTATATTGATTATGCAATTTAAGTAGTTCTTCTCACTTTCAAATGAAAAATTTCTAAATTTAATAGAAAAACCAGTCTGATAGCCATGATTATAAGAAGGCAATTATAAGAAAGTAAAATTAGAAGTGGTAGGATTAATTTTATATTTTATTTAAAAAAACACAAAATAGCAAAAACAAAAACAAAAACAAAAAAACAACTTAGGCTTAGACATTGCTCTCCAAGGTACTTGATGAGCTTTACAAATATACATTCTGTAAAAAGGTAACACATTTCAGTAGGTTAGGGTCTCCTCCTATTTATGACTGACTGAATGAGTTACAGAGGTTGACAATATGTTTCATAATCCACACTTTATAAATGGTAGAACTGAAGCCCATATAGATGAAATGACAGAAGGTTACATAAATCAATATCAGAGCCAAGAACAGAATCTAGATCCTTTGACTCCTGTCCAATGCTTTATTAGTCTTCCTTATCTCGCTAAAACTCTTGTCAAGTGAAACTTGCAAATAAAAGAGCTCCGATTAAGAATGTTCTGTGACAGTGAAGTTTAGTTTTCGCAGCCCAAATTTGTCTCAAGGAAGCTGTTGATGCAAAAAGAAATTATAAAACAACTGGGTAAGGGTATATTGTACAGAAAGAAACTACAGAACAACATTAGAGTATAAAGTAATTTCTCAGATCTACTTTTAGATATAAGAGAATATTGAAAATCTAATTTATTTAGAGGATTAACAGGTTTTGAAACAATTGTTGAATTACAACTCAGTTATATCCTCTTGTTGATTACTTCAGCTTAGGTGACAGGTTCAGCTTCTGTATTAAATTTTGTTTTATGTTGTAATTTCTACCTGTTTGGGATCTGAAAAGGACTACTTGCAATCATCTCTTTGATTTACAGTGGTGAAAACAAGGATTAATGGCAGGCTACTTTAATTCTGCTATCCCAACAACTTTCAAGAGATAAGAGGCTGCTGAAAAGATACTACTCAGTGTTCCAGAGTTGAAGTTGCTTTGAACAGAAAACTAATGAGAACTCTTTACTTAGTCTGATAAACACCCAGCCTGATTCACTCCATTATACGTGAGAGTGGGAGTAGACAAAAGGAATGGGATGTAAAACCTTTGTGGTTTTTGGTATACTCCTTTCTATGTGTGCACTATAATCTAGTGACCTGCTAACAAGCAGCATGGAATTATAGGAAAAGGACATTGACTGTAGAAAATAGGATAGAGCTAGAAACAGGAGAAAAGCCCTTCCTTTTTTTTGCCTGAATCCCTTCATTTCCTTCTGGGGACTTTTCCCTTACATATAGGCAAACTCTAAGGTTGGTAGCTCTATAGGCTACTGACAATGTAAATTCAATTCTCCAATTAAATTAATGTCATGTAGGGAAAAGACCAGGTTTCTACCATTAACAACCAGGATTACTTGCTACCAACTATGGAGAAGAAAATCAAAGTGAGACGCAGTAAAAAATAGTTAAAATATAATTTGACTTATGGATTGTACTGACTGGCTCTCTGCTCTCCATATAATATCAAAACATTCTCTGAGAGATTAGGAAGGAGCATGCCTTTCTTCCACACACCATCCAAAGGCTCTGTTCACTTCTGATTCAAGAAGAGAATTGTTCAGCTATATCTGGCACCTCAAGACACTGAACTCATGCAGCTTCCTACACAGCTCAGAAAACCACTTCAAAGACCATCTTTTCTGGGGTAGTTGACAGCTGTACTATCTGGGGAATATTAGGGTATGTCATAAAAGCATAATAGAATTTTATAGCTGAAAGGAAACTTGGGAGCTATATGAGTGAACTGATAGAGTTAATGTACTTTTTATAAACAACTCACTAAATCTCAGGGTGTTATCTATGCTTTTACTGAAGTTCTTCTCCAAAGACAAAAATGAGGAAATATTTGTAAAAAGCACTTAGCACAGTGCCTGGCACATAGTGGGTACTTTATAAATGTCCATTCCCTTCTTTCAGCTTTTACAATGTTATCTCAGTGAAGTATAAACTGACGAATTTATTTAGCCTAATAAGAGTTGCATGATGGACTAAGAGCACAGCGGACCATCATGGCAAAGTAGATTACTCCAAATAATGATTTTTGGTTATACTTCATTGAATCATCTTTTATGGCACAGAGGAAGGTGGGAGCTTCATGAGTAAAAATATCAACAACTTGAAATGTTTAAGTAAGGCTCATTATTTTGCTTCACTATTTTAAATTTATACATGACATAGTGGACTTCTGGATTGTTCCACCCCCCTTCTCTGAATTCTACAAATTCTGTTCTTTTGCCTGATTGAAAGTTGGGTAACACATTTCTTCCCCTGTTTGGTCCCTTCTTTGTTACAGATTTTGTCACACTGAAACATCAGTAATTTGACATGTCCAAGAAAGCATAAGTTAACATTGACATGTGTATCGTTCCAACTAATATTAGTTTGGTTTGACAGTAAAACATGCCTTTTAAAGGAATGTGCTACCTTGTAGAATGCTTTGAGGTCTTCCAAAGAATTTCACTATATAACTACAAATATATCATTAATCATCACTTCATTCCTGAGGTAGACAGACACTTTTTTCTTTTATTCTCTTTTTCTAAAGGCTCTTTCATTCTAGGTGAGGTGTATTATACAACAGTCTAATTAAAATTTTATAAGCACAATATGCCTAAACTAACTTGGGTTTTAAATAAACACACGTAGTGAATACTAAACTCAATATACTAAGAGAGTTGAGCCAAATGTTTGTATACAATAAAAGACATTTAGTCAAGAAACTCATTGAGACACAGCCATACAGATATACTTATACAAAGTGTTCATATTATTTACCCACTTAATTTAATGTTGGCAGCCAAAGAGTCAATAAGGCAAGGAATGTGGAATGGAAACTGAAAAATGTGCAGTGTATAATCCACAAATAAGTGCTGATTTCATATTTGAAAAAATTACTAAATGATTTGGTAATGTCTTGAAGTCAAGAAGACTAGATTCAAGTCCCACCTTTGACACTACGTGAGCCCTTCAGTCACTTAATCTCTCAGTGCTCAAGGCAATTCTTTTAAGAATAAATTGCAGAGAAAAGTGTCACCCTGTTATTGGTGGAGAGAATGTGTGGGAAATGCTCATACTAAAGAAATCAGAGGTCCAATGTCTCTGTTTATTTGAGAATAAGAGACACAAGTTAAGATAAATGTCTATAAAACTCATAATAATGTTTTTCCTTCATAAACAAAATTTTGGTATCTTTTATTGTGAAGAATTTTACTGTAACATTCATTTGTATTATAAAAATACACTTGTATTTTACTTATTTTTACTTATTTTTATGGGCTTCATTAGATTTGTAGCATTATAGGATATAAAGAAGGATAATATAAAAAAGGGAAATCATTGATTATTGATTAAAGTTCTAAGTGGCAGAAACTATTATGAACATTACTACATATTAAACAAATATAATAGAGCATTTAAATTATTTTAATGAATAATTGTCATTCATTAAAGTAATGGCTATCAAAGCAGGTATAGCAAAAAGAATAAGAGTTTGAGTACAAATTTTAACAAGGTCTTTATTTCTTCCTTGGCTCCTATACTAATAAAGAAGAAATGGTGGTGTCTTAGAGCTAAGCTTGGAACAGGTTCTCTTTGACAATGACTTCCACTCCTATTTGACCAAATGAGGTCAGCTTCCTAGTTTCCTCTGGCTCAGTGGAAGATTTTAAAGAGTTCAAAACAAGTATAGATAGAATTCTATTGCCTGAAATGTATGAAGAAAGTAGGCTCAAGAGGAATGAGATGCTGTTAAGGAAAAAAAAATTCTGATGATACCAACACAAATTACAAATATAGAAGAAGGGTCAAAGTCCAAAGAAAACAATGTGGTACACCAACCAATATGGTTGATTAACTTAGATCTTTAGCATAGAAAGAAGACCAAGTTAAAGATAAGAACCTGAGAATAAATTTTTAGTGGTAATAATAACATCAGGAACTTTGAAAGTCAGAATATTAAGCAAGTGATAAATGGGAAGGGAAAAAGAAAGTATTTTTAAACTTATTGTAGGGGAGAAAGAAGGAGCAAGGTCCTTGCTTGGCATGGATGAGATGATGAAAGATGGCAAAAAGATGCATAATCACTAAGACACGTAACTTAAGTTGCCTGTTGGATTTAGTTAAATTGATAATTATTTCAAACTATATATTCATTTGTCCTTATAGTTAGCATATATTTCCTTCAATAAAATACATAAAATGTGAGTTCCTATCAAAATGCTCTACTTTAGAATACCTTAATGAACAGATTAAAAAGAATGAGGGTTAACCAGTACAAAAGTTCCATGTAGGAGACTTTCTCAGTGAAGGTAAGCACTTTTTCTGGTATTTGGAGTATCAAGGAAGTGCCCCAAGCATTGTTATTTTAAAAACCTTGCCAATTGTTCCAAAGTTAGTATATTTCTTTGGCCAGTTCTCTATCAAGTATGCTATGCTATCTCTAAAGATATAATTTTTAAAGGATTAAACAAAAGGCAAATAATTATGTTAATAGGATATATAGATTTGGAATAGCTATGAGTTACTTTAAATACAGAATGAAAAAATTTTTAAAAATTAAGTACTGGGGGCAGCTGGGTAGATCAGTGGATTGAGAGCCAGGCCTAGAGACAGGAGGTCCTAGGTTCAAATCTGACCTCAGACACTTCCCAGCTGTGTGACTCTGGGCAAGTCACTTGACCCCCATTGCCTACCCTTACCACTCTTCTGCCTTGGAGCCAATACACAGTATTGGCTCCAAGTCAGAAGGTAAGGGTTTAAAAAAAAATTAAGTACTGTTTAATTTTATGTTTAATTTAATTTAAAAAAATTTTTATTTAATGTTTAATTTATTTTTAATTTAATGTTCAGTTTCTGCCATCAAGACACAAACTCTTAGTTCTATGAAAGATAAAAAGCACTTCCTCCTAGGGGCTTAAAGTTATTATTTGAGACTTAGTTTACCTAGAAAATCCCTAATTATAACAAGTATAGTAGAAAACTATAATCTATACATATATAAAATGTATTAAATGTGTACTTATTTATGTGTGTATGTATGTGTGTATAATCATAATATCATATGAGAATTATAGTAATTAAAATATTTTTAAATTGTTTTGGACTTTTAAAAATGTCTCATAATGTTGATTAATAAATTTTAGCACTATAAAATTGGGTTTGTATGTGTGCATTTATGAGAGTTTGAAAATTGGTATCCTGAGCAAATATTTTCCCTTAGCTAGCTGGGTGACTTATGGCAAGTGATTCAAACTTTCTCGATATTAATTTTATCAATGGTAGAAAGAAGACTCTGGACTGGATTATCTCTAAGATTTATTCTAGACCTAAATTTCTATAAATCTTTAAGATAATCAGTATTGACTCATCTCTCCTTCCAATTGTCAAATGAGATAATATTTGTAAAATAATTAATACAATACCTGCTTGTACACATATACTATAAGCTTCATAACTTTCAATCCTCAGGCAAAACAGTCAAAAGGTTGGGAAGGGTAATCCAAATAAGGCGGCTACTGGACTATTTTCACTGTTTTCATCGCAGTATTGTTTAAACCTCTCCTTCTCATCCCACTTATTTTTTTTAGACCCCTTAAAATCCAGTTTCTAGCCATTTGAAACAACTCTCCAGCTTTTCCAGTGTTCTCTTAATCATTAAATATTGCCTTTTCTCAGGCCTTTTGTTATTGTTGTCTGTTTGTTGTTGTTATTGTTGAGTTTTTTTAGTTATGTCTGTCTCTTCATGAGTCCATTTGGGTTTTCTTGTCAGAGATACTGGAGTGGTTTGCCATTTCCTTCTCCAACTCATTGAGGAATTTGAGGAAATCGAGTAAAACAGGCTTACATGACTTGTTCAGGGTCACATAAGCTAGTAAGGGTCTGAGGCCAGATTTTAACTCAGGAAGATGAGTCTTTTGGGCTTCAGGCCCAGGAATCCATCTACTGTGCCACCTAACTGCCATCTCAATTCTTACTCATCTTGAAGTTTCTGCCTTATTTGACATTATTGTGTAATGTCTCTTCTAGGATATTCTCTATCCTCCTTGAATTATTGTGGCGCCAGTCTCTCTTGATTCTACTCTTGCCTGCCCAATTTCTCTTTCTAAGTGTCCTCTGCTTGTCATATCCCAAATGTGAGCAGTCCTTGGCTCTCTACTTTCTATGTTTGCTTGTTGACCTCATTGACTTTCATGGGTTCAACTATCATCCCCATGCAGGTAGTTCCTAGTAAATAAACCCAGTCTTGATCTCTCTTTAACCTTCAGTCTGACATCAGTAGCTATATCTATAATTCTATCTCTTTATGCCTTTATCAGAAAGTCAAAGGTAGTATCTATAAAGTTCTTAGCACAGTGCCTGAAATGTAATAAGTGCATAAATGCTTGTTTCATTCTTTCCTTTTAACAAGCAACAAGCTCAACAGCCCCAAAATGAAACTTATTATTTTCCTCATCATACCCTTTCAAAGTTCTCTTTTTTCTGGTATAGACCATCAACCTTTCAGGTATTAGGTTCACAAGCTAAGAAGAATCATTTTTGATGCAATTTGTCAGCAAGCATTTTCTTTTTGCTAGTCATCGTGCTAAGAGCCAGGGCTACAAATAAAGTCAAAAACAAGGTCCCAGCTCTCTAAGAGAAGGGCAGATATTCAAAGAAGGGACATAACATGTTAAAAACACATACAAGATACCTATTGTGTAAGTGGTAGAAGGTAACCTCAAAGGGAATGCACTAGAAGTGGAGGTGAGAGAAAGACTGGGAAAGGTCTCATATATAAGTTGGAATTTAAAGGAGGATTTTATATTTTGTCCTGGAGGAAATAAAGGACAATTGAAAGTTATTAAGTGGGGGGGTGGTAAGAAGAGAGAAGGTCAGATATTTTTAGAAATAGTAGTGGCAATTGAATAGAGAATAAATTATAGCAGGGAGAGAATTGATGAAGGGAGACCAATCAAAAGGCTGTTTGCAAATGTTCAAGTAAGAGGTGAAGAGGGTCTCCATCAGGATGGTGACTGTGGGAATTAAGAGATGTTTTCTTGGAGATGTTACAAAGGCATAAATGATGAGACTTGGCAAAAGATTGGGTATACATGAGAGCAAGGAATCAAGAGTGAGACCAAGCCTAGGTCTCTAAGAATGAGGGTGGTATCCTTAACAATGGTGGGGAACATGAGAGAGTCCTAGGAGCAAAGATAATTATTTCTGTTTTAGGCACATGACTTTGAGATATATACAAGATATCTAGTTCAAGATGTCCAAGAAATTTTTGGTGATAAAAGATTGGAACTCGGGAGAAAATTTAGGGCTGTATATAATGGTTTTGAAAATTGTTTTCCTAGAGGTGATAACTGAATCCATCAGAGTTAATGAGCTCACCATGCAAGATGGCATTTTGGGAGAAGGGTACCCAGACAGAGACGTGGGGGCTATTCATGGTTAATGGGAATGACATGAATAAAGATCCAGCAAAGGATAGGAAAGTCCACTGACCTGACCTTTTTTCTCAGGAATATTACAAGCATAAACTATACAACTATGAAAAGAGGAAAACAAAGCAATACCATATTTATAGACATAGTTTGATATAAAGATTTTCCTCTATTATGTTTGTCAATTTCCTTTGGAAGCAAAATTAGTAATTAAAAAAGATTTCTTACCATATAGAAACAGAATCGCTATCCTAAAAGTAATAATCACCATTATCCACTTATAAATTTACATTGCAAAAACTGCAGGTCACTCTGAGCTTCTACCAAAAATGCATAACCCTCTCAATATGAGTACACACATACACAAAACACATATATATTTGTCTATCAGACTTAAAGATGATTTCATGGTTTCAATTTTAAGAACTGTGCTTGAGTCATTTTGTGTGACAATCTTACCTACAAATGAGTTATTTTGTAAAAACACACCTTAATGATCTATTTTAAACAGAACTCAAAATATTTAAATATTAATACGTAATACTAATATTTGGGGTTCATTGCTTGTAATGAAACAGTTTATCTTTATTTTAGAAAGTTGACCCATTTGCTATTATGATATGACTTGGTGGGAAAATAATTGCTTTGGGAATCTAAAGATGGAGCATTGTACCTCAGCGTTGCCACATTTACTTGAGTAAATATGTGAAAATCATTTTGCTCTTGGGCCTCAACTTCCCCATTATAAAATGTTATTGCCTACAGAAATAAGGAGCAAGTAAACTACCTCACAGAAATTACCTCACAGAAATAAAGAGCAAGTAAACTAATATATTTAAAGTATTATTCATGTCATTAGTAATAATAACAGTAACATTATTTTTATTATTAAATTTGCAAAACACTTGCATCAATGTGACAAAACCTTACAAACTTCAATTTCATACATGATGGCTATCTTTTTATATTGTTTTATTTTCCTTAGTTAGCATTCAGGATGCTATTTAAATGATACATCAATTCATAAGTCAAATTATTCAGTGTAGAATCTCAGTACTCTCATCCCATGTCTTAAGGTATAAATGGCAAAAAGCAATATAGTATAGTTTCATATCACTTGTATAAATTGTGCAACACCATTAAGATGTCCTCATAGAAAAGTAGAGATAGAAAGAAAATGACGTATTTGTTAAAAATTACTGTAAGAAATCTCCTCCAACTCTGAATCATGGTTCCTTTTCTAATGTCACATATAACAAATCTTACTAGTTAGTCCTTCAGTCTTATAATTTTCAACATCTTTTCAGCTAATCCTAATTGTATCCTAAAGTATTGTCACTGTTACTTTTTCTACCTCTGCCATCCCAATAGAATTCAACTCTTCTTAACTCTTTTTACAGATAAAAATAGAGTTGGGGCCTTACTAATATCTCATCTGGCTCTTTATTTAAAAGAACATATCCTCAAGTGACAATATAGATGGTGGCTAGGGAGATAGAGAAAGGATTAAATGAAGGGAAAAGTGCTCACTAGGCAAACTAAATGCCTCTCCACCTTTATCTTTAGATATTTAATGTATACCGACAAATCTGTTGCCAAAGGTTAGAGAGAAAATAGAAACAAGTTATATATACAGGGTGTCTGAGATGTCTTAGTGTCTTTTAAAGCTTAAAATAGCACCACGACATTTCGGACATGCTAAATATTTTATATATGTTCTCAAATATATACATATATATTTCATTCTATTACATGATAAATATGTAAAATACATGTATTTTATATATATAATTCATTATATGATATTATGATATATAGTACAAGTTTATGAATATACTATCGATACAAATAGCTTTTTCTAGAATATATGGGAAGGATGACATTTGAGTGAGTTGCTGAGGACATATGAGTGAGCCAGTGTGGGCAATGCTGTCTCTGCCAAGGTTCCAATAAAGGTCAATGGGGAAAGGGAAACCAGGAAAAGAATTCTTCCTGGTACCAGGGATAAATTTGTCTCTGTGGGTAGAGGGAGATGTTCTGTTTGGGTGGGATCAGGGTGGAAAGAAGGATCCCAAGGTCCAATTTTTAAATAAATAACTCAGGGCAAGAATTCTAAGCTATGTTGATGACAAAAACTGGTATAGAGGTGCTAAGGCCCAAGTTCATATCTGATGATGGATGCAAACCCAGCTTCTTCATTCCTCAGTTTTCTTCATATGTTATTTGTTACAACAACCTTCTTAGACTCCATTAGATACCTCCTTAGACACCATTCTTCTACTTATTTTAGGTTTAAGTATTTCATGGCACACTTGTAGAACTATACATATACCTTCTAATCATCTAGAAATGTACACCCCAAAATATACTAGACTCTTGCCTTCATTCTTGTTCCTGATGCAATTTCTTTGTTTTACCCAACCCCTATTTGCTGTTGAAATCGATGGAATGGAGAGAATCTGAAGAGTTCATTGCTAGATGAAACCTTTGGGGGAAATTAGATGACATTTGTCTTCTTTTTCATGCTCTTGTTTTTCTCCTATATGCTAACAGCCTAAAATACTTTTTATCTCATCTGCAGGTGTTCTTGTCTTAGTTTGTCTTCTCAGTGTTAAAACCTCTTAGTACAGCAGCTACTTTCTTCAAGTGTACCATCGTTCCAACATCAATTTTTTTGCTCCTTCCTCAACATCCAATTCCTCAAAATTCCCACTCCCTTAGTGTAGTTCAGATAAGTATTTGCAAAGTATTCTAATAAAATGAATCTGCAATGATGTGCGAATGGCTAATAGCAAGCTCAACCTTCCAAGGTCCTGTAAAGGCAGAATGAATTATGAATTGATACTATTTCTGGAAGTGCCACTTGGGAATAAAAAAGTTGGGAGAAAAGCTTCTCCTAAAGCAGGATTTTTAATGTGTTTGTGTTACAAACCCATTTGGTAGTCTATTATCTAGCAATTATTTAGTATATACCTGAGAACCTGAAACTGCTCCCACTTGGCAGGATAAAAGAAAAGATATAGCACAACACATTGTTGCTCCAGGACCAGACTCTTGCCATCATTCTACTTCCTTGTGCAATTTCTTTGTTTTACCCAACTTTCAGTTTCTGATCATTAAAAGGTCTTACTTTATTTCCCCCTTTTTTCTGGCTTTGAACTACTGATTTCCAGACTCCTAGTTTGCTCTTGGCAACTGCTAACCTTAAAATCCCTCAACTTTGAACTGAACTTCTACTTTCTTCCTTGATTCTAGCCCTCAGCAGTGAGCCTTAAAACCTAGCTAGTCATTTTTAGATCCAAGCTTCAAACCAAGTGTTCTTCTAGTCCTTAAATGCATAAGGGTCAAAGGAAGAAGAAAGTTTTTGTAGAACATTTTGTTAGTACTTGAAGGAGAAGAGAAAAATTGAAAATGAAATTATTTTCACTGATTTTACATGGGGCTTATTGGAGATTTCCAAGAACCTCACAGTATACCAAAAAAGCTACAAAAGAGCAACTGAATTCAAGATTAGCAATTTTTTTCACTCTCTAACAAAAAAACCTCTGACAAAAGCCTAAAGAATTAAGATACTGATGACAGCATTTTAGATAAATTCAAATTATGGCCCTTAACAATGCAACAATAGCAGTTCCATAGGAGTTTTAATGGTAGTAGGACACATAAGTAGATCCCATTAATTTGTTAAGATGGTGTCATACATATGAAGGACATTAGAGAATTAATTTCTGGAGAATTTAGAGGACTGTAAAATGTATCCACATCCTCTGTTGGCTTACCACATGATTGAGATGATTACTGAGAAGTTAGAATAGTCAACTATTTCAAAACAACTCAGGTTGGAAATGGCCATGGCTTTTGTTAAATTCATATCTAAGAGAATAAGTTGATTCACTAAGGATTTAATGCAAGAGAATCATTCTGTAAGGTGGAAGGATCATGCATGGGACATTTCAAGGTAATATAACTTCCTTCTCTACCAAAAAATGGGCCTAAGTATTTGGTTTTTTGTTTATTCTTTTCTGTTTTAGATGCAAAGAGAGTGAAGTCAACAACCTAGCCTAGGAGCTTGAGCCACAAGGACTCAGAAAGTCAGGTCAGGTATTATATAGCCAGTCAAGCACTGGGGCCCTTGAGGAGCAAAGATCAAGGATTCCAAAATAGCAGAAGCCAGGAGCAATCCTGGCTTTGGATCTGAACTTGGATGGAATTTAGGAAAATGACATACCAAATCCTCTTCCCAGACACTGAAGTAAAATTAGAGGAGTATGTTCTGAGTTTTGGGGGCAAATGGTTGTACATTTGTTTTTGTTTTATCTTTGAAGTAAATATTCCTTTGTAAAAGTCAATAAATGATAAAGTAGAACTGCTGTACTAGTTACTAGCCCCCTAAAATGAATGAACACAGCTGGTGGGGGCTCAAACTAGTGGTAGAGAAAAGGGACTCCTCAATTTCTCAGTGTACCTGAGAACCCTCTGGGGAAGATGGAACAGATTGATTCTGGGAAAGCAGGTCAAGGGAAAACCTTTGCAGATTCATTATAGGAAATCAACTTCAACTTGAATTTGATTAACACTCTTTCAACATTAGGGGAAATCATGTACAAACTGATATTTTGTATTAAGAACCTGTTATAGGGTAGCAATGTTCAATATGAAACAAAACTGATTAAGAGTAACTCAGTCATTTAGGTAGGCGAACAGAAAAGAATCACAAAATAAAAAAAAAAACATGTTGATGAAAGAGAATGATCCCTAACCTCTGGAAAAGACATGCTGGGAAATTTCTTCTATCCTATAGCAAATCTCTTGGGCTCTTGCCTAGGTCTAAAATGATTTTTTTTGTCTATTACCTTTAATTTTCTACCATTCATATATTCCTATCTGATATAATGCAATGATTTTCCTTTGCTAGAGAAAGGAATTTGTTTTAAAAACAGTCATAATTTAGAGGGCAAATGGATAAATTAGATTAAGCCAGAAATGTTTTTGTATTGTGTCTTTTGCAAATCCTAGAAGTTATGAGAAAGTGAAGTAGATGCATACCAGACACCTTCCTTCTACTCTCCTAATGCCCAGACACACAGTTACTGACCCGTAAGTAGATGCAAGGGTAGGAAGGAAACAATGAAAGATATGTTAGGCAGTTTGGAAGGGTTGATATATTCAAAGGTACCACTTTCATTACTGAGAATTTTAGCTCCACCTGATTTCATCATCACTTATTTTTTTTTCCGTTCTTTAACCTCTGGATTGTCATCTGGAGGGGAAACAAGCTCTCTTTTTCTCTTTTCCCTACCCCATCTCTCCCCTTGCCTTCTATCTTAGACTAAGATGGAAGAGTGGTAAAAGTTGAGCAATGGTGGTTAAGTGATTTGCCCTGGATCACACAGTTAGGAAGTATCTGAGGTCATATTTAAACCCAGGACCTTCAGTCTCTTAGCCTGGCTCTCTATCCACTAGTTGCCCCTGAAAAAATAAGCTCTCTTAATAGTATTTGTATCAGAACTATAAGACATTTAAATTTTTTTAAAGCATGTAATTTGTATCAAAACTATAAGGCATTTAAAATTTTTTTAAAGCATGTAATATGTGCCAGGAACTGTTAGACTCTTTACATACCAAGATAAAAATAAAACAATCCCTGTCCTCAAGGAGTTTTTATTCTGGGAAACAATATGTCTACACATAAGTATGTACAAATTATGTCCATAAAGTAAATACAAGGAGATTTTAGGAATCAGGCACTAACAACTAGCAGGGAAGTAGTTGGGAAAGGCTTCATGTAGGAAGTGGAATATGAATAAAGCTTTGAAGGAAACTTTGAGATTTCCAGAGGTAGAGGTGAAGAGGGGAGGGCATTCCAGATGTAGAGGACAGTCTATCTATAAGCACAGAAGTAGGGATAAGGAGAATTTTGTGTGAAAAAAAAAAAGCAAGAAAACCGACTTAAGTGGACGAAAGCAATCCTGGAAGACAAGTTGGAGTTAGGTTGTGAAGAATTTTATGTGCTAAATGAAGATTCTGCATTTGTTTCTAGATACAATAGGAAGGCAAATGAATTTTTTGAGCAGGGAAGGGCCATAGTCATGCCAATATTTTGGGAATATCACCTTGGAAGTCATTCCTATTTATAAATATTCTCAGAATATAAAGTATAGACAGATATCAAACTAGGTCTTTGACAAAATTAATATTTTTCTAGTCCTCTTCGATTTGAGATTCTCCCCTCTTATCTTATCCCCATGTATGCACAGTTATCTACTTTCCTTCCTTTCTGTCCTGATTAATTTTATCTAATTACTTCCCTCCTTAAATAGCTGGGGGAGAGAGGGGAAGGAATATCTATGTAGATAATGTTAAATCATTCTATGAAAGGTTTAAATATAACAATATTAAATAAGAATAACAAAACCATAAACTGAGTTAATATTCTTGTAATCTATCAAACACAGTAATTTATACACAGATATTCCAAATATGTTTGTTAGTGCTATTTATATAATCTTTTAAAGAAGGTTTTATAATTCATACCATGACACATACTATGTCAAATTCATTTTCCTGAGATTATCAATAATTATTTGATTTTGAGGCATAGAATCCACAGCAAGGAAGGAACCTTAGACATTTATTTAAACCAATTCAAGATAAATTTATGCTAAGGAAACAAAGGACAGAGATAAATAATTTTCTCAAGCTAACACAGGGAACTGGTGGCAAGGACCAGGGCTTTTGACACCATGTTTAGAGTACTTGGTACTCTTAGCTTCTGGTTTTGAAATATCTAGCCAGCAATTATCCCTCAATTATATTAACAATAATACACAGGAGAGTTAAGGATAAAAACTTTTGTTTGCAGTTAATATTTTCAAGAAAACAACATCATTTGATGGACATCATTTGAATAGCTAAGTCCATCAGATACTTAATATAGTAATTTAGCTTTTCATAAAAGCACCTTTTGCAACTATATTTAAAAAATGCTTTTTGACCCTTGGATAAATTCACTTTAAATTTAAAATCTTTTGAAAACTAAGAACCATGAAGCTTTCTTTTATAACATATGAATAAATATGAATAATGTAAATATTAAGTTATTTGCAATTTTCATAGATCAATATTTTGTAATTCTCATGTTTATTGAGCTAAAAGTCTACTTAAATAATATTTAAACACATACTTTTTACCTAAAGTATTTATTTTTAAAGTGAATATTTATTAAAGATAATTGTATTGGTTTTGTTATGAAGAAAATGCTAATAATACTAATGAACATCTAATAGAGATGGTAAATATAATTACATTGATACAGGGATCTCCAGGATGTGGAAATTCCCTCAATCATTGCAGATAATTGGTTCTTTTCAATGGATAGTGCTAGAGAGGTGCCTGAAGCATGGAGAAATTCAGGACCACCCAGCCAGTATAATGTCAGACATGAGGCTACAGTGAAGGTCATCTTCTATCCATTATCTGCCAGTATGCTTTCTATGTATAAAACACATCTCATTCAAATCATGTTAGAAATTGTGGTGAATATGTATGTAAGTCTCCAACAATAAAGATGAATTATTAGAGAAAATTTAAATGGAGACTTCTTGACTATTAATTTAAAACTAATTCTTTCCCAAAGAGTATGAGTGTAGTTGAAGCTTATTAACAAGCATAGTAATGCTTGTTAAATTTTTCTGGAACCCAAAATGTGTTAAAATTAAATATTAGTATTTTTATTTATTGTCCAAATCAAAATATAAACATGAGAAATGCTAAAATTTTTAATTCTTCAGATATTACTCAGAGTTTACAAAAATACCTAAATCCTCAAAAGAATTGCTATGAGATGATTTCCATTTGCTTCCCTAGTCTATCTTATTTTTATTTACTGTTTGTTTTAGGTACTTTTCAATAAAGTCATAGTCTATATATGGACTATGTATTCTATGAAGTTGATGCCAAAATGAATCTACATCTGTGAATAAAATGCTCTTATCATTCTCCTTTCTCATTTAATCATCAGTGATTGACGTTTGCTAGTGGGACAAAGCAGGAAAAAAGAGCAAGTTCTGTCAATCAAATATTCTTTGAGGGTTAGGCAGTGCTAAAGAGGAATCAGTGCCACCTAATATGTTAGTTTGACTGCCAGTCAAAGAGTAATCTCAAGGTCACCTCACTGCAATGAATGTTCCTACAATGAATTTAATTTTTAAAAAATGGAATGAATATTCATCATTTTCTTATGCAGTTTTATTTTGAAAAAAAAAAGTTTAAATTTGGTCAATTACTATACTTTCAAGGGAATATCTGACAGCTGTTTTGCTGCTACTGAATTCATCTATACAGAATGTGCAAAAATAGTATACTACAAATGCCAAATTAAATTGGATAGAGGATGAAAACCTAATGCTGTTTTACAAAAAAACTGCTAATAAGAATGAAAAACTAAGTAAAAGATGTGTTAAAAGTATAATGATTATATTTTAATTTCTTTGAACCTGAGTTTCAAATCTGAAGGTTTTGTTTCTTTTGTTTTCTGGTGATTTGATATTTTGGTGTTGAACTTATAAATAAGGAGTGGCATTTGTATTAAGAGCTTTTGAAAAGATTTTAATTATTCTTGTTCAGAAAGGACATAATGTTTCAGACTTTCTTTGGGATCAGTTCTAGGGAAGAGGGAAACAAAAAAGACTCTGGATGTGGCAAATATGTAGGAGAAACTGTACAAGGTGATCTCTGGAGAATCAGGGAACTTCCTCTTAGTGAGACTAGGATTTCCCCTGATTGAGCTCATCTAAAGAGTTAATTTTCTAACATATTTTATTCTGTAGAACTCTGTTGTATCTGCTTTGATAAATATGGAACTTGCATTTGGTAGGAAGAAGTCAAATTTGTATTATAAGTTTGGAGTACCTTCCCCCTTCAAGAGATAATGTCCAAGAAAGTGTCTAGAGCTTTTAAAAAATCATACTACTAGACCAGCAATACTTACTTAAGGCAAATATCAGATTCCTCTGGCATCCCCTCTAAATAATTATATATGTGTGTATGCCTCCCCATAAGCCACATTTAGACAACTCACACGGACATTCACATCTTATGTGTGCAACTCACATCTTTCACTTAGTTTTTCTTTTGAGTTATACTTTGAACTATGTGTTTTTTAGAATAAAATGACTGTGATTTTTAGGCCTTAAGATAAAAGTTTAATTTTTTAATTATTATTGATTTATGTTAAATTCTTAAAATCACGTTAAAATATGAAAAAATAGTAAAAAAGTTAAATTAGTTTTCAGATTCCAAAGTACACTATAGCTATACTTGCTTGCTAGGGCTCTAACCCTGAAAGCATTTTTTACACCTATGAATTAAGTATTGATTATCCTTATAATAAAATAATGAAGTGCTTTCAAAAGTAAATTCACAAATGTGTTAAATATAAAATAACAAAGAAAATTCAAAGCCTTGAAGTGGCACAATAAACCTCTAAAAGCATAAGTTGTGCCATATAACATAAAGCAAAGTAAATGGCAGGGGGAAAAAGTTAACAATTCTCTAGTTAGTCACAGACTGACTATGATGCATGTTATTTAACATGCCCTGTTCAAGTACCTTAGCCCTCACTAAGCAAGGCTATCTCCTTTAAAGATGTGATATAATTTAGTGTGCATGTAGTGCAATTCTGGGACTCTCCTGAGCAAAGACTATCAATCATGCCTAACTGTGTAATTATTCATACAGTTCAGTATTTTAGACCGCTATTCATGAGGGAATCAACTGATAATATCAAACTCATTTAATTTCCACTGGAGGCTGGATTTGAACTATGCTCTCCAAGGAAAAGTGTCATCTATCAACTGAATTATCCCAGTTTCTTAGAACTTAGCAGAGTTTCTGAATATTATTTCTTAGGATAGTTTGAGTTAAAAGAGGGAAATGATTACATTATGGATATTTTTGTAATCAGTGTTATAGTAGACATTCCCAAGTCTGAATTTCGAATGGCTATTGGGGAAAATATGGATTTAAATGAGTTCAAAGCTGTTTTGGTTCAGAACAAAAACTTGTCTCATAGTTTTCTCTTATAGTTGTTCTTTTTCTTTATCTGATGATAAAGACTAGGTCAAAGAAGCTAAAGGAATAAATGTCTGAAATAAGGATAGAGAGTGAGCTGTAACTCATCTAAAGTTCATCCTTCCTTATTGCCTTATGTAAGCATAAAGTCAACAAGTCAATATCCTTATAGTTTTCTCAAGAAAAGGCACATAAGACCACTATTGACTCTTTTGGTTAATTTTTGTTTCTCTTCTGCAGCCTTATAAAATACACAAATGATTTTTTCTGTTTGGAATTTTTCATCTGAAATATGCCCAGCAGATATGAAACACACCCTGTTCCTGAAAACACTTTTTATAGGTAATGATACCCTGAACAGGGGCAGAGCTGAGAATGTAGTCTTCACTATACCTGCTCCCACTTTCTTCCCAATTTTCTAATTCTTACTACTGTTTGTTATAACTAAATAATAGCTGGTATCTTGAACCCCAAACCATTACTGATAAGCTGTTATAAGTAATGAAAGTTGTCAGGGCTAACAACCTATTTGTAGGCAGTGGATGGAAAGTTGGAAGCAGGTTAATCCAACTTTAATTTATTATGGAGGAGTGGTATGGATAGGAATAAGAAAAGTAGTCTATTATCCTTATTCTAATATGTCTATCTAAAAAAAAACCCAAAATCTAAACTGCTGTGTTTATAGCTTCTTGTCTACCAAGGTAGACCTCCTTAAACTATTCTTAACTATCCTAAAATATTCTCTATCTAATTAAACCTATTATAATTTATAAATTCTTCTTAGCCTCCTTCAATTAATATAAATAATCAAACTATCAGAATAACTGTCAGAATCTCCTGGCAGAGAGAAACTGACATAGGGCCTTCTTTCAAGTCAGAGAGAGTTGATAGAGTCTCTCTCTTTGGCAGCTCCTTCTCCCTCCAGGAACTGGGGAGGAAAAACTCCTCAGTGAATAACACTCTCTTTCTCAACTCTCAACTCTCAAAGTAATGTGTAATCTTCTATTAACTCCAATTGCCACCAACTGTCAGAGCAAGAGAGCTCAAAACAGCTACACTTGTTCCCTGATTCTGCCAGAGAAACATGGAGCCCAGAATTTTTTCTACATTGGGTTTTATGCTTTTTCCTCAAAGGGCCAGCAGCCAGGTCTCTTTGTTCCTCCCTCTTAAAGGGGACAGTGTAAAAGTCACAAACCCTTTCTCTGACCTAAAATCCTGCTCCTAATAAGACAGGGTAAACTAAATAAAATCCTTATCACAACATCCCCCCATGTGATTCTTTGGGAGACCCGTCTCCCCAATGAATCATTTAACTTAACTAAATTCATTCTATAATTGAAACAGGGAGAAGCAAAAAGAAAGAAGAAATAAAGAAAGCAAAACATCTTGCAAAACACAAGTCACATATTACATAGATATTTATAGTTATAAAACAACACACTTCTGACTATACTTTTACAGAAACAAAACTAAAGATAACAATTCAAATTCAACTTAGTTACTATGCAAAAAAACTTGCAGCACACATTATATATACATTATTACATTATTTACAACACTACCTACCCCTCAGAATAAAAAGTACAACCAAAAGCAAAATATCTTAATTTTTTTCCCATCACTTCAAAAGCTACCTTCTAAAAAAAAACAAAAAACTAGAAGCATATTATGGAAATGTTTCCAGAACAGTTGTTTACTTGTCATAAAATGATTAAAGATACAGAATAAAAACAACAATAAACTTCACCAAAATAAGGTTTAAACTTTTAAAATTTCATCATCTATTTACTAATCAAACATAAAAAAATTAATGATCATTTAAAAAAAATTAGTTCCAAATTCTTTCCCTTCCTTATATACTTCTTGAGAAGGCAAGCAATTTGATTTTGATTATACTTGAGAGGTCATGCAAAACATATTTCCATATTAGCCACATTGCAAAAGAAAACACAAAGTAAAATAATAAAAATAAAGAATGGTTTAAAAATGTACCCTTCAAATTGTGTTTGAAATTCCTCAGTTCTCTTCCTGGAGGTGAAGAGCATTTTTGATCATGGATCTTTTGGGATTGTTTTGGGTCACTGTCTTTATGAGAGTAGCTAAGTCTTCATAGTTTATCATCATACAGTATTGAATGTGTACAACAATGTTCTCTTGGTTCTGCTCATTTCACTTTGCTTAAGCTCATATAAACCTTTCCAGTTTTTCCAAAACTATTCTTTTTGTCTTTTCTTATAGCAAAATCAACAACATTTTGGTCCGCCATTGCCCAGTGAATGGATATCCTTTTGATTCCAAATTCTTTGCTGCTGCAAAAAGAACTGATATAAATATTTTTCCATGATCAGGTCCTTTTCCATTTTCTTTGATTTATTTAGGACAGTGATGGGCAAACTATGGCAGTGGAACATTATTTCTAATCTGACGAATACAATGAATAGGATACAATACAATGAAACTTTGAAAGAGTTGCCTTAGAAACAGACTGATAGATGAGCATTTCCTTTCCTTTGGCCCCCACTTATTTAGGCTATAGACCATATAATGGTATTGCTGAGTCAAAGTATACACAATTTTATAACCCTTTGGTGGTTGCTGTTTAATTGTTTTTAGTTGTGTCTGTCTTTCCTCATCCAATTTTTTTTGCAACTACTGGAATTGTTTATCACTTCTATAGCTCATGTTATAGATGAGGAAACTCAGACAAATAGGGTTGAATGGCTTTCCCAGAATGAGAGAGCTAAAAAGTGTCTGAGGCCAGATTTAAACTGATGAAGATGAGTCTTCCTGACTCCAAGGCACAGTACTTTATTTACTGTGCCAACTAGCTAACCCAGAATCCTTTAGGAATAGTTCCAAATTGTTCTCCAGAATGATTCACAACTCATTAGTATCTCGACTTTTTAAAATCCCCTCCAGAATTTATGATTTTCCTTTTCTGTAATGTTAGGTAATCTCATAACTATAGGACCATATATAAAAGGGTCTTGGTTTGCATTTCTCTAATCAGTAGTGATTTAGAGCATTATTTATGTGACTATTGCTTGTTTTTTGATTCTTCTTGTGCAAACTACCCATTCATATCCTATGATCATTTATCAATGGGGGAATGGCTCCTATTTTGTAAATTTGGTCCAGTTCTCTATATATTGAGAAATAAAGCCCTTATCAGAAAAACTTGCTGCAAATTTTTCCAAATTTCCTATTTTCCTTCTAATTTGGGGTATTGATTTATTTATACAAAAGTTATTTAATTAGATGGCAGTTTCAAAGCAGCATAAGTCTAGTCCTCTGTGAAAACCATTCTACATCAATACAAAAGAAAGCTTTCAAGGGGGACACAAGACCACATACAACAACAGGACAGAACTGGAGGACCCTCCTGTTTGATTCAACTTAAGAGGTACATAGTGAGGGTTGAATTCTTGGGTTTAAGGAAAAGAAAGAAGGAAGGCCCCAGGAAACTTTCCCCACCTACTGTGCTGAGACTCTGGTGGTTGCTGGGATCTCCCGGCAAGGGCTCCATCTGCGAGGGAGTGCCTTGCTACCACAGCTACTTGAGAATCAGGGTTCTGACCACAATTGACAGGGAGGCAGCTGGAGGAGAGAGGTAAAGAGGAGGGCAGCCTTGTCACAGCCTTTAACCACCACTCCTCCATCTTGAGTCTCTGCCTCTTTAGGTTTTGGCCTCAAGACACATCCAGCTGTGTAGATCAGCTTGGTGGGCTTAATCCTGCCTAGCAATAGTGCAGATAAGAAGCCTTCAGAAGGCAGGGAAGCTCAATCTCCAACACCTTCACCCCCTCCCCCATCACACTGAGACCCACAGTAAGAACCCAGCTGATTGGGATCCCAGGGTGAAGGCTGCAACTATGACAGAGTTCCTTGGTACCACCACGGGAAGCTCAGGGCTCTGACCTGGTAGCTGGTAGGGAAGCAGCTGACAGAAATGAGTAGAGGAGGATGAAAGTAACTACCTTCAGCCTCCACACCTTCACCTTCACCTTCAGCTTCTGCTGGCAGTTGGGGAAGATCCTTGAAAATAGATCCAGGAAAGACAATTTAACAAATATTAGATGACCAGAAAATCATGACAAAAGAAAAAGCCTTGACATCATTCTACAGGAAATTATCCAAGAAAACTGCCTTGACATTTTTGAACAAGAGGGTAGAGATCAAAAGAATCTACAGATCACCTCTTGCATTAAATCCCCAATTCACAACACCCAGGAATATTATAGCCAAGTTCAAGAACTTCCAGACCAAGGAAAAGATATTACAAGCTGCTAAAAAGAAACCATTCAGATATCTTGGAGCCACAGTCAGGATAACACAGGACTTGGCTGCATCCACACTTAAGGACCAGAGAATATGGAATATAATATTCCAGAAAGCAAGGAAACTGATTCAACTACCCAGAAAAATTGACTATATTCTTGCAGGGGAAAGTATGGTCATTTAACAAAATAGAAGACTTCCAAGTATTCCTAAAGAAAAGACCTGACTTAAACAGAAAATTTGATGCCCAAACACAGAACTCAAGAGAATCACCAAAAGGTAATTAAGAAAGGAAAAAAAAAAAAAACAATGGACCCAGTAAGTTCAAATGAATTGTATTCCTACAAGAAAAGATCAGATTGGTAACTCTTAAAAATTGTTATTATCATCAGGGTAGCTAGAAGAAATATATGTAGAGTGAATCGTAACAAACTGTATAGGATGAAATATATATATATATANACTTAAGGACCAGAGAATATGGAATATAATATTCCAGAAAGCAAGGAAACTGATTCAACTACCCAGAAAAATTGACTATATTCTTGCAGGGGAAAGTATGGTCATTTAACAAAATAGAAGACTTCCAAGTATTCCTAAAGAAAAGACCTGACTTAAACAGAAAATTTGATGCCCAAACACAGAACTCAAGAGAATCACCAAAAGGTAATTAAGAAAGGAAAAAAAAAAAAACAATGGACCCAGTAAGTTCAAATGAATTGTATTCCTACAAGAAAAGATCAGATTGGTAACTCTTAAAAATTGTTATTATCATCAGGGTAGCTAGAAGAAATATATTTAGAGGGTACAGTGACAAACTATATAGGATTATATGTCTATATATATATATATATATATATATATATATATATAAACTAGGGGTAAAAATATAATACTAAGAGAAATGGAAAAAGTGATAAAAGGGGGTAAATATATATTTCATGAAGAAGTGCATGGGCGAGGGCAAGAGAAAACCAATGCAATGGAAGGGTAGAAGAGGTTGGAGACAGGTAATACTTAAATCTTACATGCATTGAAATTGACTCAGAGAGGGAAGAACAATCAGATTGACTGGGGCAGAGAATTGTATCATGCCCTATAGAGAAGTAGAAGGGTAATAAATGGCCTGGTGGAGAGGGGAGCAATACAAGGGAAAGAGATGTTGGGGGTCATTTAAAAGGCACTATAGTAAGACAGGAATAAATAAGAGGGGAGGGGGTAGGAATGGAAGTAACATTAGGGAGGGGAAAGGGAGAGACTGACTAAAAGCGAAAAGTTGGATGGGAGGGTAAGAGGGATAAGAGAAAAGGCAAAATCTAAGGAGGAAGTCAAAATGGAGGGGAATACACAGACAGTAGTTATAACTGTGAATGTTAATGGAATGAACTCACCAAAAAAAGGAAGTGGATAGCAGAATGGATTAAAAACCAGAATCCTACCATATGTTGTCTACAAGAAGCACACTTGAGGCAGGTAGAAATACACAGCGTAAAGGTCAGAGGGTGGAGCAGAATTTACTTGGCTGCAACTGAGACAAAGAAGGCAGGAGTAGCAATCATCATCTCAGACAAAGCTAAAGCGAAAATAGATCTCATTAAAAGAGATAAGGAAGGTAACTACACCTTGATGAAAGGCAGTATAATTAATGAAGAAATATCAATACACAACATATATACAACAAATAGTATACCATTCAGATTTCTAAAGGAGAAACTAAAGGAGCTTAAGGAGGAAATAGATCAAGAAAGTTCCTCAATGGAAACTATAACAATGAAATCCCAGGTCTGGTAAAATAAGGATGACAAGACAATGATGACAAGGACAACAGTAATAATTCAAAAGCATAGAAGATATAACAGATCCCACTGTTTACTTACTATCAAGTTTTTCATTCTCTAGAAAAAGTGTTTTAACAGCTCTTTTTCAATAAACAATTTCTCATGTATAAGTCAGTTACACAAAATACATTAAAATGAAAAATTAGAGAAAAAAAGCTCTTTAATTTCATGTAATCAAAATTACTTATTTTACTTCCTATAATCCCTTCTATCTCTTATTTGGACACAAACTCTTTCTTTATCTATTGGTATGGATCTTTGGGTTTATCAAACAATGGGTTAATATTATTGTTTACTACACTATATCGTGTACCTAATCTATTTCACTGATCAATTGTTTTTTTTTCTTGGCCAGTACCAAATTGTTTTTATGATTACCGTTTTGTAATATGGTTTGAAATTTTGAATTACTAAGCTTACTTCCTTCAGGTTTTTTTTTATTGATTCCCTTGATAGTTTTGATCTTTTATTCTTCAAAATGAATTTTATTACTATTTTTGAGCACTATAAAATAATTCTTTGAAAGTATGATTGGTATGGCACTGGATAAGTAAATTTAACTTGGGTAAAATGTCATTTTTTATATAATTTCCTTATATTGGGTTGGCCTACCCATGAGCAACTAAAATTTCTCCATATGCCTAAATCTGTCTTTATTTATGTGAAGAGTGTTTTGTAATTTTGTTCATATAATCTGTGGGTATACTCCTAAGCATTCTAAATTGTCTGTAGTTACCTGAAATTTCCCTTTCAATTTCTTCCTGCTGTATTTTATTGGTAGTATATAGAAATTATGATGATTTATGTAGGTTTACTTTATATCCCTGCAACTATTTTCCAGGTGAGTTGTTTTCTCAGTAAGATTTTTCATGTTTTCCTCTGTTTTTTTTTTTTATTACTTTGATTCTTTATTGTTTCTTGATTTCTCATGAAATCATTAGTTTCTAGATGGTCAATTCTGAAATTAAAACCTGATTTTCCTCTGTCGGTTTTTGGTTCTCCTTTTTCAATTGGCCCATTTCTTCTTGTATCACTTTCATCTCTCCTTGCATCATGTTCCTTTCTTCTTACATCACTTTCATTTCTCTTCCCCACTTTTCTTCTTCCTCTCAATTAGTTTTTGAAGTCTTTTTTGAGCTCTTCAAGAATTTGTATTAAATCCATATTTTTCTTTTGGATTTTGAATGTTTTTCCTTTGCTTTCACTGTCCCCTTCTTTTGTTTGTACATTGCTCTATCTCCATAAAAATTCTTTAGAGTTAGGTGCTTTTTTTGTTTTTTTTTTCTTCATTTTCCCATCTAACTATAGGTAGGCTCTGTTTCCTAGGAAGTTGGGTACCCTCTTAAACTTCAGTCCTTGATTGATGTTATTCTCAGCTTATTTTCTGGGTCTGAGGGTTAAGAGCTCTGAGAACCTCCTCCCCTTCTTCATTCAATTAATTCTTGAGATGCTGATGGCTTAATGACTTGCCTCAGGCTTGGGTGTCAGGGGCTAATCAAATTCTAGCCACTGGCTTAGGCTCAAGTTTTTGGTCTTGCTGTATACTTGATACAACCAGGCACACCCTTGATTGCCCTGTCTTGGAGCTCTGCCCTGAGCTTTAAGCAGAAAGATCAGTATTTCGTACTTAGTATTTATCAGCCACCCCAAACTGTGTACTGTGTCCTTATCCCAAGGCCAGACTGGAAATTCTGGCTTTGCTCTGGGCCCACATAAATCAGCCAACTTCAGCCCAGACTTCCCTGGGCAGGGATTCCAGACTTCTCCATAAGTTTGAAATTTCAAGGGGTATGGGTTGTCTTGTACCATTATTTGCCCATGCAGGAACTTAGGGTATGAATATTGGGTTGGCCTTAGGTTCCAAACTTGGGATGGCAGATGTGGGGTGGGGTAGGGAGGTTGGGTATTTGGCTTGCTCTTGGCTTGCTCTTCCCTTCTTGCTACAGCTTTTTGCTGGCTCCACTTTCCTCTCACCCCAGTTCACCAGATTATCCCTGACTACTTTTTTGGGTTTTTCTTTTCTTGAAAGTTGTTTCACTCTGTCTCTTTGTTGGTTTTTTTCACTCCTGTATTTATTTTGTGCTGATATTTTAATCTTAGTCAGAGAGGATTCTTGTGGTGACACTGAGCTGCTGTAGTTTACTCCTCCATCTTGGCTCCTGCTTATTATTTTAATATAGGCTGCACTGATTCCTATGCTTTCTAGTATTTTTAATAGGAACAGGTGCTGAATTTTTATAATCTTTTTCTGTATCTGTTCATATATTCATATGGTTTTTGTAGTTTTTATTGATATGGTCAATTATGCTCATAGTTTTCCTATTACTGAACCAGCCCTGCTTTCCTGTTATAAAATGTACCTTGCCATAGTGTATAATCTTTGTGATATATTGTTATATTCTTCTTGTTAATGTTGTATTTGAAATTTTTATGTTGATAATCATTAAGAAAATTGGTTTATAGTTTTCTTTCTCTGTTTTTGCTCTCCCTGGTTTAGGTATCAAAACCAAATTTGTGTCATAAAAGGAATTTGTTAAGATTTCTTCTTTACCTATTTTTTCAAATAGTTTATTTAGTCTGGGGAATTAATCATTCTGTAAATGCTTTATAGAATTCTGTGTGAACCTATCTTAGGTCCTGATGGATTTTTCTTTGGAAATTCATTGATGGCTTTTTCAATTTATTTTTCTAATATTGGATTATTTAAATACTTTATTTATTCTTTTGTTAATCTGGGCAGTTTCTTTTTTTAAAATTATTCATGGGGCAGCTAGGTAGCTCAGTGAATTGAGAGTCAGGCCTAGAGACAGGAGATTTTAGGTTCAAATCTGACCTCAGACACTTCCCAGCTGTGTGACCCTGGGCAAGTAACTTGGCCCCCATACCCACCCTTACCATTCTTCCATCTATGAGCCAATACACAGAAGTTAAAGGTTTAAAAAAATTAAAAAAAATAAAGTTATTCATCCACATCTCTTAGATTATGCATTTTCCTGGCATATAATTGGGCAAAATAATTCCTAATAATTGCTTTAATTTTTTCTTTATTGGTGGTACATTCACTTTTTTCATTTTTTATACTACTAATTTGATTTTCTTTCTTTTTAAAAATAAAATTAACAAGACAGCTGGGTAGCTCAATGAATTGAGAGCCAGGCCTAGAGATGGGATGTCCTAGGTTCAAATCTGGCCTCAGACTACCTTAGAACAAATACATAGCATTGATTCTAAGAATTAAGGTAAGGGTTAAAATAAGTAAATAAATAAAATTAAAAATAAAATTAACCATGGTTTATCTTTTTTATTTTATTTTTCATAAAACCAGCTTCTAGTTTTATTAATTCAATATTTTTTATTTTTTATTTTATTGATATTTCCTTTGATTTTTCAGGATTTCCATTAAATGATTAATGGTATAAAAAAGCAAAGTTTCTACATGCTTCAGACATCAAAGAGTTACCACTTTCCTATATAATATACAAATTTCACCTAGGAATTTGAAAATCAACAGCTGTGCACTACATGTTGCAAATGGAGAGAGATTCCTGTCTCCAGACTCCCTGAAAGAATTCTGAGTACAAAGCTGCATATCTGATTAAGAGAAAGACACTAGTCACTTTGAGAGGGAGAATTTCTGAATTTCTACTGGAAGCCTTTGGAACTGTGAATATGCATGGGAAGCCAGTTCCATCAAGTCCCTTGCTTTCCATTACTTGTAATACTAGAGATTACTTAGAGAGACCTATCCTAGGTTAAATTGTTCACTCTCTCTTTATTTGGGTTGAAATCTTTTTTTTCTCTGAGGTGAGGAGCTCATTTATTTACTTCTATATTATGTGGCATATTCTAATCTGTTAAACATATCTTATTTTTGTTTGTTCTTTTGCTTGAATAAATTGCTTTCCTTGCAATCTACTACTAATGATGGTCCTCTTTTTAATCAGAGAAGCTGGAAGAAGCCAAGCTAGTGAGTGTAACCAAAATATTACTCTCTTCTCCTGAGCTAGATCTTATTGATCCCCACAGTTTCCTGGTAGTTTATATTTTTTATCAGAACAAAGTGAGACAGTTTTTGATTGAGAAAAATCATAAATTTAATTCAGAAAGAAGCCTAAGATAGTAATTTCAGGCAGTGGCAAATAAATACATATCTCTCTTTAAAACTTATCATGTCAAAAGGCCAATACATTTTAAATAGAGAAAATACTTCAAAATACAATATGTAATATTAATTTTTAGGAGAATACTCTTATAAGGGGACTGCTGAGATAATAATTTCAGTGAGATTTAGTAAATATTTTTATACCACTGAATTCCACTTTAATCAAATTCAGTGCATTTGGATTTGAACAAAGATAAATTAGAAAGTGACTATTCATTGTTAAAAGAATATCTTACTTTATAACATTCCCTAAAGTTTTTAAAGTATTATTTAATTTTTAGGAATTTGATTTATAAATTTTAAGGAACACTTATTACATAAAATGAAGTATATCTGTAAACTATATCAATGAATTAAGAGCATCTTACAAGAGCAATTGTAATAACATATATTAAAGCAGTCAAATGCAGTATAGTGAGAGTGACAAAAAATGTAGTGGACCTCAATAAGTTGAGCCCTTCCTGATCCACACAAACTTACTCAATAAAGTTTTTCTGCTTTCAGGTGGAGTCTATGAAGTTTAATATTTTTTCCTCATCAAGCATATCCCTCTACGCAAATATTAAATGTGTAAAACTAGGAGTTCCCCTTTTATACTTGGTTGAAAGAATTCTAAGAAATATTTATACTCTGTTAATCTTAATGGAAGAATTTTTCATATCAGCTTCTTTATGGAATAATAGGGCAGTTTTGAATCCTGAGTACTTAGCACATTGCTTGGTGTTATAAGCATTAAATAAATAGATCTTGACTGATTGGCTAACTGGTTGGTCAAATAACTAGCTAAGCCCCTGATAGTCTTTAAAAATCAAGACCTTCTCTAAAGAGTAGATGGAAAGAGAATTGGTCATTGGCAGTTGAGAAGAGAGCCAACTATTGCAGAAGAACACCTAACTCTTGAGATGAAGTCCCTATTTATGTTGTGCATCGGGTAGTGTTGGGGTTGGGTAGGAGAAATTTTCTTCCATTCTTTTCATAAGCAATGGTATATGACAGCAAAGTAGCTTTGCTATTAGGAGACACTCCCCAATCTAGCAGAGAAAATGCCCAGTGTCCAACTGAGGAGTGGAGTGGAGCTGAGTATGACCTGACCACAGAGGAATAGCATGAAAAAACCGTAAGGTTAGAAAAGTCATAAGCGGTCCTATTGTGTAAGACATGTGATTCCATTTGGCCATTAATATACATCTATATTGTCTGTATATATTTTCTAAATGTGTTCTCCTTTATTTCTGCACCATATGGATGTGCCCTCTCCCCAATCACATTGTGTATATTTGTGGGAGAATGTTCCCCATATTTCATATATAGAATATTGAGTTACTACTTCTCATAAAAATGCCATTTTAGTAAATTCCATTTCTTTGTGCTAACTCAGTCATCTGACCAATGATTAGAGGTAAATGTACTGGTGGAGAATGATGAACTCTAGTTTTAGGAGTGCAGTCACTTAGAGGACTTTAAATATGTAATAGTTATATCCCCAGGGACCCAACCTTGGAGTTTGAGTGGTGAAGAGTAACCCATACTATTATAATTCCATATAGAGAATTCATATAACACAATGGATTAGGAGTTGACTTCTCCATCAGGAAAACCTGGGTTCAAGTCCCACCTAGAGCACATCCTGGCTGAGTGACTTTGAATGAATCACTTAATTTTCTCCTTGAGTAACTTTGTTCACAGAAAGAGATGCCGAAGATTCTTCTTATAACTGTCACGTAGATTCTAAAAGTTTGGATAGTGTTTCAACAGTTGACCTAGGACCTGGAGATATATTCTGCTAACGTCTTGAAGTATCTGGTGACAGCTACATTCTCTGCTCTCACTGTCTAGTCAACATTCTGTCATCTGCATTATATCCTTCAATGAATAGTACTTGCACACAGAAGAACTATATTTTAGATCAATTCCAAATATCTGCATTAGAAAGACAGTTCTATGAACTATGTACCTGATGAATTGCAATAAAAAGAGGCTAAATATGGGTATACTTTGACTATAACTATTGTTCTATAACTATAAGAATTCGGATAATGAGAGGTCTGCTAATCATGGTCAAGACGACAACAATAGAAAAGACAGAATTAATGAGAAAGTCAAAGCAGAGGTAGAACTCATAAGATTTGGTGGCTACTTGGATAGAAAAGACAGGGAAACGGGAGGAATCAAAGATGATTTTGAAGTATCCAAGCTTAGTGACTGGGAAAATGATGCTATATACAAAAAATTAGGAGAAAAAGGAGAGAATTAGGAAGAAAAATGGTATATTCATATTAAGTTCAGCAGGTAGGAATGAAGGTAGAGAAGGCTCACACATTTAAGATTCATTTATATACTTAATTATAAGTGGATTTGTTAGGAAATAGAATATGTTCAAATATTCCTTGTTACTCTCAAACAATAAACATTAAACTCCTACTTTGTGCCAGGTACTGTGCTAAGTGCTAGGGATATAGAAAAAGGTAAAAGATATTCCCTCAGGAAGCTAACAATCTAATACACTAAGCACAGATTTCCTTAGACATTTCATTGTGACTGAGGCCATTTTGATTTTTATATTTCATTTTTGTCAAGTAGGCTTACATCTGAAAATTAAAGCAATGACATTTACTGCACCTCACCCCACCCAAAGATAACAAATAACATTTAACTCCCTTACTCTCACAGCATATTTCAATTCAAACAATGTGGGTGATCACTTATTTTGGAACACTTGATTTTTTTTATAATGTCCTGTGGTTGAGCTCTAAGGGAACTGGAAGGTTAGAATGAGGCGGGGTTCTTTTAATCTTCTTTGATTGTACACTCAGCTGTCCTATTTGCTGTATTTTTATTTCTGAATGTCTGAATAAGGAATTAACATAGTTGTTTTCTTTTCCTTTAATGTTCTACAGAAAGGCTTTCTCTAAGACAATTGGAACAATGGAGATAAACAGAGCCTGGCACTAACCACAGGCTAGTGCTTATTATTAGAAAGAGAATTATAGAACCTTCCTTATTTCATTGTTTGCTTCTATTTCATGGAATCAAAACTTCACAGAAAAACAATTTAAATTCATTTAGTGCAAATGAGCTTAAAGCAGGAGCTGCTATGCTACTATTCTGGAAGGGGGAAATACAGAGTTAAGAATAGAGAAATGATAAAATTGAGGTTTGTCCACATTGAATGGAAAAATTAAAGGTATGCTATTTTGAATTTAAATATGAAGGTATCAAAATGTATATACTTAAAAATATCATTTAGGTATAATTATAAACAGGGACTTGTGCCAAATAAAATTAATTTATTTCCAGTTCAATTCTGACATTATATTTTAGTCCTACAACAGCAATTTTAGAAAACATAGATTCTAATTTTAACTCGTTAAAGAGGTGTTCACATAAGTTAAAAAACCCTGAAAAAGGAATTACATTTCTACCTTTAAGTTTAATGATCGAAATATCATGATAGATTTTAAATATTTCTTTAGGAAATAATCACAGAGCAGTTGATGTTGTAAAATAAGTAAAAAAATAACAAAGAATATTCCAGTTGAATCTTATAGCCAATTAAATAAAAATATACCTAAATGAATATACACTTTTCAAGAGGAAAGCTTTTATTTCTTCTCTTTCTTCTCCTTCAGTTAATTGTTTAAATTTTTTTTGGAATGATGGTTATGTTTTTTTCTAAATTTACATATTGATGCTCTGTCATAGTTGTTTGGCACATACTACAAATGGACTTGTCATTTATTGAATCATACATGAGGTGTTCAAAAGTGTTTTTTTGTTCCACTCTTGTATCTTCTCAAAGTACACAGAACCACAAACAACTACAAGAAAAAAATAATATCAAATATTTTCTGCTTTAAAACAAATGTAAAACAGAATTTTCTGGGAAATTTCTTTTTGGTGATCTGTTGCTCACTTCTTTGATTTCTCCCTACATTTCTCCTATTTATAAAACTTTTTATAAAACCATAATGGTGATTCTCAATTTTTTTCTTCTTGGCATTAGTATACTTTTGCTGTGAGGAATCATGGCACACTGCAATTTTAAGTAGGCAGGATAGTCAAGCCTTCAAATCTTTTACTGAGAATATGTTAGTCCTCTGATTCTCCTTCTCTCCTTATTCCCTCACACTTTTTTGGTTCCTTAGGGCTCACAGGAGAAGAGGTAAATAGGTACACAAAGCTGATATTTTTGGCCTTTTAAATACATATCTAAGAAGAGAAGGCAGCAATCTGGATTTAGGAATTGAGGAAAGAGAATATGGAAGTTCCTGGGTTATGGGGAAGGGTTCCCTGGCACACCTAGAGAATCAGGGTGTTTACAACACACCCTGCAAAAGTTGTTGATTTATAAGTCTCTCTCCTTTCAACAATTCTGAGGTAAGTAGAATAAATATTATTATCTTCTATGTTTTACAGATTAGGCAACTGACTCTCACAAAGACTAAGTAATTTTCCTATAGTCACCTAGCTAAGCATGCTGCAGAGGAATAGAATTCAGGTTTTTTGGTCCCAAATCTAATGCTCTTTCTATGATATGATTTTAAAAAAAGGATGTGTTGGTTTTAAAAGGAGTAAGTTATGTTTAAGTAATTTCCTTGATCATAGATCGCTCTTCTCCCTTTCCCCTCTCTTTTCCTTCCTCTCCCTTCTATATGTGTGTGTGTATATATATATATAATTTCAGAAAAGAAAAAAAACAGGCTATTACTCTTTCTATTTTTGTTATAAATTACATCTCACAAATGAGTATGCATGATATTTTAGAATACATAGTTTTAATAAGGCTTATATAGCTAAATGGAATTTGCATTGTTCATGAAAAGAATCAAGGGCTAATTTTAATGACACTAACACCAAAAACCATGATGTTCCTTGTATCTTCAGTTAGCTCTACTTCCCATATTATTTTGTATGTATTGTGTGCATGGTTTTGAATTATCTGTGTATATACTGTTCCCTTTACCTTTCAAGTAGGATGTAAGTTCTTTGAGTGAAATAAGTATTTTTGTTTTTGTCTTTATACCCCCCCAGCCTCCTAGTGCTCCCAAATAATAATTGTTTGTAAAATTGAATTCAACAATAAACATGCCTCTCATTAAACAAATTGCACTGAGAAACATTTACTGTAAACTGCAAAATATCTTCTTATGGTAGATGAAAGACTAAGGAAATATATCATATTATTGAGAAAAACATACTTGAATATGGAGAAAGAAAAGATAAATGACAAAATTAATTCAGAACAAAAAATTGAAAGAACATTAAGAATAAGAGAATACAAAGAATGAAAAGGAGAAAACAGTTGCAAAGTAAAGTAGCAGAGCAGAAAAAATATGAAAGAGAAGAAAGAAGAATCAGTCAAAAAGAGACAGAAAGAAAGGGAGCTGAGAATACAAGTTAATCCTCATTGTATTTTCTAGCCACCTGACATGATACTCCTTCTTTAAAGGATTCTGTTCCTTGTTCTATGCAGCCTGGACCAGACTAAATACTAAATATGAAAAGACATTGGAAACTGCAAATGAACAATTTAGAGACAATATGTAAAGGGTATTATTGTTGATAATTACATAGGATATTATTCTTCTAGTTCTTGATGCTCCCCATTTCCTCAAGAGTGCTTTCTCTATCCCTCAGAAAGTTATTATCTATTTCCCCTTCCTTTTAACACTTTCATGTTTCATCAAGTTTCATGATGAAAATGGTATACCCAACCTATACCCTTTTTACTTGGGCAAAAAAGACCAATAAATCACATGCTTCTTTAGCAATCCTTTTCTGATAGGCAAACATAACATTTTTCAGTATTCAAATATTTAGGAAAGGAAAAGGAACAAGCATTCATAGGTGTTTACTATGTGCCAGGCAGGCAGTGAGGTGGCTCAGTAGATAGAGCACTGGGCTTGGAGTCAGAAAAACCTGAGAGCAAATCAGGCTTCAGACACTTGATAGCTATGTGACTCTGGACAAGTCACTTAACCTCTCTTTGCCTTAATTTACTTGAGAAGGAAATGGCAAACCACAACAATATCTTTTCCAAGAAAACTCCATTGATAGTATGGTCCATAGGGTCATGAGGAGTTTATATGTGACTCAACAACTGAACAACAACTTGTGCCAGGCACCGTCCTAAGTTCTTTACAAATTGGATCATATATGATCCTCCCTACATCTTTGCGATGTAGGTGTTATTTGCTTTCTATGATATACCTGTGGAAAATGAGGTATATGAAGGTTAAGTGACTTGCCCAAGGTAAAGTCTCTGACACTGAATTTGAACTCAGTCTTCCTAACTCCAGGACTAATATTCTATCCACTATGCCACCTGGCAATCTTATTTAGAAAGTTTCCAAAATGTATTTTCAATTTTCAATAAATTCAACTGTGTAAATACTAAAACTTTAGTTTAGTTCTTATTTCAGCAAAAGAATGATCTTTTTTGAAGTTTCATAAAGTATTAGAGCTCTTTTCCATGGTTGAGTTCCAAAGTACCTAAACAGAAGCATGAGTTTCAAATTATCCATGTGAACATGAAGCATAATAGATATACTATTCGTGGAATTAACTGTGTTCTTATAAACCCCCTAAGGCAGGTATCTATTATGAATAGCACTTATTTTCACATTTCCATATAATTTTAAAATAATATCTTTCATTCTTATTATCAAGAATGAAAATAAGATCTAATTTAAATAGAGACTAATGAACTCTACCTTCTGTTCTACTCTCTAAAAATGCTTATGTTGATAACTAATTTAGACTAGGTTCTCGTTATATGCTCTGTTAAAAAGTGATAGCATAATTTTACCACACACACACACACATATATAAAATACCTATGTAAAGAATTTTTCAATCTAAAAATGGTATATATATTTTAGCTATTATTATTATTATAATAAAAGGATTATTTATGGTTGGTTAATTAATTAGCCTAGCACTCAGTGCCTGGCACATAACTACTTAAAATGCTTATTGAATTAATTTGATTAGACTTCTGTGTTAATAAAGTTGAGTCAATGGCCAGTAATTTTGCCTGAGCTCCTCTCCTTTTCTGGCCATATGTATTCTCAATAATGTTTCTAACACTATTTCCCACATGTAGAGTCAGGGAACTTTCCATAGTAAGATTCTGCAAAATAATGCCCATAGGAAAACTGGTCAAATAGGAGAACTAGGGGAGAATATTAATGTTTGAGGTGAAATTCATTAAGACTACTGGGAAAATAATTCTGATTTTTTTTGGTCATAGATAGATGGGGTAGACTAGTGAAGAAAGAAAAATTTGAATTTAATAGAAACAAAACTTTGGAAGAGACTCATAGAAAGAAAAAAATGTATAAAAATAAAATTCATGAATGGGAAAATATATTCTAGAATATCATCTATTTGAAAGCTTAATTATTTGAGTATCATGAAAGATTTTACATATTACTACATTAAGGAAAAAGAAGAATAATGAAAAATGGATTTCATGAAAGGAATGATACAAATGGATATTACTCAAAAACCAAGGAAACTAATTAGATAGAAAGTACTTTTTCCTGTGATGGGAAAATGAAGATCAAAAAAATAAAAATAATTCTGAGAAAGAATATTAATAAAAGTATCATTAAAGTTTTTGGGACACTGCACGGGATTAGGGGAGGGGAGAACTTGTGTGAGAAGACCAACTATATTATTATTCTAAATAAAACTAACTCAAGGATTAATCCTGATATAAAAGAGATTAGGAATTTTAAAAAAATAATACTTTAATAGAAGACAATAAAGATTCAAATTATAATTCTAAATGTGAATTGATTAAACTTTTTTGTAAAAAAAAAGAGAGTATGATGTGAGCACAAATTCAACTAGCCCACAATACCTAAGCTCTGGATTGCAGGCCAAACCATTAGTACATGCGACAACTCTCATCCAGCCATCTACCTTAACCAATTTGTCATTTTTCCTGTTATCAGGTATATTTCTACCTTCCTTTCCATTCTTATCCTTTTACTTTCTACCTCTTACTTTGAGCCCAGTAATCAAATTATTACTACCATTGTTCCTGGAAAAAGCAAGTTTAGTTGGCTAATTTAAGAATCACCTTATATTACTGAAATTCCTTTCTCTGACCATCATTCCCATATATGTACTGTATAAAAATTAAGTTATTAATAACTTCATTAAGGGCAGTTACGCCTTTATACAATGTATATTTGAACATACACAACTCAGTAAGTCTGACACAAAGAGCCACATATTCTGGTAAAAGAGTCATGCAAACTCATTTATTGTGATTTATTGTGCTGTCCACTCAATTAACACTGAAGTCTTTCATTATTGATTTGATTTTTAGAATTTAGAATTTGCTTAATAAAAATCTGATGAGTGAAAAAAAGGATTTATTTTAATTATATAAACATCACTCACAAGGGAGGCTGACAATCTTAGAATTGGAAGTAACTAGAGATGATTCACTCAAAGTTTCTAGCAAATGGTGAAATCCTTCTATGACAATTGCTAACAGATGGTGATTTTCACTATTCTAGTATATAACAATGACCAGTATCTTACTCTTTTACAAGGAAGTTCATTCCATTTTTGGATACACTATAATTTAAGTTCTTTCTCCATTTAATTGAGCCTGAATTTTCTTCACCCAAGAATTTGCACTTGTTTCAACATATATGGTTTTCATCAGGGAGTTTTTACATGGGAACAAATTTTATGAAGATTCTGCAACTTCATTAGTTGGTGGGTACATTCTACTATATTGGCACATATACTGATAAGGTGTCATCAGTATCAAAATTATCACATAACCTTAAACATGCTTATGTTTGTTAATGATTTGTTTTCTAATCTAAATCATTATTTCTGTATCCATTGTCAATAATGTTTTCATTTTCCTATAAAAACAAAACTATTATATGTTATATAAACTTATAAACTATATATAATATAAGCTTAATATATAATTACATTTTTCATATATTAGACATGGTTTATCAATTTTGAATTTCTACTGAATGTTGAATCCCTTTTAACCTATAATGTAAATTTATACTCTAATTTAGGGAATCATATGACAATACAAATTAGTAGTTTTACCATGATAATAGTACAAAGGGTCACAGTCTTACAGACATTTCTAAAACACTTTTCATAGAATAATAGGATTTTAGTTGATTCTCTAGGATTTTTTAAGTAGACCACCATATCATCTGCAAAGAGTGATAGCTTCGTCTCCTCCTTGCCTATTTTACTACCTTCAATTTCTTTTTCTTCTCTAATTGCTACTGCTAGTGTTTCTAGTACAATGTTAAATAAAAGAGGTGATAATGGGCATCCTTGTTTCACACCTGATCTTATTGGAAAGGCTTCTAATTTATCCCCATTGCATATGATGCTTGTTGATGGTTTAAGATATATACTGTTTATTATTTTTAGGAAAGCTCCTTCTATTCCTATACTTTCTACTGTTTTCAGTAGGAATGGGTGTTGTATTTTGTCAAAGGCTTTTTCAGCATCTATTGAGATAATCATGTGGTTTTTGTTGGTTAGCTTGTTGATATGGTCAATTATGTGGATGGTTTTCCTAATGTTGAACCATCCTTGCATTCCTGGTATAAATCCCACCTGATCATGATGAATAACCCTCTTGATCACTTGCTGGAGTCTTTTTGCTAGTATTCTATTTAAGATTTTTGCATCTATATTCATTAAGGAAAGGTAGTAGAAATAATCAACAACTTTAGCAAAGTTGCAGGATACAAAATAAATGCACATAAGTCATCAGCATTTCTATATATTTCCAACACATCACAGCAGCAAGAGGTAGAAAGAGAAACACCATTTAAAATTATCCTAGACAATATAAAATACTTATGAATCTATGTACCAGAACAAATACAGGAATTATACGAAAACAACTACAAAACACTTTCCAAAAAAGTAAAACTAGATGTAAACAATCAGAAAAACATTGAGTGCTCATGGATAGGATGAGTTAACATAATAAAAATGACCATTCTACCCAAATTAATTTACTTATTTAGTGCCATACCTATCAAACTACCAAAAACCTTTTTTACTACATTAGAAAAAACTATAACAAAGTTTATTTGGAAGAACAAAAGATCAAGAATATCAAGGGAAATAATGAAAAAAAACGTGAAGGAAGGTAGCTTAGCAGTACCAGATATTAAGCTATACTATAAAGCAGCGGTCATCAAAACAATATGGTACTGGCTAAGAGATAGAAGGAAGGATCAGTGGAATAGACTTGGGGTAAGTGATGTCAGCAAGACAGTGTATGATAAACCCGAAGTGCCCAACTTTTGGGACAAAAATCCACTATTTGACAAAAACTGCTGGGAAAATTAGAAAACAATATGGGAGAGATTAGGTTTAGATCAACATCTCGCACCATACACCAAGATAAATTCAGAATGGGTGAAAGACTTAAATATAAAGAAGGAAACTGTAAGTAAATCAGGTGAACACAAAATAGTATACTTGTCAGATCTCTGGGAAAGGAAAGTTTTTAAACCAAACAATAGAGAAAATTACAAAATGTAAAATAAATACTTTTGATTATATTAAATTAAAAAGTTTTTGTACAAAGAAAAACAATGCAACAAAAATCAGAAGGGAAACAACAAACTGGGAAAAAATCTTTATAACAAAAAATTGTGACAGAGGTCTAATTACTCAAATATACAAGGAGCTAAATCAATTGTATAAAAAATCAAGCCATTCCCCAATTAACAAATGCACAAGGGACATGAATAGGCAATTTTCAGATAAAGAAATAAAAAGTATCAATAAGTACATGAGAAAGTGTTTTAAATCTCTAATAATTAAAGAAATGTAAATCAAAACAACTCTGAGGTACCACCTCACACCTAGCAGAATGGCTAAAATCATAGCAGGGAAGAGTAATGAATGTTGGAGGGGATGTGGCAAAATTGGGATGTTAATGCACTGCTGGTGGAGTTGTGAACTGATCCAACCATTCTGGATGGCAATTTGGAACTATACCCAAAGAGCAATAAAAGAATGCCTGCCCTTTGACCGAGCCATACCATTGCTGGGATTGTACCCCAAAGAGATCATAGATCATAGACTTGCACAAAAATATTTATAGCTGCGCTCTTTGTGGGGGCAAAAAACTGGAACGCAAGGGTATGCCCTTCAATTGGGGGATGGCTGAACAAATTGTGGTATATGTTGGTGATGGAATACTATTGAGCTCAAAGGAATAATAAACTGGAGGAATTCCATGTGAACTGGAAAGACCTCCAGGAATTGATGCAGAGTGAAAGGAGCAGAGCCAGAAGAACATTGTACATAGAGACTGATATACTGTGGTAAAATCGAATGTAATGGACATCTGTACTAGCAGCAATGCAATGACCCAGGACATTTCTGAGGGATTTATGGAAAGGAACACTACCCACATTCAGAGGAAGAACTACAGGAGTAGAAACACAGAAGAATAACAACTGGTTTGACACTTGGGTTGATGAGGACATGATTGGGGATGTAGACCTGAAAAGACCACACCCATGTAACTATTAATAATGTGTAAATAAGTCTTGAATGACCACACATAATAAAACCAATGGAAATGTGAATTGGCTACAGCTGAGGGGGGCAGGAGTTTGAAGGGGTGAAGGGGAAAGTAAAAACATGACTTATGTAACCATGGAAAATTTTTCTAAAAATAAAAAATTATTAAAAAAAACAAAAACAAAAAAGAATAATAGGATGTTGAGTTGTAATGAATTTTAAAAATTGTCTTCTCTAAGGATTCAATGTTACAAATGAAAAAATTGAGGGACAAAGTGTAGAAGTGACTTGCTCAACTTCTCAGAGATAAGCAGTAGCCAAGCTAGAATTCAACTACAAATCATTTAAATCTAAATTCATTGATCTACTGCATTACAATAAATTTATTGATATTTCATGTACTTTATTGATACCAGTTAAAAGATATTTAAATGGAATTTATATGATTTTTCAATAAGATATCTCAACTTTGAACATTTTATTATTTAGTTGAATCCAATGATTTGTCTTTCTTAATGTTTTATTAATCACATATTAAGTTTACACAAATTCTCTATTTCACTGAAAATTTCAAAGCACATAAATTCTGTAACAATTTACTGAAAAATTTAAGTTGAAGCTGTTGAAATGATAAAGAAATCCATTTTCATTTTTTTTTACTTTTTCCAACTCTTCTTATGAACAATTATACATTTATCCTAAATCTTAAACCTTATTTTACTAGCTTTTATATCATCATATTGTTTTCTGCATTATTAGAGAACACGATTAAAAGCTTATGGGAAAAAAAGAAGTCCATCCTGGGCCAACAGTTTCCCAAAGAACTATTTTCATGTCTCGTTCTTACAATTGATGAGGGAATAAAATTTCAGAAGTGCTTTATTTTAAGTATATCATAATAAGGTGATTTGGTATTCATTATAATAGTATAGATAATAATGAGTTCATTTGGTATTCATATGGATGTCACATGTACTTCCAGAGGCATTACACTATAATTCAGCATTAGTTAATGGATACTTAAAATAAAAATGTTATCAAATTTTCTAACAGGCCACTTTTGAATGTACTTAATCCAGTATGATTAATAGATTATATGTCTAACAATTAACTTTGATATACAATGAGGAAAAAATTGATTTCTGATTTATTGAATCTTTTTCACTTCAATAATCTGCTTATCTTAAAAAAAAAAAAAAACAGTTGTGGGGCAGCTGGGTAGCTCAGTGGAGTGAGAGTCAGGCCTAGAGACAGGAGGTCCTAGGTTCAAACCCGGCCTCAGCCACTTCCCAGCTGTGTGACCCTGGGCAAGTCACTTGACCCCCATTGCCAACCCTTACCAATCTTCCACCTATGAGACAATACACCGAAGTACAAGGGTTAAAAAACAAACAAAAACAAACAAAAAAAAACCAATTGTGATTTCTTTCACACAACAGCACACATTTAGATAGTACATAAATAATAATTGGTTTGCTTGTATCACAGTAGGTTTATTATAGTGTTAGATCCTTTTAATAAGGGATCTAGTTTAGCACAAAGACCACACAATGTAAGAACATCTTTAACACTGTATTAAAATTTTAGAACCTATATTGTTTCATACATTAGTTTTTATAATAATAATAATATTGATATTATTCATTTTTTTCCATAATTTATAACAGAACTTAGATCAAAACTCTCTTGGTCCAGTTGGATAAATTAAAAGCTTTAAATTATGAGGTATTGAGATTCAAATTCATAATGTGGATTCACTAAAAAGAATTTCAGAATAACTTCAATAGGAAAGAAAATTTGCTTCATCTGTTTCCATATGATTCTAATTTCTTCTGTTAGGTCTCTATCTCCTTTGAAAGCTTTTCATTCCATATAGCTTGGAAATTAAGTATTTGGTATGGCCATATACTAAAAAAAAATTTTATAGATCAATGCTATATCTGGCCACTAGTTGGCAATAGTTCTGTCAATTTAAAATAATCACTTCTAATTGCTGTGTATTGTAGTATATTTATTTATTTTTCCAAGGTTTTGTTATATGTATTAGTGGTAGGAAATTTTTCAGCTGTAACTTCATGAAAGAGAGGAAACTTCTGGTGTACTGGGGTCTTCTTGCCACTGTGTCAGTCTGATCAACTACATTGTAATAGATATTAAAATTTTGCATTTTTAACTCTTGTGCTGCACAATTTCTACTATTTCCTTGCATAATCTAGAGTCATGCTCCTAAAAATAATTTCAAGAGATAATTTCTGATTTTAAAGGGGCCTTTAGAAAATTTGATAATATGGTGCCATCATAATTCCCTCCAATTTTATAAACAAATTCACACAAATTAGTCGTCTATTTAAAGATTCTGTGATAACTTATTGTAGATGTCACCCAAAGAAAGATTTTTGAGTCAGTTTTTGGAGTTAGGCTTCATCTGGAAGTAAACCTATTTTTTGATCATATGTGAAAGATCCAATGATGTACTACTTGTCAGCTTTTATTATCACTTAAGCTATAATATTTATTCCTTATTATCTGCTTAGTAATAAATCTTTTTCCGTATGTTTTTATCTTTTTATTATGTAATATGAACATTTCTTAATTAGTATACAGGCATGTCATAGAGTAGAAGGGGTATTGGACTTGGAAGTAAAAATTAATAATAATAATAGCTAACATTTAAATAGTGCTTTCTAAGCACCAGGCACTGCGCTAAGTACCTTACAATTGCTATGACATTTTTTTCACTAGGAAGTTAGGTGCTATAATAAGCTGCATTTCACAGGTGAGGAAACTGAGGCAAACAAACTAAATGACTTGCTCAGGGCCACATAGTTAATAAGTGTTAAGCCTTCATTTGAAATTAGGTATTCCTGACTCCAGGTTCTATCCATTAAATTACCTAGTTGTCAAAAGATATCTGGAGTCAAATTCTATCCTGGCTACTAAAAAAAAATGACAATATAATGCTGGCAAGTCACTTATCTATTTGAGTCTCTGTTTCTTAATCTGTAAAATAGGGATTAAAATCACATTTTTTCCCATAGGGTTGTTGTGACAATCAAATAAATTAATGTATTTAAGGTGGTTTATGAACCTTAAAACACCATATAAAAGGTGGAAATCACTGTTATTACCATTACTCTTACTGAATCATACAATATTGTGATGGATTGGAGGTCTATACATAAGAAAACAAAAAATGAATGAGTGAATAAATCTCTTATTTTGAAAGTATAGTAAGAAAATTTCAGTGTTGCAATTACTTTCACTCTAAAAATTTAAGATGTTAAACTTGTGAAGAGTAAAGTTTTTAAGGAAATCACTTCATACATATTTGAATCTTTTAGATATCCCTTAGAACACAATGATCAAACATGATAACTTGGATACTATGTTACACAGAAGGAAATAAAAAAGAGGACTTTTTTTTATTTTATACAAAAAGCTCATTAATGATGGGAAAGAGTACCTTGTCATAATTCTCCTTTGGGACCAGGTTTGGTCATTATAATTTTTTTTCAGCATAGGCTAGACTTATCTAAGAAAAGATAGAAATTCATACTTTTAAAAGTTTCAGTAGAACTTATTTTTGGATGAGTGCAAAGCGTCACATACATTTACTTTCAAAACATTTTAGATACAATTGTACATCTACCTGAATTGTAAAATTTTTCATCCATAAACAATAGGGCATTTTATTGTGCTTGATCACATTATAATGCAGCTGTGCTACATGCAAAGCAGAAATAAATGAATTTAAAATGAAGCTGTTTGCTTAAAATAACTTAGTTCTTGATTTTAATTGTCTTAGCTAATGAAAACAAATTGATATCAATGCAGATGTATATCATGGTCGGGAACATAAATCAATTACTCTGTTCAAGAAGTTTGTGTAGCTTTTTACTAATACTCTCTGTGATAGCACAGCCAGTCAAATTACTTTCATGTGTAGGACACCTACATTTCTATGAGCATGCAAGAATGGAAAAATGGGCAAAAGAAATATGGAAAGCAGCATTAGTTAAGGGATAGAAGCTAAGGTAAAAAATAATGCTTGAATTCTCTACTAAATTGATTGTTTACATGGCTCTAGGAATATACACAGAAATTATACAAGGAAAGAATTTCTGGTAATGCATTTCAAATGGAGTGCTCTTGTCACACAGAGCTATGACCATAATGCTCAAATGCCCCATCTACACAACCTAACTAATATGGAGTTAGCAAAGACTTGGATTCAGTATGTTAAAAAGATAGTCTCTATTACATCAATACCATTTATCAGTAGTATCAGATTCTTTTGGGGGAAATATACAGCAAATTGTTTTAATAAAAGTTAGGAAAAAACCTGTTTAAAGTTTGTCTAGGTCAGATGTAAATATTGCCATTTATTAATAGACTGCTATATTCTAGGGCTTAAAATAAGTTAATAGTGCATCTTAAAGATATTGTGTTCTTTACTTTGGGGGGCTTGACTTGTGATTTTTTTGTTTTAAGGAATAGTTGTTACGGTAATCCTCTTCACAGATGCAATTTGACAACATGTCTGTTTCAGAGAGATGCTTGGATACTGAGAGTTTAAATGAGCCACTTATGGACACTCAGCTGATGTATCAAAGGCAGGCTTCAAACAAAATTCTTCTGAGCCCTTACACCACGGGGCGGCAACCTTTTTGGCCTTGACAGCCATAAACGCCACATTTTTTAAAATGTAATTTCATGAGAGCCAAACAGTACTCACAGTGCGTGCTCCTGTAACAGTGCCTGAAAAAAAATTGACTTTATGGCTCCTGCAGAAAGAGCCATATCTGGCCCTCAAAAGAGCCAGATACGGCTCGAGAGCCATACGTTGCCGACCCTTGCCTTACATTGTCCCTCTCTAATCACTATGTTATGCTTCAAGAAATTAAAGATAATGTTGAGAAGTAAAGGATTAGAAAAACTGCTTGTTAGAGAATTCATTTTGGTTTAGATAGCTCCAATTAATGTAAAATGTAACTAAGGAAAGTAAAACATTTCCTTACTAATTTCCTCCACTGAATGAAAAATTACTGCCAACCACCCATAGAATCTCAGAATAACTTTCTTGCTCTGAGCAATAACAAATAATTCTGTCAAGAAAATTAATTAGAAATGATTTAAACTGTAAAAAGTTATATATAGGGTACATGGACATATCTATCAATTTGTTAAAAAATTAGAGGACATGGAAAACACTGCAAAAGTTATTATTAAAAATTAATAAGACAGGGGCAGCTGGGTAGCTCAGTGGAGTGAGAGTCAGGCCTAGAGACAGGAGGTCCTAGGTTCAAACCCGGCCTCAGCCACTTCCCAGCTGTGTGACCCTGGGCAAGTCACTTGACGCCCATTGCCCACCCTTACCAATCTTCCACCTATGAGACAATACACCGAAGTACAAGGGTTCAAAAAAAATTAATAAGACAGATCATGTTAATGTCAACATAGCAGTATAAATTTATAATAATTAGATGATTTAACAAGAAATGAAGAGGAAAATACTATAAAAGGTAATGTTTTGAAAAAATAACAAAAGGCTGAAAATATTTAAAATTTCTATCTATTTTTCTTCCCCTTGACAATCATGTGCAATATAGCAAGAGGAAAGAACTTCATAAACCCCTCATGGTAGTAACTCAGACCAAAACTCTTTTACCTCATAAAAGTTAGAAAATATTCATTCTTCTCAGCCATATGATGGAAATGCATCATATAAACTGGTATGTGGTATGGATGAAGGGATTTGAAAAAGCAAGAGAACACCAAACAAGAGAGGAAGAGAGATACATACTCAGGGCAAAGGCCTCAATAATTTAGTTGTAGTTTGTCCTCTCCCCAATTGAGTTTTCTCTGCAGGCAATTACCAATGTAGGACCTCAAACTTCAGAACGTGAGGATGCTGAGAATAGTCAGCCTCTAGAATCAATGCAAGAAAAAGTGGCTCTAGCTATATGACTGTGGGAAAAACATTTGACCATTTTTCAGTTTCAGTTTCATCATCTATAAAATGAGGGGATCAGAATACAGGAACTCTTAAGATCCCTTATCATCCTTTAATCTGCTATCCTATGGATAATAGAAGTCAGGGAATCAGGAAGACTTGAGTTCAAATATGGCCTCATACATTCACTGTGTGACCTTTGGCAGAATCACTTTAAAAAAATGACCCCTTCCTTGGTTTGCCTCAGTTTTACCATTTATAAAATATGGGTAATAATAGCACCTACCTTCTGGAGTTGTGAGAATCAGATGAGATAATATTTGTAAAGTGCTTAAGCATAGTGCCTGGCATATATTAAGTTCTATATAAATGTTAGTAATGATGATGATGATGAATAGAAAACTAAATCAGAAATTGGAGCCCTCATTGTGGAAATAAGAAATTAAAGGGCAAATAAAATACCTGACAGAGACTTCCTAAAAAGTAATAAGGCCTCTGAAAAAGAGAATAATGGATTTGGAATTAAAAATGCAGAAGTAGAAGAAAGTTTGGCAAAAAAAAAAAGAAGTAAAAGAATGATTTGGGAAAAAAACCCATAAATTCCATATGAGCTAACGTGAATTATCATGAATATAGGATAATTGATAGATAACTTATTTGAAGATAAGATCATCTCCTACAAAAAATTATTTAAAAAATAGCTAAAACATTACTGGAAATGGTGAGAGAAAATTTCCCTTAAGTTTTGAATACAGATGACAAAATACAATGGCACAAATTCATATATTGTTAACAGAGAAAATGTTCATGTTTTACATAAAGTAACTATATTTTGAAATTTAGGTGCCAAACAACAAAATTTGTAAGTGGGGAAAAAGACTTTTAATAACTATGAAGGAATATCAATTTGATAAGGATTACCATAGAACCATTCACAATTTGAAAAGAGATCAGAATGAGCTATTTTTAAAAAGTATAATTATGAATACAAAAAGATAAAATAAAAAACATTTAAGGTATTCCAGGGCCAGAAAACAGAGGAGAGAAGAACATTTTTTTTTGCAAATTCTTCAGATAAGAGAAACATAAGAAAGGTAAATAAATACAATTATCAAGAAAAAAAACTAAAAATAAAATAAATTATCTTATGTTCACTAGGTTACTATTTAAAAAACAAAGGAAATTGTTCTGATAGAATAAAGAAAAGATAAAGATGAATCATTAAAGAAAAAAAAAAGATCTGAGGGTAAATGGAGGACATAATTTACCAAGTTGCAGTTGCTATGATGGCTTACCCAAAAAATAATAGACAATGAGCAAAGAATAAATGAGAAAAGTCATGATTTCAAGTAGTAGTATACAACATAAACTCACTAAAATCATTAGTGATTGTATGTAAATTTTTTTAATATATAAGGGAGAAATAGAAAGTAAACTTCCATTTAGCATAACTTTAAAAATTCACAAAATATCTGGGAATCAATCTATAAAGATATAGACAACATTTATATACATTTCATTATAAAATGTTCTATAAAAAAAGAAAGATGGCTTAAGTAACTGGAAGACTATCCAATTCTTGCTTTGCCTCTGCAAATATAACAAAATTCTTTTTTTTAAAAACCCTTACCTTCTGTCTTGCAATCAATGATTCCAAGGTATAAGAGTGGTAAGGGCTAGGGAATGGGGATCACATAGCTAAGAAGTGTCTGAGGCCAAATTTTAACCTAGGACCTCCTGTCTCTAGGCCTGGCTCTCAATCTATTGAGCCATCCAATTGCCCCCTATAACAAAATGCTGATATTACTCCAATTAATTTATATACTCAATGCCATATGAATTCAACTACAAACGGGGTCCATTATGGATAGTTAAAATAGTAACAAAATTCATTGAGGCAAAAGGTTCTCCAAAGATCAAGGTTTCTTAACTTCGGATCAATGAACTTTTTTTTAAACCCTTAATTGCCCAGGTAGACTTGCCCAGGGTCACACATCTAGAAAGTGTCTTAGGTCTGATTTGAACCCAGGCTCTCCCAAATCCAAATCTGGTTCTCTGTCTATTCTACTAACCATGTGCCCTGGGTTTAAGAACTTTTAAAAATATTTTCATAAATATATTTTAGGATAGTTGGTCTCCTTTGCATTCTTATATATTTTATTTTATTCATTTAAAATATTATTCAAGAAGAGGTTCATAGGCTTCTTATAGTGCTATTTCCTCACTACTAGAGGAAATTAATGCAATTACATAAGACCAAGTATAAATCCCCAATAGATGTCACTAAAATATATTAAAATAGTTCTCGAGGACATAGTAAATTAGTATAGAATTATAATTGCTAATTACTAATAACAAAATACCACTTAATCAACTGAGTGTTCACCTTTTAGTCAGAAATTGGTAAAGATGAGAGTCAATCTTATAAGGGTTACAGAGACAAAAGTACACTAAAACATAGTTTGTGAAAATGTTTAGTAGTTCAACTAATCTGGAAAACAATTTGGAATTTTGCACACACATACACACACACACACACACACACAAATGACTAAATTTCTCATACTTATCAATCCAGAGACCTTACTATTAATTACATACCTCTAGGATATTAAAGACAGAAAGACTCCATGTAAAGTAAGATATTAAGAGAAGTATGGTAGCTAAGAAATCTAAACCTTGTGAGTATTTTCATACATTGAGAAATGGCTATACAAATTATGACATGGATAAAAGATAATATATTATTTTTATGAAGAAATAAAAAATTCAGGTAACACTTGTATGAACTGATATAATCAATGATTATGATAATGTAAATTAACAAGAAAATTTAAATGAATGCTTCATAATTATAATGATTCAATTTTTACCCCAGAGAAGAGATAAGGAAAATCACTTTTCTTCTTTTGTTGGAAAGGTCACCTATGAATCATGGGTATGTAATGTCACCTAAGTTGCCAAACAAAGTCTATATACACATTAGTTTCATATAGCTGTTTTACTTTTTATTTTGTTGCAAAAGGAAGGGTCCTGGGGACAAAAGGAGGGGAAAGACATAATTCTTGGAATTACATATAAAGAAGTCATTAATAGACTTTAACAATAAATAAAAAAGCGGGGGGGGGGGGGGAAGGAATAGAGGAAGTTAACATGTGATTTGTAGAAAACAGTCATAGATCAACAAAACTTTTATTCATAAAAGGTATCAAATACCAACAGATATTTGCTCAAGTTAATTTGAGAGGGGAGAGAAAAGAAAGATAAAAGTCTGGTATAGTAGAATGAACAGGGGATTTTGAGTGACCATTATTTATTCTCTACATCACTATAGTCAAATTATCTTAAGCCTAATTTTTCTCATTTGCACCATGAGAGGAATAGATAAGATGGACCTCTAAACTTTCTTCCAGCCCTAAATCTATAATTCAAACTATCTATAAGCTAGATAACAAAAAGTACCATGAATCTGTTGGTAAAATTAGGACCAACAAGGGAATCAAGGGACTCTTCAGCTGAACGAAACTCTGAAAGTACTGTGATACCAAGATGACTGAAAAAACTTGCATATCAAAATGATTAGAAACTCTTAAGTTATCTCCAAAAGGTAATGGAGAACTGGAGAATGATAGATATTACCCAGTTGCCAAAAAAATAGTAGAGTCTGTAAATTTAAGGACATCAAGTTTTGCTTAGACTTTTAGCACAATTCCAGAACATGTTATTGACCATTTAGAACAGGAAGTAAGTAGTACTGGGAATGTACCAGCATGGCTATATCAAAAATGTATTATTTCAACCCAACATTTCCTTTTTTATAGGATTATTAAGAAAGAAGCAACATGATATCATGGTTAGAGAGCTGACTTTAGAATATACCTCGGTTCAAATGGACATGTATTGGTATAAAGTGATGATTCCCAAAGTGGGCGTTACCGCCCCCTGGTGGGTGCTGGAGTGATCCAGGAAGACAGTGATGGCCACAGGTGCATTTATCTTTCCTATTAATTGCTATTAAAATTTTAAAAAATAATTTCCAGAGGGCTAAGTAATATTTTTTTCTGGAAAGGGGGCAGTAGGCCAAAAAAGTTTGGGAACCACTGGAGTTTTATTTTGTTTTTCGATATGATTATAAGAGCAAGCTATAGAGATTTTTAATAAGACAAGATAATATTCTGTTGTCTGATTAGGTCCATCCACAAAATGAAAGAGAAACAACTTTGAAACACTTGGGAACTCTGACCAAGGAAATGACTGACCACAATTCAAAAGGACACATAATGCAGCCGGACACCCACTTCCTACTATAACATAATTCTATTCTAGAAAAGAAGACAGGTAGCAATAAGACACATCCTGTCAGATATCTATGTAAGAATACACAAAATAGAGGCAAACTGAGTGAACTACTGATCTTAGTCCTAGGAGAAAAATTAGATATTGCTGAAACATGATGTGTTGGGACTTGTAAGTGGAATATGGCTCTTTAAAATATAATAATACTTTGTTCAAAAAGAAAAGGATGAATAAATTTTGGAACATAGGGGTGGGAGTGAGGCATCAAACAGAGAGAGAAACAGTAGCAAACAGCTATTAGATGAGGGAAGAGGGTCCAGGGCATTTATTTTCCATTCTTTTCCTGATGCTCTACTTCAGCAGCTCTAGATTTCACTGCCATGCTCTCCATTCCCAGCCTGTCTCATCTACCCATTCATTTGATGGAAATTTCTGAACTCTTTAACATTTACTTAAAAGTGAGGAGCAGCACAGTAATGTGTGTAGAAAACCTGCCTTGAAGTCATCAAGAACTGTGTTCAAGTTAAACCTCAGACAAAAGGTGGTTTTGGGACTCTTGACAATTAAATAATTTCTCATGGTCATAGGCCACTCTCTATAAAGCTGCTGATCTTTAGAGTAGGGATTGTTTCATCCTTTGCATTCCTAGCCCCTGGAATAATACCTTCTAATTAATGAATTATTTAATTAATTTAAATTAATATTTAATTGAGTGAATCACTCATTTATTGATTGACTTGCATTATTATAGGGAATGGTAAATTATGTCTACATCAAGAAACAACAGAAATATTTTTTTTTAAAGTTCTCTAAGAAACCTCATGATTTAAGGAGAAACCTGAGAATGCAAAGAATGAACCCATAGTCTACTTGGATTTTAAGAGCACTCTGTTATGCTGAAATTCCACTTGTCTTGCCAGGGTGAACTAGAAAAATGTCTTGGGGAGAGGGAGGAGGTTGGTGCACAGAACTTCAATATCTCAGTCTCTCCTTCCTCAATAAAGAAACAGAATACATATGCAGAAATGGTTCAGGATCTTTGTACTTCCAAGTATGAAAGACCTGAAATATCTTATAGTTGATATTTCATAGGTGATTTACTGACACAAACACAAGAATTGATGGCAGAAAAAATACATTAGTGAATATAGAATTATTAATTATCTAATTATTTCTGTCCCATAGATAAAACTAAAAAGAAACATAGGACCTATAAAAGTGTTGAAAGAGTTACCAAAAACATATATGTACATATATATATTTTAAAACAAAACAATTTAATTTCTATTTAAATAGAACAGAGGTTCATTGTCTTAGAATGAACTTAAAAAAACCTGCGACATAGTTAAACATGTCTGTATAGGTAAAATAGTTTTTATTTATGTTTCAGTCAAATCTCAATGGCAAAACAAATGAGTTTTTTGTAGGTTGATGCTTTAAAAAGAATAAAAATTCTGAATAAAAAATGATATATAGAAATATTCAAGAGGTATTAGAATACATCAGGATCTTTTATTATTAATTTCCTTGATCTAATCTTAACTCATTCAAGCGACCAAAAATCATGTTAGAGCAAAAGAAAAAACAAGGCTTAAATTTTAATATTTCACTCAAAGCAGTCAAACTATTGTAAAGAACCAGCTGTTTCACATTAACAAAAGTTGGAGCAATTTCACTGGGAAAGCAACCAACACACATACTTGTGGTATAGGTAAATGCTTTGAAAGCCTGTTGCATCATGTAAGTCAAGTTCAAATAATTCCAGACAAACCTGGTGAATGTACGGTATGCAATTCTGGGTTTCAAAAAGGGGGGAGTATTGTAGTTCGTATATAGAGGTGCTGCTACAGGTTTCATCTACACTTTAAACAAGTTTGAACCTATGAGATTTTAAAGGATAATATAAAATTAACCTGAACATCTGATTTACTCCATTTAAGGCAGAGGTGCTGAGGTTTTATAATGCCAAGAAATGGCGTTTGAAAGAAAGCTATATAAAATACAAGGTACAGGTACATGGGATCAGAATAAGAAATGTGTGTGCATTTGATGCCAAATAAAGATTAAAGAGTTGTTGCTACTGGAATCTTGACATTCATACAAGTCCATAAGAGTTAAGGATCTTAAGGTCATAGTCAAGAATGTTTTTTATTATTTTAATGTTTTTCTCATGATTAGCCGATATATATGTGTACATATATATATCTACAAATACAATGGATGATTATAAAATGTTTTAGGAAAATACTTCTAGTAAATGATGTTAGATAACAATGAGAAAAAATGTGTATACACACATATATGTGTGTTTGTTTCATACATACTGTTTAACTATCGAGTATAGACAACTATTCATTGTCCTTTGAGGCACTATTACAATCTTTTCTATACTTAATGAATACCTTCATTATACCTAATGAATGCTTTTAGCATGGATAATATGTGCTAACAGAAGGCATGACAATTTCTGAGCAAATACTTTTTCAATTTGAGGTTTTGTTTTGGTGAAAACGTCATCTTTTTGAAGTATACACTTTGTAATGCAGGAATAATTTCTTCCACAGAGCTTACTTCACTTTTAAAAGGGCAGGAAAATGTCCACATCTCAGCTTCCCAAAGCAAACATTAGTTAAGTGTATAATTGTGATTCTTTGACATTTAAAAAATATCCTTAAATTCATTTTACTGTGCAGAAAATTCAGAATTTCAGAGTTGAATGGGATCTCAAGCTGTTTTCTAGTACAGCCTCTGTTTGGACAGAAATTCTTCCTCCCAAATCTCCAACAAATGGTTATTGAGTCCCCATTTTAATATCTGCAGTATAGCAAAACCTCCTGGCAGAAGTTCTAAACTTGTTTTTGTGTAATGAAACCCTATTAGAACTTGAGAGGGGGCAGCTGGGTAGCTCAGTGGATTGAGAGTCAGGCCTAGGAGAGGGGAGGTCCTAGGTTCAAATCTGGCCTCAGACACTTCCCAGCTGTGTGACCCTGGGCAAGTCACTTGACCCCCATTTGCCTACCCTTACCCCTCCTCTGCCTAGGAGCCAATACACAGAAGTTAAGGGTTAAAAATAAAAACTTGAGGAAATCTATGGACCCCTTCTCTTGATAGTTTTATAAATGCATAAAAGTAAAGTACATCAGATTAAAATGGAAACAAGTTAAGAACAATTGTCAAAATATTAAATAATTTTCATAAGTTCTAGGTTAAAATCAGATGAGATATTTGCAAAGATATTTGCTCTATATAAGTAATGGTAAGTAATTAATCAATACTTCTTCACTGTTCCTCACTCTGTCAGATCATCAGTCCTCAGATAACATTTCATATTTGAATAACTAATTATTAGGAAGGCAGCTAAATAGTTTAGTAGATATAACACTAGGCCTGGAGTCAAGAGGAACACCTGAGTTCAAAAATTCCCCTTCAGATACTTCCTAACTTTGTGACCCTGGGTAAGACACTAACCCTTTTGGCCTCAGTTCCCTCATCTGTAAAATGAGCAGGAAATGGCAAATCACTTAAAATATCTTTGTCAAGAAAACCAGAAATGAATTCATGAGGGATTGAAACAACAACTAATTATTTGAAAATTTATCATAGCAGTAAGAAATTTTCCCTTTGCAATTTTTAATCTGCCCTTCTGACTTCTGGGGCCAAACAGAAAATGTTCCTTTCTCCTTCATGTGAAAGACCCTCCTATACTTGAAGACAGGTTCCTGAAGATCTCTTTTCTCCATGACACACTTCTTCAGTTTTTTTTCCATGTAATCATCTCAATCCTTTTACCCTCCTGGTCTTAGCACATATTCTAGTTTGTTAATATTGTCCCTAGACTGTGGCAAATAGAAATGAACACTTAAATGCCAATGTGTTTGGACAAATTCAAAGGAAAAAGGAACTCTTAAACCTTTCTTATTATGTAGATAAGGTTTCCCTTAATGTGCCCATGAAGCACTCCTTTTTTTCTACTACTATTTAAGTCCACTTAAACCTTTTCTCACAAGATCTACTATCTATCCATACTTACCAATCCTTCATTTGTGAGTTTTGTTTGTTGTTTTTTTATTTGTAATCAGCAGTTCTTAATCTTGTGTTGTAGACTCTTCCTTTGGCAGACAAGAAAGAACAAGCAATTTGTTCAGCCCTTCCTACATGCCAGGAACTGTGCTAAGCTTATCTCATTTGACCTCAGATAGGTGCTATTATTGTATAGATGAGAAAATGGAGGCAGAGATAAAGTAACTGCCTCTGAACACATAGCTAAGTTATGTTAAATTTGTTAAATGTTAAATTTGAACTCAGGTCTCCCTGATTCTGGGTTCAGTGCTCTATTCATTGTGTTACTTAACCACTTAGAATAATGTTTTTAGATACATATAATGGAACATGCAGATTATAAAGGAAAACAAATATACTGAAATAAGTATAAAGATTTTTTTAAAGTTGTTCAAGGGGCAGCGAAGTAGCACAGTGGCTAGAGGTTCATATCTGGCCTCATACATTTCCTAGCTATATGATTCTGGACGAGTCACTTAACCTCAGATGCCTAGAACTTAGAGCTTCTCTGCCTTAGAATCAATACTCAGTGTCAATTCTAAGACAGGGTGTAAAGTTTTAAAAAAAGAAACTTGTTCATCTCATTAATCCAAACTATCAAAATTTTACTCACTATGTGTCTTTTAATTGCCTTCTATGTGATGTTGAACTTTAGTTCTTCAAAAACAAAAATGTATATATTGCAAAGACTGACATGCTCTTTTGGCAATCTTGAAATCAGTGCAAGTAATTTGCAATTTCCTGAAAAGCAAGTCAACATTCTTACTTTTTCCCTTTTAAATTGGCCCGGTGCAAAAAGTCTTTCTATATTATCTATTCCAGATCTACATCCTGTTGGACAAACTCTATCAGTGTCCATTCAGAGGTACAATGGAATCTGGGCAACAGATATGCAAACCAGCTTTTAAGCATGTATGCTTTGTTGAATGTGGGTCTCCTAGAAGAGTAAGAGAAGCCTCCTTGATTGACTGCTTGAGTCATTAAAAGTAGTATGACCAAACTATTTGTTCTCTCTTTCTTCCATCTTTTAGGCTGTGTTCCTAGCTGCTGCCATCAACATGGATGCCTTGGACTGTACCTGTGTGAGAGAGAAAGGATTTACCCTTCCCTGGATCTCTCTCTTTTATTATAGCTCTGAGAAATGGATCTGGGTGTATTTGTTTCTGTTCTGTGTTGTTTGTCCTCATTTTCAAGTGTGGGAGATGATCTTTACAACTTGGTAGTTCCAGCTATGATGACTATACAGCCAGGATTGTAGAAAGGTCTTGCTTTGGAAGCCCTGATAAGCCAGGGTACCTGGGACTAAAGCCAAGGTCAGGTTTGCACTTGGACCTGGGGCTACTTTATATAGGAACTAAGCTAAGCCATGAATCTAATTCCCTTCTCTTCCCCAGAGACTAAGGTAGTGTAGGTGGAAGGGAGAATATTCTTTCTGCTTCAGGGACAGTGTTTATATATTTGTGATTTTCTTTTGAAGTACTATGTTTACAGATATTCTCCATTCAGTTAGTCCTTCTTCCCTGAGTGAATGGATAGTACAAGCTCAACTTGAATTTCTTCCATATGCTTTTGGTCAGACCAAACTACATTCCAAACTTCACCTTCTAACGTGCTATTTCCAGGCACTGAGAATTCAAATGGGCTATGTAGTTCTACCCCCACTGATGATAAAAAGAGAAAAAAAGTAGTGACAAATTTATTCCATTTCCCATTTATTTGGGGTTGTCTTTCCAGTTTTACCACTTAATTTTCTTGGGATGAAATAATAATCTTACAGTTCATAGAGTCACTCAGTTTGAGACAGAATTAGGTGATTTGCTCAGTCAATATTCATAGAACTACAAATTATTAGATAAACACAGAAAAAAGGAATTCCATGACCCTTTATGCTTTTAAACATTATATGATTATTTTTTCCAGATTATATGGCAATACAATTTTTAATATTTTCTAACTTTTTGCAATCCATGTTTTCTCTCTCCCTCTTACCCTTCTGCCCTCCTTAAGAAGACAGGTAATATGACGTAGGTTATTCATATTTATGATCATATAATATATATTTCCATTTTCATCATATGAATGCTCATTATTCATTTGCTAAAAAGTTATTCAAAGGGACTTGTTGCTGAAGAACATGACCGCCCTTCATATGATTTAATTTCAACCTTAAAGGTTAACATATCTTGCTTGCTTTTATTTAACTATTCACTCATTCATAAATATAACTCATTTATAAATATGCCTAAATAATTAAATTTTAAAAATTTCTCTTCCATTTTGATTTCTTGTTACGATGTCATTTTATGCCACCATTTATTTATAAGTTTATTACTTATTCTAGGAAGTACTATTTATTTATTCTAAAATTATGTTGCTCAAATTTCAAAGCATACTCTTATTCAGATATTGAAATTTTCCTGAAAAATCCTTTTTTTAAGCTCCTATCCCAATCTGTATAGCTTATCCCCTTTCTATAGGCCAGTAATCCCTCTAATCATTCCAATTATCTTTCTCTAAATCCATTACATGTTAATTGAAGAGTGTTTACTAGAACTGAAAATAATATTCCAAACATAAGCATATCAGTTTTAAATTCATAAATTTGAGAAAGATAATATTATTTTACTTCTATATATATGAAGTCTTTTTATATGAAGATTTTCCTGAGGTCACAGTTGGCAAAGAATGCAATACAGATCTACTAAATCCCCAATTGCATATTATTTTCACTTTTGCTTTTTTAAAAAAAATCCTTACCTTCTATCTTAGAATCAATACTGAGTATTGATTACAAGGCAGAGCCCTGGAAAGGGCTAGACAATTAGGGTTAAGTGACTTGCCCAGGGTCACATAGCTGGGAAATGTGTGTGAAGTCACATTTGAACCCAGGATCTCCCATCTCTAGTCCTGATGCTTTTTCTACAGAGTCACCTAGCTCAGTGATGGGCAAACTTTTTAAAGAGGGGGCCAAAGGAAAGGAAAGGAAATGCTCATCTGTCAGTCTGTTTCTAAGGCAACTCTTTTAAAGTTTCTTTGTATCATATTCTACTCATTGTATTCGTCAGATTAGGAATAATGTCTAGAGGCTGGATAGAACATTTCAGGGGGTCTGCATCTGGCCCGCAGGCCATAGTTTGCCTATCACTGATAGCTACTAATACTTTTTACAAGGTCACATACCTGATAATGGCAAAACACTTTTCATCTACTATTTATTTTTTTTTGAGGACCCCAAAGTAAATGAGGCTCTTTGCAGTTTCAAAAGTAATAGTGAAGTTGGGGTTTCTTCTTTGATATCTTGAGTTGCAATTTTATGACAATTTTCTCTCAAAGTAATACACGCTTTAATCTTCTAATTTAGCTAGTATCTGAGCTATATTGCCAAGTCATTTCTTTCTAAAAAATGCCTGCCAAATTTCAAGATGTACTTAGGTCTTCTTTAACAGATTATATATCATTTATTTTGGATCATAAAATTCCATGACAATATCAAGTTGTTTATTGATACTTGGGAGAGGGTAAGGAGATAACAGTCACTAAACTTAGCTAATTAGGTTAAAGAATATAGTATCTGGGCTCCACTGATGGTTTATGTTATACCTCAAATAAGGTAACATTCAATATTTTGATATAATGAACATAAAACATGTAGGTGTATGTTGAAAAACTTGGAAGAAATTCAAATATAAAGTAACTAGCCTATAAAGCTCAGTTAATATATATTTTTTGGGCAATGGAAGAAGTAGTATTTATAAGCATGGTACAAATTTTGACAAAATGCTCACATCAGCTAAAGACTACAATATTCTGTTGCTCATATTTGCAACTTTAAAGGGAAGAGTGAGGGATTATGCCTGAATAGATTATCACAAAACACAGAATGAATCTGTTTATTTTAAGTTTTTTTTAATCACTAGAGAATACTTCTTTGGCAAAGCTGAGTTAGACAGTAAACAATAATCTAATGCACATTATTGTAGAAAAGATATCCAAGAGTGTCTAGGTTAACAAGCTATAAAGCACATTTTTATTGCTTAAAGCAGCAACTTAGGATGTGATGCAAAAGAGTTCTATTTTAAACAATGCCACATTTAGAGTTGTATTTTCAATTTGTTAGCCTATCTGGGGAAAAGAAGAATTTCACATTCTTATTAGTGGGAAGCAGAATTCTGGAGAAAAAATTAAAGTATCAATGCTATAGAAAAACTTGTAGCATTTGAATCAAAAAACAGGAAATTCAATGTTTTGAAATAGTTAACATATAATAGGAATGTTACAAAATTACTTTGATTTGACCTCCTATTTCATTCTTCTCACATAGCTACCATTCTGGTTCAGGCACTTCATCATCCCTTGACTGGACTATTGTAATAATCTCCTAATTTGCAATCCCGCCTCAAGTCTCTCTTCTCCAATCTATCCTCTACACATTAGCTAAAATGATTTTCCTTAAGCACAGGTCTAATTATTTAACCCTCTAACTCAATAAATTTTAATGGTTCCTATTAATTTTAGGATCAAATACAAGCTCTTCTGGTCTTCTGGTATGGCATTTATAGTCTTTCCTATACTGGTCTCAATTATAGTCCTACCTTTATTATACACTACCTTCCTTCCCATATTATATGATTTAGCCAAACATGCCTTTTTGCTGTTTCTTGCTTACAAAGTTGGTTTGTAAGTAACAGTAACTTGGTACTGTCTTAGCCACTGGGGGCACAAAACTAAAAAATGTAACAGTCCTTGCCTTCAAGAAGCTTACAATCTCTTGAGAAGGACAATATGTACATACATGTATATATTCACAATTTATAAGTATATAAAAATGGAGGTAAGAACATTTCCATTCTTTGTGCTTTTTCACTTTTCTTTTTCTAACACACACTTCTTCCTTCTTACCTCTATTTTTAAAAATACTTAAAAAAACTCAGATCAAGTACAACCTTTTACATGAGGCCTTTTGGTTTCTCTCCCCAGCTGCTAGTGCTTTCACCTCCATTGCCTTGTATTTTGTATAATTTTTTATGTTGACTTTATATGAACTCTATGTAACCCTTTGGCCTCAATGTTTTTAGAGTCCTGTAAAATTCAGTAAAGAGTTCTCAAATAAAGGAAGCTAATGCAAATATTGTAATTACTGTACACTTCCCATGTGCTGAGAAAATGTTTACTCATTTCAGGGTAACCTCTTTACTCAGAAACAACGTAGACTACTAAATTATTCACCAAGGAAGAAAAAAACAAAAACTCTTCTATCTAACCCAAGCTATTACATTTAATAATATACTGCCAATGAAGAGGAAAAATATGGAAAGGACTTTCTGTTTCACAGAGCACATTCCTATAATGTTAAGAAACAAAATTGAAATAAACAAAAGTTCAGGGTACAAATATATATCACGGATAGTGTGTCTTCATTTTTGCATTTTCTTCTTTTAACTGTATATCCAACAGAAAAGTACTATTCATACACAAAGCTGTAACTAACAATTTTGGTACCCAAGGCAAGCAGCATGAAAGGTACCTTCAAACCAATTTTAACATTCTTGCTATGAAAATAAAATACCAACGTATGATGGATTTTTGTAGCTATTGGATCTTCCTCCACTACGGTAGTTCAAATTCCTCTATAATTTAGTAGAAAAGCCTTAAAGAATTTCCTGAGTGTCAAAAGGTTAACTGAGTTGCCCATGGTAAGGTAAACATCAGAGCTAGGCTTGGAAGCATGATCTTCCTGATTCTAAAGCCAGCATTATATCCACTACAAAAAACTACTTCTTTTGAAAATAATGCAGAAATATAATATGATATATTCAGTTAAGTGGGAGAAGAAACAATGCAAGACCAGTGTTCTCCAGGATGCTGTAAAGGCATCAGAGGACAGACTATCTTAGGGGAAACAATGAAGGAGGAGAAAAGTGCTAATCAAGGGAGGAGTTTACCTCTTATTGGTCATTTTCTGGAAAGTACTATTTGACAATTTTTAATTAATTATTTGTTTTATGTGGAGTTTTATTTGGGTTATTTATTTTGGAGTTTTTTGGAATTTATTTTTATTTCAATTAATTTAATTATTAAGTTTATTTGTTTATATTCTTCTGAAGGATTGAGGGTCATAGAATGTAAACAATTCAAATTTAAATTTCTACAACATTTAAAAATTATTAGTTAAATTTTGTGTGCCTTTTAAATCATGAAGATCGGGGGGAAACTTGTAGTTCCCTCACCATAGTTAGTTCAAACACTATACATATTCACAGATATTAATATACGTATATAAGTATATATATATATCAGCTAATTGGCCTACTTCTAAGAAAATACTTTTTGATTATCAATAGTACACTGGACTCGCTAGAATAAAAAAGTACTTGCCTGCTTTCATAAAATGAGAAGAGTAACACACAACGATGTTGAAATAATATATTTGTGGCATTATAATAAGTAGGTGATCTTGAGTTATCCAGACTTATTCGTGGAAGAAGAAGGGTTTTGGGTGGCAAATCAGGACAAGGTCATTGCTACAATCTTAAGAGCTAATTTTGCTTCCTTATAAAGCAAATCTGACCTTGAAAATTTCTATGGTGAACCATTTCAATGCCTGCTGTGTATAAAAGGAAGTAGTAATGGCACTCCACCACTAATAATGATGATAATGATGATTTTTATTCCTTTATTAATTTATAAAAAACATGGAAAGTTTTTTTAAAGTTTATTGTTATTTTACTCAAAAGAGAATGGTCCAGGACTTTACACAGCAAAATAAGAAGTTATGAAAATGCATATTGACTAGGTAATCTACTTGGACAAATAGCCCTTGATGCTAATAGTAATGGAAAGGGAGAAAAAAGGAAAAGAAGAATAAGAATAGGAAGACAGTTGAAGAGGACAATGAAGCCAGTGAAGCCAGACGACAAAAAATTTAAAAAGACAATTTTTTTCTAAAGCATTATACATACACTCATCCTCCTTGAATAAGAACTTGATCAAAACAGATTAGTCAAATTTACTGATATTGTTCTGTGGCTCTAAATGTGTAGAATTTTCATGGACAGAATTAAATTTGAAAAAAAGACAAACTTTTTATCTTCACTCATTTAAACTCTCTAAGTGCTGAAATGGGTTGCCTTAGGAGAACCTTGTTTTTTTTCTCACATATTGAGAATGGAACAGGAGGAATTCCTAACTAGGCACAGGTTGAACTGGAGAACCATGGAGGCCTCTTTTGTGATCCTCTGCTTTTAAAAGATGTTTCTGGGGCAGCTGGGTAGCTCAGTGGAGTGAGAGTCAGGCCTAGAGACAGGAGGTCCTAAGTTCAAGTCCGGCCTCAGCCACTTCTCAGCTGTGTGACCCTGGGCAAGTCACTTGACCCCCATTGCCCACCCTTACCAATCTTCCACCTATGAGACAATACACTGAAGTACAAGGTTTTAAAAAAAAAAGATGTTTCTGTTTTCTCTACAAAGAAGTATATTCAGATTGAGAATGATGGAATAATAATAGTTGCTAAAGAATTAAACCCCAAATTAGTGAGAAGATGCTAAGAGACTCATGTTATCTTTGAAAACATTATTTTTTATAAAACCCTTCCCTTCCATCTTAGAATCAATATCACATATTGGATTCCAAGGCAGAAGAATAATAAGGCCTAGCCAATGGGAGTTAAGGGACTTTTTCAGGGTCCTACATCTAGGAAGTGTCTAAGGTCATATTTGAACCAAGGATCTCCTATCCCTAAGTCCAGCTATCAATCAACTGAGTAACCTACCTGCTCCTGATCATGGTGTCTTTATTTCACATGACCCAGATAAACCCGATGCTATGATTACTATATTTATGTCAGAAATCTAGAACTGTGACAAATTACAGAATATCTTTATTTCCTTTTCTAATTGGATCCAGTGAAAAAGTCTACTCTAGCTTTGGTAAGGACATGGGCAATTTGGTAATGACATGGCAAGTCTTTGATAAAGTCTGTTGAAATAACTAGTTTTGAGATTCATGATATGAGAGTAATACTAGAAATAAGATGAATTCAGCAAAGAATAGTAGATAGAAATTAGGTTCAGAGTCAAGAATATAAAGAACACTTGCCCTTTATGTAGTCTGATGATGAAACTCCTGGGGAGTCACAAATTCTCAGTGCTTCATGCAACATTCTAAGACCCTTATATATAATGTAGATACAATTATATATTGATTGTTTGAACTCTCTAAACCAGTGGTTCCCAAACTTTTTTGACCTAGTGCACCCTTTCCAGAAAAAATATTACTTAGCGCCCCCTGTCACATACTATCACTGCCTCCTTACAGTTATTCACTGACCCTAAATGCACCTGTGGCCATCACCGTCTTCCTGGATCACTGCAGCACCCACCAGGGGGCAGTGGCGCCCACTTTGGGAATCACTGCTCTATACCAATAAAACATCAGGTATGACTTTAAAAAAAGATATCCTTGTGAGCAAGATGGTAAGATACACACTAGATGATAGTATCATAAGACAGACTGAGAATATTTTAATTGACTATACCCAAATTCAGTGGGTGAATGGACAGATGTTAACCTCAGGATTAGAAATCCGCAGGGATCTGTTCTGGGCCTAGATTGTATACCCTTTTTATCTATTTTTTTTTCTGAGTGAATACATAGATGATGCATGCTTTAAAAATCTGTTGATGGGGGCAGCTGGGTAGCTCAGTGGAGTGAGAGTCAGGCCTAGAGACAGGAGGTCCTAGGTTCAAACCCGGCCTCAGACACTTCCCAGCTGTGTGACCCTGGGCAGGTCACTTGACCCCCATCGCCCACCCTTACCAATCTTCCACCTATGAGACAATACACCGAAGTACAAGGGTTTTAAAAAAAAATCTGTTGATAATACAAAGCATCAAGAGATGGCTAAAACATTGGATGACAGAACAAGAACTCACTCGAAAGTTCTTGGCAGATTCTAAAATTGGATTTTATTCAGATAAACACAATGTCCTGAACTAGGGAAAAATTAATTGCACAAGTACAGATTTAGGGAAATAGCAAGACAATAGTTCATGTCACAAAGGTCTTATGGTTTCCATGGAACAGAAGTTCAATATAAATCACAGTATTGGAGAATTTTAGGACTAAAAGGGACCCTAAAGATTATCTAGTTTAAGTCTCTTTCTTTTAAAAATAAGAAAAGATGGGTCAGCTGGGTAGCTCAGTGGATTGAGAGCAAGGCCTAGAGATGAGAGGTCCTAGGCTCAAATCTGGCCTCAGACACTTCCCAGCTGTGTGACCCTGGGCAAGTCACTTGACCCCTATTGCCTACCCTTACCACTCTTCTGCCTAGAAGCCAATACACAGAAAAGTTAAGGGTTTAAAATTAAAAAAATACAAAAAATGAAAAATAAGAAAAGAGATGGTGAGAAAAGTTGAAATTATTTGCTCAAGACTTACACAAATAGATAACAGCAAATTACTCATGATATCACATTTTCAATTCCCTAGAATCACTGTTTCTGTTATTTAAAATCTATTTGGAACTAATAGAATGATACCACAGTACTCTACAAGGCAAATTTTAATTCATACATTTCCTGGCAGTAGTTCTTCCAAAATTCCTAATTTTGACACATTTTGTTCCCTTAAAATGCTCTACTTCCGTCCTTCCTTCTCTCCTTTTTCATGCCTCTGTACATTTCCCCTCAGATCACTTTGATTATAACTGTTCCCTCCACCCTGTATTATCCAGCAAAGTACAAGAAACTTTGCAAAATAATAACAGCCAAAGAAGGCTTTTTTTTTTTCAAACCAGCAGAAGGGTCTGGCCATCAAAGTTTCCTCTATCTAGCCAGAGTTCCCCTTTGAGTCATTCTTCTCTACTAATCTATCTCAACTTCACCAACATCATTGATTGGAATTTTTCTAGATAAGCTAATGACTGCATTAGTTTCATTTGAAATTTCATCAAATTAATGAACTGGGCTAAATAGTTACTACCATTGCATTACCAGATATTGGGATAATACATCTGGAAGGACACTTCAAAGACAAACCTAACAAGATAAAAACTAGGTATGTGGCAATATTACTTTCTTTTCTTACATAACATCTTCTTCAAATAAGTTTTCATAAGATCATACTTTTTGAATATGACATGGAAAAGATGAGAATGTACAAAGTTTTACTCTTTTTTCATTAGTATCATTATGGTTTTAGTAAAGAATGTTTTCTATAGAAAACAACAGATAAACTTTTAATGAATTCTAATTATACATAATACATCTCTTAAGCCATGAATGGTAGTAATATACTCATTTCAAAATATTTAGTTTGTATTATGTAAGACACTTAATATTATAGATTGCCTCAGTGTTTATTTTATGAAGAATGTCCCATTAAAGTCCAGAACTTTCTTTTTTTCTTAGGTTTTTATGCTTTGGGTACATTAATGAGCTCTGAGACTCATTCTATATAATTAAATATACAAAAGTAATACTCAGTGAATAAAAATGTAAATAATGATAAAATTTTGTTATTAAATATAACTGGGCATATTAGCACATGCCTGTAATCTCTGCTATTGAAAAGGCTGAGGTCTGTCTCTTGAGCTTAGAATTTCTAAGTTTTACTGGGTTAGGTCTATCATGCATCTTCAATAAGAAGAGCATTAAAATGATGAGCTGCTGGGAATGAGGAAACCCCATACTCTCTAAAGGGGAGCAAATTAGGACTATATTGCAAATGGAAAAGTTCCTTTGTGGGTCAGAGCATGGACATGGCCTATAAAATAGCTTCATACTTCCAGCCTGGGTGTATTATGTTATATATACATATGTAACAATCTACATTATTCACATATTTCATGAATATAATATGTATATGATACAGAATATATTATAAATATATAGAGCTATTTAAAATAATAATGTTTCTAGGGGGAGCAAGATATTTCCCCTAAATAAGATACTTTTTCACTCAGATTTACTATCCTACCAAGTTATATAAATTTTAGCATGTTTTGAACCATGATGGACAAGCTAAAACAACTCAGGTAACAGAAACTCCATCCACATATACATATGAATATTCACACATTTATTTTATACAGATATGCTAACTATAATATATATATGCATATTTATATCTACATATATATGTCAAATATATAGACACTGTAAACGAAGTCTAAAAAAGCTTTAGTAGAATTTGTAAAACTATTCTCTCAAGAACCATGTCATTCTGTATTTTAAAATTTTTATTCTTTTCCTAAATATCCTATCTCATATTTTTCTTGTCAGAGCGAAGGATGCCTTATCATTTGGCATAAATGTTCAAATTTCCAAAAAAATCACTCCAAAATTCTTATTCCTTATTACTCAAAAATGTATTTTTGAATTCAAAATAGACTTAAGTAATTATTTAATTATAACTCTTTTATAGAGCATTTTAAGGTTGCCAAAGCACTTTCCTCACAACAATTCTGGGACATAGGCAAATGTTTGTACTCAGATGTTAGCTGGTTGATAAAACTAACTCAGAATAGCAAATGTTGCTTAAAAAAATTCACTGTTATTACTGTTTAAAATCTTCTGGAAGCAAGATGACATCATCACTCTCCTTAAGGATCTTATAAAATCTTCTCAATATTTAAAGGATAATAAAATGTTATATCTTTATTCAGAGGAATAGGTATTAATGCATCAAAGTTACCATAGTTGTATAATTTCCCTGGTATTAAAACTGTCTCAGAGAACTTTAAACAATGAACATTATGTAATTAGCTAGTACTAAGCAAAACTCAAAAGTATTGTATAAATTTATTCTTAAAATAGTTAAATAAAGCCATCTAATATCTCAGGTAGCAAAAGTTACCAAAAATAAAGTGTATAAGAGCAGTATAGAGTGCACTACTTATTATGGTTACTATGGTGATAGATACTTTTTTCCCTAATGGCTGGATAGAAAATTGCCCATTGTAATTAGAATTCTATAAAGGAAGCCATCAATTGGTGAGAAATAAGGGGTGCATTGCTATTTTACAGGCAAATTAATATGATTGGGTTGGCAATGTTACTTTTGAATCAGATACTATTAGGATGGGTACAACAGTGTATTCACTGAAGTGTTTCAGAATGAAGACAAAGGGATACATCTATTGTGTCCATGGTCCCAAAGTATCATATCACCCTTTAACCTATCCAAGATTTGCAATTAAGAGAGTCAGCAGATAACAGAAACAAGGATGGTAAGAAGGCGTTATAAATTGCTTACATGGACTTCAAAGAAGAAGAGGTTTTTAAGAAATTAAGTAAGGAAATAAAATCTAGAAGTTGCATTGATGAACATATAGAATGCCATCTCTAGTTAGTCATGTGAGAATATACCAGGAGAAGCTTACAATAGCACAAGATACAAGGGATGTAGTATCTTTGTGGGATTTTAGTTCCAACAAGGAGATGAGTAAGAAGGATGTTGCTTGAAATATTGAATGTATTCAGAGATGGATAAATGGTGTTGTAGTGTCTGGAGAGAAACAAGGCCTTTTACAAAAGAGATGAAAGTTCATCGAGTGATAATATAAATTGACAGCTTTATTTCTGAACTGATGAGTAGGAGAATAAGTAATTTTGTTGTGGATAATTTTGCTGTTTGTCTTCCTATAGGAAATTTCATGTCTAGGTGTTCTACCTTCATGGATGACAGTTGTGGGGCTTCCAACAGGGGCAGGACAGTTGACTTAAGGCTAAAAGGCCTCTTGTTCTTAAATTGTTCAAAGTAGAAAAGTGCAGAGTAATATGATTTTAGTATAGAACCATTTTAAATGATAAGTTAATATGAAGAAAAATGACTGTATAGAAGTAGAAATTTACAAGCCACAAATAACCATGTTATGAATCATGAAATTATTTGTTCTTTGCTTGGTAGTTTTTTCCTTCTTCTGTGTATATGCCTTGTTGGTCTAACCCGTGATATAAAACAATGAAGGTGGGGCAACTGGGTAGCTCAATGGATTGAGATTGGATAGAGATTGGAGGTCCTAGACGCAAATTTGGCCTCAGACACTTCCCAGCTGTGTGACCCTGGGCAAGTCACTTATCCCCCATTGCCTAACCCTTACCACTCTTCTGCCTTACAACCAATACACTGTATTGATTCCAAGATTGAAGGCAAGGGTTTAAAAAAAATAAAGCAATGAAGGAAGGCACTTTATTATTTACCCTATGCCAATTTTCTAGGTAATCCAATATTGTTAATGTGAGTCCTAATGCCCAAGTTCATATTCAGAAATAGCATTCATTTTTAGTTTTAATTAAAAAAATTAATTATACACTTAATAATCACCACCAGCACAAAGCATTTAACTAAACAAGTACATAAAAAGTGTGCAAAACAACAGATTCCACATTGCTTACAATTTGTTTAAAAATATGTGAATTATATATGTGTGCTTATATAAACATTCTCTACTTTTGAGTTACGTTTGGATTTGTTTTACTTGGATAATTTTTTCTCTTGAATTTGTGGCTATTGTTTTAAAAATATAACCATAGTATTATTATTCTTATTCTCTTTTCATATTTTCTTTTTCTTTTCTTTATATTTCCAATATTTGTCTTTTCTAATAACATAATATAATCCATTACATTCAAATATTACAATCTATTCAGCCATTTCCCCTTTAATTACATGTGTTATTTCTAGTTATTTTGTCATTATGAAGTTTCTATAAATGTTTTCATGTATATGCAACTTTTTACCCTCTCAACAAACCCCTTAAACCCAGGCCTAGTAATAGCATCTCTAAGTCAATAAGCTCAAATAGTTTTATAGCTCTTAATGTATATTTCCATCTTGTTTTCTAAAAAAAGAATTTACAGCTGCTCTAACAATGTAATATTGGGTCTGTTTCTCCATGTTCTTAGTAGATTTAATCAATCATTTTAACCTATCTATTTCTCAGTTAACATACATTATCAGAACCATATTTAGCTAGAGTGGTGCTTAGTCAGCAATCAAAATCTGTTGCCAGGACTAAACTCTTTCCAAAGTCAAGACTTTCCATCTTGGTCATACACAGCAGAACTTTTGTTCCAATGTCACACTGCCTCAGAAATAATTCCATGGTAGGATGACCAAATAAGCATGTAAATAAAAAATAAAGTAAGACTTTGGCAGAATATATGAGGACTTTTACAAAGGTACAAGTTACATGATTTAGCAACCAATTAGATAGAAGGGGCAATAGATAATGAAGAGACAAGATGATACCTAGTTTGTGAGCCTGAGTGACTGGGAAGACAATGGACCCCAGCAAAAGAGGAAGGAAAATAATGTAGTTTTTCCTTTTATATAGGAACATCATCAGATGGAAATATAATTGTGCTTCTCCTAACTAAAGCTAGGTGTAGGTGCAGTATATAAAATTATCTTAAAGAATTCCCCATAGAATATAAGCTTTTTGGGGATAGGGATTGCTTTATTTTTGTCTTTGAATCTTAAGAACCTAGCCCAAGGTCTGCCACACAAAAGGAAGTTATTAGATGTCTGGTTGATTGATTTTAAATGTAATTCAGTAAAGAGTCAGTTCTCACTTAAAATTTAAGCAAGATTCTCTTAGCAATAGTATAGGAATAAGTAAGTTATCTATATATGTGTGTACATATACCCATATATATATATATATATATATATATATATATATAAGTTGCAAGAACTAACTAGATCTCAGAATTTTAGTGTTTTTTAAGAGGGTGGAAGATTATATCTATCATAGAAATATAATAAAACACAAGTAGGAAAAGCACAAACTTTGGTCGGTCATCCTGGAATTAAAATTTTAGTTGAAAGCCTGAAGTTGCATCACAGATATCTTTATTACATATTAAGCTCATTTTTGTACTTTCACTTCCTAATTGAGTAATTATATTTCCGAATATACCAAGTAAAATTGAGTCTCTCTGACCTTGTGATGTTCAGACCTTGAGGCCATAATTACTGCAATAATGAAAGATAATAAGATGCTGTCCTACATTTGAATAGATTCCCTAAAAGCGCTTAGACTTCTCTTTTTGTAAAGCTCCCTCTGAAAACACTTAAGGGTTCTAGACAAGAGTGGGAAAAGAGTTGGAGAAAGGCAACATCAGATTGAATTTGAATATATAGAACAGAAGATACAGACAACGTTCTACAAGACAGGTAGCATAATAGATATAGACCTATCCTCAGATCATTGAAGACCTGGGGTCAGGTTGTGCCTCTGGCATTTACTAGAAGTGCGGGTCCTGGATAAATCACTTAAACTCTCAGTGTACTAGGCAATTCTCTAACACTATAAGTTGCAGAAAAGGTGTTCACTTATACTAATAGATTTACCTTACAAGGGAGTTCATAATACCAGGAAATCACAGATCTAATCCCTAACCAAAGGCAGAAAGGTTCCAATATCTTATCTATTAAAGTTTCTAAGATCCTGGAGAAAAAACAAGAGTTAGCAGCCCCTGCCTCTGATTTTGATAAGGGCATTAGTCTCTCTCTTCAACTCTGAAGGCTGCTTAAAGGTCAAAGTTAGAATCTCTGAGCTGGTGACAGTTTTGAATTGACCCTTTATACAACGTTGGAGATCTGTTTTATAATCTGAGAAGTATAAGAGTCAAATGAGAAATCCTTGTGTGAGAACAATGAAGCTCAAAAGCTTTGGTGTTTTGGATTTGTTTTCCATTTCCTTTAATTTGAGGTATTGCTCATGCCCCTGGGAAAATGTATAGCAGCCTATGTTGACAGTTACCCAAGATTTTGATCACTGAGAAAACTGAAAAGTTTGAATCCAAAACAAGGTGAGCAGTATCTGTGTCCCTAATAACACGTCCCCCATTTTCTAACATAGTGGTCTCCAGCCCTTTTTGATCACATAACTCTATTAATAGAAAAATTAGAGTATACACTTTTAATATCTGTATATTTATTTATAAACTGCATGTATGTGATACCACACTAAAACTGTATTTTGTAAACTTAAACATTTTGAAGGATGAGATATACATAAAATAAATATGTTTAAAATAATTTATCATGTAACTTATCAATAGTAAAAACAATTTTTTTTGCCCAAGTCAGGGGACTTAAAAGGAATGTTTATGCTGCTTCTGTGGTCTGTGCAAGGGAGGAAAAGGGCAGGATGATGAATGACTTCTTGCCTTCCTAACAGGGAGAAGGGTAATCCTAGCTACGTTTTTTAAATCTATCCAGCTCAGTCTACATAGGGCACAGTCAGGGAACAAAAAACAGAAAAGCCAGTTGGTAGCTGCAAAGAATTTGAAGTGCTAGTTTTCTCCCCTCAATTCTACCCTTTCTTTTGACTATCTCAGCAGATCACCCCATCCCACTGGAAAGACCAGCTTTAAGTTGTGCTGATCACAGAGCAAGAGCAGCTAGGGGGCATAGTGAATAGAGTGCCAGGGCTAGAGTCAGGAAGACTGCACTTTGGGAGTTTAAACTTGGCTAAAGACACTTAAGAACTATATAACTCTGGCAAGTCACTTGACTCTATTAGTTTCAATTTCTTCATCTATAAAATGAGCTGGAGAAGGAAATGGCAAACCACTCTAGTGACTTTGCCAAGAACATCCCAAATGGGGTCACAAAGAATTTTAAGACAAGATGGAAAGGACTAACGGCACTGTCAAAGGACATAGAACCCTAAAGGATTTAAGAAATGGTTCTATTACTATTGAGATATCTCTCCTTTTTTCTCCCTTTCATTTCCCTCTCCTCTCCCCTCCTCTTTTTTTCTTCTCTCCCTTCTATCCTCCTTTCTCTCCTCTCCTTTCTCCCTTCTATTTCTTCCTTCTCCCCTTCTCTTTTTTTAAAGAGGAAAAGAACATTTATGGAAGCTGAAACATTTTAAATTGGAGCTCATTCTGATTACAGCCTCCAACCTATACTTCCAAAACAACATTGAAAAATCGGCTGACCAAGAACTCAACTTTTTTTGGATGAGAAGTTCTTAACTATTATCTCTCTTTTAAAAACGCGAATGGAGTAATAAATGGATAAAATATTTGCTTTTCATCTGATTTCTCAACAAAAAATGTAAATTTATATTTTGACAATTTAGTACTCAAACCATACAGAAAATACCAATCTACTAAGGCTGCTTGCCTATACTTTTCTACTAAAATGAATTTTGAAATAATACATTAAATATTTTATTTATATTCTTATATTTATAATAGTCATTTTAAATATTACATTACCTCCTTTGTTTACATATTCAAATTTGTTTTTGATTGTTTTTACAAAATGAATTCTATACTGAATTCTAGATTTTTAAGACATCTCTAGATAATTTGCCATTTCTTGTTTCTTACTAGAAGATATGCCATACTCTCAAGTTATTGCTTGATCAAACCAAAAATATAAAACTATGGACTTTGATAGTACTTTCAAATGAAGATCTCAAAGCACTATGAAATATGGAAGAGGGAAATGCCAGTCATTTACTGTTGTTGTTATTCTTCAATTGCTAATATGACTAGAATAAATGATGCATGATTCTATTCCTTATTTTGAACTATTATATGCATACTTTGATGCTTCAACTGTTTTGCATTTGGGCAGCAATTCATATGATGGTATAACATATATAATAGATCTTTTATGACCTTAACTTATAACCATGATAAAAATTGCCTAATAAAATATAAATGGAAAATGTGAATAAAAATGTATTTATGTTGAATATTGATTAAAGGACAAATTATAAAATAAGTATAATTATATGTCATGAATTCTAAATACTAGGAAAGTAAAGCATTTAAAATGTCTATTGCATTTATGGCAGAGAACATTTATAAAAGACCACTTAGCTTTTATGAGACAGTCTACAATGAAAAGTAGCATCCCTGGCTTTCAGAAGGTAGGGACAAAGATTTAAGTCTGTCTCGTAGTCATCCTAAAAAAAAGGTGCAGAAGGTAATTCTTCTGCCATTCTCACTACTAACCAGATTCTTCATATTATGCTTGACCCAAATTTCAAAAAGTATAAATATAGTTCAGAAAATATTTTAAAAACCCTAACAATTAAAAAATGGATAAAGAAACAGATTCTATGAAAAGAGCTAAATAGAATTTGTTTAACTAAGGCTATAGGGTATCTAATTTTTATTGACTTACTATTCTGGCAAGGATTTAGTGGTACAGTAGTTAAATTAAAAGATACAATAGTAAATGTTATAATAATTATATTATATTGTGATAATATAATTACAACACTATATTTGTGCATGTATATGTATATAATAATATATTGTATGTAGATATATAATTGTATGTATATGTATAATTGTAATAATACATAGAACATCAATAATACAATAGTTAAATAAATAAATATACAGTAAAAAACTAATAAATAAATTAAATACTATTACTAAATACTATTAAGTTAAATACTAGGGCTAGCACCTACCTATCTCTTGTCTTAGATAGGTAGGTGCTAGCCCTATTATTGATTGCTTCTTTTTCTCCTCCTAGGAAAAAAACAACCTAGTTTTAAAAAGAGTTTTCAAAATGAAAACAATTGTTTAGAAAAAACTTTAAATAATAACTATATACAATGTAGCAACATACTAGAAAGTATAACCATATCATAATTTCAGGTAACATATTTGCTTCAGGAAATTATCCTGTCCATTTAATCTTCAAGCAATCATAATCAAATCAGACTTGTAGAAATTTAAATTTAATACTACATGCAAATTGACTAGAAAACAAAGTGTTTGGAACTTAATTTAATGTTATCTATTACATGAATTTTGAAATTATATAAAACATTAATCTAGAAAACTCAACAGACTCCTTACAAAAATAGTAACGTGTTGAATGTATAACAGAAAACAGAAAGACCATGAAAAGCTCTTACTGGAATTCTTTTAACTATAGTATTCTTTTTAACAATGACAAAGTATAATTCTCTCGTCCCTTGGATATCTCTTTACTAAACATAAAAAAATATTTTTCTGGCAATGCAGAAATAGTAAATTAAGCTTTATCAAAATAAATCTCATAAAATAAGGATTAACAAACATGTAACTTAACTAATAATGAACAAGTAGTCCCTTCCACGTGTCTTGTTCTGATTTATTATTCCCAAATTAAATGTTTGGCAGACAAGCTTGAAAAATTGTCACATTGTTGGAAAGTTAACTCTTGTAGTTCAAGGAATTTTTCTTCCCTACATTTTGCAATGCTACCTCACACAAAAGTGCTGTTTACATAAGGGCACTCAAATAATATTTACCAGTTACGACCAACAATGGTTTAGATTTTTTCATGTTGCTATGTATAAGTTGGCATATAAAAAAGAGGAGCCATTAGGGGTCCTAGCCAGAGTAGTTTCATTCTTTTATTTGCTAGCAATTGAAGTTCAGAATCTAAAAAGGCTAATTTGGACTCCGTAAAGGAGGATACAAAAGTAGAAATTAGTTTCAGGTATTAGGGAAGAGCTGAAGGAGGCCGTGTCATCCTTCATGTCATGACTGCATGTTAATTTGCAGATTATCAAGTGACCCAGAAACAATTCCTTACTTAGAGGGAGGCTAAGACATTTCTCAGTTACTCTAGTGACTCTATATAGAAAAATAGGCTAGGTATAGTGTATATTATCTTTATTCACTGTATGTATTTTTCTACTGGGTCAGGGAATGGAAGGAAGGAGTTCACTTTGGCAATGAACTCAGTTTTTAACAAATGGACCACTAGGTCTTGTAAATGCTGCTGGTGACTCTGGACTAGGGACTCCACTTCCTTAAAAATCATTCATGAGTAAACCTCTAGCAGCTAAATCCTGGGCCAGTTTCTGCTCACTCTTTTCAGAGGAGTAAAACCCTAGGCACTGCGTCTTCTCAATGACTACTGCACTCTGGAAACTTAAAGTGACAAATGCACATCCACATCCTGTTTTATGAGTAGGTATAGAATCATTTCAGAGGTGATGGAAAGGTTCTTTGTCAAAAATAAATTTTGTGCCTAGGTCTTTAACCCCTGAAATTTCTTTACCAAAAGGGCAGAACCTTTTATGTGTACCAAGCTGCTTAAAATGCTTACTTATGTGAGTGCCAATATATAGACTGAAATGAATTTCAATTAAGATATAAATGACTAATGTCTGGCCCTTCCCTATTTTGAAAAAAGGATAGAGAACTTTCTGGGACAAGATATTTAAAAGAGATTATGAGGCATTGCAAATGAGAGGAAGGAGGGATACAGAACAGAGGTGCTTGGAAGCCTGCAAGTCAGCTTATCCTGTGTCATATTTTGCTTAGCCTGCTCCTATTTATCTACAATTGTGCAAGGATATTAATAGAAGCTGTGCTTTTCTGTGAGATGCTTTTATGGCATACATGATTCCATACAAGTACCACTTAGAGGTAACACTGAACAGACACAGGAAGAAGGATGATGAGAGGAAGTGGCAAAATTAATGGATCTGCATACATTGCTTAACCTGTCAATTGTAGCCTCTTCTGTAAGTAGTCTATCCAAAAATTTGGTTCTCAATAAGAGAATATGTAAATCATTGTCAGATGATAAAAAGTCAGGAATATGCTTATGATGAACAATTATATTATTTTCCACTGACTAACCTGATAGCAATTAACTTAAGAGAATATTAACATATTAAAATTTTAAAAGACTAAGCACTGCCTTTGAGCAATTCAATGAACTTCAGTTTTATAATCAATTAATGGTGACAGGACAAGACAATCTGGTCAAATTTTCCAAATCAATTGATAAATATGTTTGTGCACTTTTTATTTACTAAGTAATGTACTAGGCACAAAAAGATATAGAAAAATAACTTTATTCCTTGAATGGACCATAATTTCTTCATCCTTTGTACATATAATAGCCTGTAAGGAATCCTAGGGAACACCTAACAAAATTGTCTAAGTTTTCAGAAGAGACTTAGCTCCAAAGAGGTTTAAAGTAAGAAGTTCTAAAAGATTTCCAATTAATGGTTACTTACCTAATTTCTCCCTTCAGTGGTTAGTGATTCTCCCTAGTTTGTCAAATTTCTTTGTATATATGATGTACATGTTGGTTTCCCCAATAGCATATAAGGTCTTTGAGGGAAGAGATTATTTCATTTTTGTTTTCTTATTCCCAGAAATCTAGCAGAGTCCCTGGTAGGGCTTTCATATCTCCTTGTTGTCAATCTTTCAGTTATTTTTATAAATTTTATGAGATGATTTGACTAAATTGACAATAACAGCAAGTTTTCCATAGGCTATCTTTCCCTATTTTGAATTTCATTGTTTTGTGAGAATATGGTTGATATGAAGTATACTCCTCCATCCACCCATCTTCCTCAATAAAACTTTACAAACAAGCTTCTGTTTATGTATATATATATGTGCATATATACATATATGTGTGTGTATGTGTATGTGTGTGTGTGTAAAAGAAATGAAGGCAAGAGCTAACAGATTGATACCCTAATCATTGTACTGTCAGTCACAACATATTATAAGATCTTCACTTGAGACAATTTCTGTACAGACACTCATTAGAGGGTCAATTAGGTAGAGTGTGCTAAACTTGAAGACAGGAAGACCTGAATGCCTTGGACACTTACACTGTGAACCTTATTGATACACTTAACCTTTGGGAGTCTCAGTTTCCTCATCAGTAAAATGAGGATATGAGCAGCAGCTGTGTTCATGGGGCTGTTGTGAGGATCAAGTGATATATAAAGTGTATTGTAAATCTAAATGCACTAGCAAAAATAGTAACTCTTAGAATTTTCAATATGTTTTTTAAAAAGTAGTTTTTCTGGTCTAAAGGATACCATTTGTACCTTTCATTCTTTGCCATGTAATTAGAGAGTAAAATTTTTGAATAGTTAGAATACTCATGGTAAGACGTATTTCTATTACTTTAAAATTTTTGTTAACTATTTGGAAAAGTTAGGTTTTTTTTCTATTCTTGCCGAAAAGTCTTTCCAAAAATGTGTTAGTAGTCTTTCCAACCTTACAAAGTACATTCTACTAGACAATAATTACTAGCATTTTATAGCATCTACTATGAGCTGGGTATTCTGCTAAGTACTGTATTAATATTATCTCTCTTAATCCTGACAACAGCCCTGGGAGGTAGGGGTTATCATTACCTCCATTTTACAGTTGGGAAAGCAGACAAACAGAGGTCAAATGTCTTTTCAGGGTCAAACAGCTACTTAGAAGTGTGAGGCTGAATTTGAAGTCAGGGCTTCCTGACTTGAGGCTTAGGAATCAATCTATTTCCTTGGTAATTAGAGATATAAAAGTGTCTCTGGTTCATTATATTGAGCGCATAAAATTTTACAACATTTCTGATATCAAAGTCATAGGAAACTGGACTACTTATTTTTTTACCTCAGGACATGCCATGGACATTTTAAAATAAATCCTAAAAATCATCGAGCTTCCTGTAGCTTGCCTCACTGTCATAAAAGTAGGGCATGGAAAAGATTTTCTGCTCTACTTCGATGAGAGCGTACATAGCCAATAAAACAAGCAAACCCAAAAACCTCATGTCATCAGGCTGCATTGATAGCAGGCTGAAGGAAGTCCTAGGTCTGATGTTTTCTACTTGGTCAGAACACATCTGTTTTCAAATATTCATTTGGAGATGGCATCTCAGAAAAGCTGGGACAAACTGGAGATTGTACAGAAGAGGGCAGTAAGTGTGGGTAGTGATATATAACAAAGCTAAATAAGCACTGAAAGGACTCAGTCTGTTTAGTTTTGGGGAGACACAGTTTGAAAGAGGTATGATGGGGGACACGGGGAACAATGCTGTTTTATTTCAAGGGTTATCAGGAAGCAGAAGATTACACTTGGTCAGTTTAGTCAAAGAAGCCCGTACTAAGACCAGTAGATTGAAATTACATGGTGGCAGATTTCTGTTCAATGTAAGAAAAAAAAATAACTGCCTAAATTAAAGCTAACTAAAATTGGAATATAAAATAGAGGCAGCTAGGTGGTCCAATGGATAGAGCACTGGAGTTGGAATCAGAAATATCCGAGTTCAAATTCAGCCTCACAAATAAGCAAGGGCAAGTCACTTAATCCTATTTGCCCTAGTTTTCTCATCTGTAAAAGGTGCTAGAGAAGGAAACAGCAAAGCACTACTAGAGTATCATTGCCAAGAAAACCCAACATGAAAAGTTGGGCATGACTGAAGCAACTCAACAACAAAAGTAGAATGGGCTGGTTAGTAAGATAGTGAGTCCCCAGTTGCTGGAGCTCCAATAGAGGCTAAATTTTAGGGAGGTTTCATGGAGGATTAATTCTCTATGTGTGGACTGAACTAGATGCCTTCCCTGCTCAGAAATTCTAAGGTTCTAAGAAATCTGGTTAAGTGGGATTCAGTTAAAGTTGACACCGTATTAATTATATAACATACATCTGTGTATCTACGTATCTATCTATCTGTATGTATACACACATAAATATTTACAAACATAAAAAATAACATAGCACATACATATGTATTCTAGGCTATAGTAGTTACATGATGCAAACAATTCATTTCAGAGGTGAGAGGTTTTTTTTTGAAAGAACTCTATTTGTGAGCCCATTCTGATACAGGACTGAGGAGGGAGGCAAGTTCCAGTTAAGGCAGTGCTGTTAATGTTTAATAAACTGGTCATCAAAAAAAATGCACAGAAAATACACTTTTAAATCTAAACTGCATCATTAACATTTCCTCTGTCACTTTCTTAAGTCTAGACAATCAACAAAACAATAAATTAAGCCCTGATTTTTAGTTTGTTTTTTTCTTAGGTGTAAATGCTCTCACTGAAAATTTAACAATGAACTGGTTCAAATCAGCTTCATCACACATCCTGGCACTGAATGTAAGGCCCTTTTGATTTTTTAAAAACAATTTCAATGATTTAAATATTTGGCATAGCTAATTCAAAAATTTTATGACTGGGCAGGAATGCTTTTGTATCACTCTGAGTATCCACAATTATGGCTTTTATTTGTTTTTATGAAGCTTTAATATACTATGGAAAACCATATTTCCTACAGAAAGTTTAAAAATATTTCAATATGAAACAACAGATTCTAATTTATGATAACAAAGCATATATGATACTGGTTTTGTATGTGATTTTTGTTGTATCCTAAAAAATGAGGAAAATGCCAGTTTTTAAAATTGGTATATTTAACAGAGAAACATCACTGTTCCGAATATACCTCTGTAAAAATTTCTAATTTCAGTAGTAGCCAAGGAATTACCTACAACTGCCCAAGATTGCATTTCATGCTGTAATCTGGCTAGAGCAGCTGTAGGGTACTAACTAACCAAACAATTATTTGTGAGACACAAAATAAGCATTTGTATCGTCCAAAGCTAGAATTTAGCTTTTTCTGTTGGTTTGAGTTTTTTAAACTATCCTAGTGCGACTGTCATACATGTGTTCAACAAGTACATTTAACACTTATTAATTGCTAATAGATTCACTTGAAATGCCAAATGTAATTAGTTAGGAAAGGCCTCAAACACCAAACAGTTGTGGACTAGTCTATTAATAGTCAGTTCCTAAAAAGTTTGTTATTCTGTCCTATAAAGTGAGGATAAATGACTGGGGAAAACATTACCAGTTTGGACACGGTATGTATCAAGTCAGGGATGTAAAGAATAGGAAATTCTCTGTTCAAATACCAAGAATGAGAGTCAATTAAATGAATATTTATTAAGTTCTTACTATGTGACAAACAAATAATACTTTGAAAAGAGGACTTTTGGAAAACTCATGATCTTCAATGTTATACATTTCACAAAATTAAAAATTTGTTGAAAATTCTATTTGTTAAAAACATAGAGAAAAAAATTAAAGTGCCATTCAAACTATAAAATAAAAAGAAGACATTAGGGATAGGAGTATGAACCGCAAGTTTTCATTTGCTCTTTTTTTCACAAAAAGAGATTTTTAGACCAAAGTGCTTTCCTGCCCCCCATGGTGATGTGGTATTAAAATGATTAACATTTTAGAAGAATATCATTCATCCCAGACTATTTTTCTGTTTTGAAAATCAAATTGAAAAAAAGATTATAGAGAAATTGGCAGAAATGGGTGAATTTTTTTAAAGTAAAATACTATTTTTGTAAGGAAAGCATGTTTAAATGATTATAAAATAACAAATAAATTATGCATCAAAAGTAGCACCAAGAGAAATCTAAAAATGACATATTTGAAGCTGAGACTTAAAAAATAAGTAGACCGTATGTGGGTTTGAAATTAATAAATGTTTTTTTTTCTGTGCTTTCACAATTGTGTAACTTAAAAACAGAATCAGTGTATTGACATAGATGGAAAGACACATAAAGAAAACAACTAGCAGATTAGTCTGACTTAGTTCTGGACTATTTCTTCAAAGGTCCCTTGTATTCCCTCTAGGTTCTTCTTTCTGGAACAGAGAATGGAGTAAGGAGAGTTACATGAAATAAAATGAAAAAGGGAGAACTGCACTTCAGAAGGCTTTAAGTGCCATATTAGAGAATCTGTACTTGATTCTAGAGAAACATGGAGAAATGGGTGATTTGTGAGCAGTGAAATAGCATGTTCAGATCTATGTTTTAATAATGTCACTTTGGCAGTGCGGAGGGAGGATAAGCTGGTGAAGAAAGAGGAAGGAAATAGGGAGATCAATTAAGAGGTTATTGAAACAGTAAGGTGTTGTAGAGTCAAGACTCAGACTCCTTTTTTTTTTTTCTGCATCTCATCTTGTTTCATCATACCCCAGTGGTCCATGTAGTAACTCTTTATAAATCAGAAGACTTAACTAAGTAAAACTACCCTCTCATTCATATCTTTATTAAGAGGATGATGATATTAACTTTCTTATTACAATAGGGACATGACTTAAGAAAGCTAAATGATAACATGAACCAAACCAATTAATCTACAAGCATTTATTAAGTATGCCAGGCACTGACAGGTGCTGGGTAAAGAAAGATAAAATAATTTGGAGGCTACTGGAGGAAACAGATACAATAGTAAGAAAGCTGGTCTGGCTAAACTAGTAGGTGTTGGGGAATAATGTATGACAAGTATAGAAAAGTCAGTATGAATTAAACTGTAAGCAGAAAAAGTTATATTTTATTTTATATTTTTTTATCCCTCACCTTCCAGTTTTAGAATCAGATGATGTGAAGAAAGAACTGATGAGACTGACAACTCATGAGGTCCATGAGGTAAGTGAGCCAATGATGACTCCATAGTTATGATCCTGGATGACTGGATAGATAATGGTACCCTCAGCAGAAACAGAAAAGCTCAGTGTTGGGGCTACTTTGGGTGAGTGGGAGATATCATGAGTGCTGTCCTGGATACATTGAATTGGAAACTATAAAACATCCTGCTGATAATGTTCAGTAGATAGATAGTAATATGAGAGAGAGAGAATGGAACTGCATCTAGAAACAGAGATCTGCACAGATCTCACACTCCTTCTACTGAAGTTTTGCTGTGATGTTTCAGTTTTCAGGGTGCTATGGTGTTGGGGTTTCTTGGGGTTTCTAAACAAGCTATTCCAATAGTGTTAGTTTTACCAAGTTGGAAGAACTGAATACAGATCCAGACAGAGACTTTGTTTTGGGGCTGAAGACCAATATAGTTTTGAGAGGGTGATCTTAGAGTGATACTCTTGGGACCACAATCATTCTTAGAGAAGTTAGTGTTATCTGTTAGCTGAAAGAAGAACCTTCATCAAAGAAATCATATCATATATAAAGTATAAAAGACCAGATTTATAATCAAATTTAAAACTATTGATCTGACTTTTATTTCTTGTCAAAATTTCAAATTGTTTTCAGTTGAGCATAACAATTTTGGTTACAATTTTGGAAGCCACAGAAAATAGCTAAGGAACAGATGTCATTTTTTTTTGCTGATCCTGTTTAATAGTCCATGGGAAGTCTTCTAACAAGTCTATAGATTCATCTATAAGGTGCATGTCATTGGAAAGGGAAACTAATCATAAAATATTGGCTTTGTTATTTGTCACTTTCCATCTATTTTGTATTTATTTTCTATGTTTCTCCCGATAATGTCCAAGTTAATTTTTGTTCTCATTTAACTTGCTGGCCATAGTAAGCACTTAATAAATGTTTTTTAAAATTAATTTTTTTTAAACCCTTGTACTTCGGTGTATTGTCTCATAGGTGGAAGATTGGTAAGGGTGGGCAATGGGGGTCAAGTGACTTGCCCAGGGTCACACAGCTGGGAAGTAGCTGAGGCCGGGTTTGAACCTAGGACCTCCTGTCTCTAGGCCTGACTCTCACTCCACTGAGCTACCCAGCTGCCCTTTAAAATTAATTTTGTTGTTTAGCTTCCCATAGTCATATTCTTATAATAGTAAGCTCTCTATTGTTTGATGTACTTGAGAATGGGTAATTTTTCTTAGGTCTGAGTAAAGAGTAAAATATACACTATAGTAGTATGGTGAAATGTAGTTTAGATTTGGAATCGGAAAAATGTGTGTTTGAATCCTGGCTACACTACCCTTAATATTTTGATATTGTACTAATTGATCTTTCCTTTTTAAATGCAAGCTCCTTCAGGATAGGAATTTTTTCACTTTTTCTTTTTTAACTTAGTATTTAGCACAGGGCCTGGCATACAGTTAAGTGCTTAATAAATATTTGTTGAGTTGATAAGCCAAAATATTGTTTCCTCTACTAGAAGGATAGAATTTCTGAAGTAGGTGATGGAAAAAAATGTGTTTCAAACATGTGCTGATTTTATTCAAGAAAGGTATGTACTATATTAGTCTGTCCTACAGAAAAACTTATAATTTTAAATAAGGAAAATTAATTTGATGTACCAAGATATATGTCATGGTGGTGAAGGGAAGTCATGAGTATGTTCTCCAAAATTCCTTAGTATCTCATAAAACTTTACAAATAATATAGAGTTTGGTAAACATTTCACATATGGGAACCATTTAATTCATATTATGCTTTAGATAAGTGCAGAGTAATAGTTTTAAATGTTCTCTGTGCAAATAGAAAACATGTAGAGATTTTATGAGAAGTATTTCTCCTCTTTTGCCCATTTATTCTCTCTTTCATGCATGTTGACAGCTAATTTATAGGGAGTTGGTCTTACCTTATTTGCATCCGCATCAGTGTTTTTAAGAAGCAAGAAAAGAAACAAGATATTCAATTTTCATAAAGAAAGAAATGGCTAAGCCCATATTCTCTCAAGCAACTATTTGACTTCATCAGTCTTAACCATCTTCTCCTTCCTGCAAAGTGTAAATTATTCAAGGACAGCAGGAAGACAATGATCTGATGATTGCTCCATATTATAAAACCATAAATTGCTTATAGTATTTTTGTTCCTTTACTTTGGAATTTTGGAAAATTATACTGATAACTTTTCCCCTGATAATCTGAATTAAATTCATATCTATATCTATATTACTTTTTGATACAAAAATTCTTAACATTATCTTTTCTTGAAGATGGGTAGAAGAAATAACCTCTATTAATTCAGCATATGTGTGTGTATATATTTTTTCTTTTTTTTAACTGACTATTGGTTAGGTCACAAAAAAGGTCAACATATACTTTATGCAATCAAAATAATGATAGCTACGCTGGGACATACAACAGAAACTTACATTTCTGTAAGGCAACAAAAGGGTAAATATAGTTACTGTGTAGAATGTAATCTTTAAAGAAACTTTTTTACAGAATTATTTGCTATTTTATCTGTTTATCATAAGTAGAATTCATTTGAATAAAAGTACCATAAAATATAGATAAAATTGTGAGGTCATTAATACTCTAGAAAGTTAATTTTTCTTTTTCCAAGTGTCAATAGCAAATAAATTTCTTTAATGCCTACAAACATTTTACAGATCAGTTTTAATAGGTTGGCACAAAATCTATTTTCATTTAGATTTCACTGTGGGTGAGTGGAGATGGTGAAGAGAAATAAAAGTTACACATTTATCTATTACCCCTGAGGCCAACAATGCATATTTAATAATGAAACAATCCCAAATTAAATTTCTAGTTGTGTTAACTTAAGCAAGAGATGCTGATTCCCTAGAAGTTCATCCAACAAGATAAGATAAAATAACAAAAACCTAGTATCTAGAACTCCTAGGGAAAGTTGGGAGGAGGGGATGGGAGATTTGATTCTACTAAATATTTATAGGGAATTCGGGACTGCATAATTTGATGCTTACTATTATCTGACTAGCCTTTCATTGTGCATTCCTCACAGTGACCCTGTCAGTTTCATTAATCCACTTTCTCAGATGAGGGAACTAAGGTACAGAGAAATTGTCCCAGAATGGAAAAAAAAATCAGCCTTTGATAGTGTCAAGCCTTCTCCCAACCCTATCTCCAAGCTCTTTTGCAGCATATATATTGTATTGAACCACAAAATATTACCTCCTTTACAATTTATCTTTATGAAGAGAGCCAAATAATTACGATAAAATATAATCTGAATTCATGTATGGATTTGAATATAAAATGTGCCTGTATATACAAGAGAGAAAAGAGGGGCACAATCACATTTATTCTTAACGATATTGATTCACTGATTAAATCAGTAATCATTTAAAAATTTTCAGTCATTTTATCCAGGTTCCCTCCTCCCCTTCTCACTCCACCCTGTACACAGAGATTATGACAGAAACAAATGCCCACCAAGTTTATTTTTTTTCTACTATTCTGTCAACTTGCACTAAAAGCAGGTTCCAGCATGATTGGCACAAAGGGGGTCTCCCAATTCTAGAAACTGTTGCATTCTTCTAAGTAATCAAAGTGTGGACAACAAGGAAGCATTCTTATTCCTTAGATCTTAGTCTATTAAAAAAGACCCTAAAAAAAGAACAGAGCAAGCTGATCATCTGGAGAATTCAAAGCCTAAAGTGATTAATTAGACCTTATTTTGTCTTGAGCAGATTTACTCAGGTTTTTTCAAATAGCCACATTGTTTGTAATTACCAAAATCACACCTCTATTGGCTAGTCTTAGTTACTTCATGCATGAACAGCAATCTGATTGAGCACTCTTGTTAGGATTTCATTCTTCATTGTAATTAGCCATAATCATAGCCTTCCTGGGTGCATGAGAATGTGCAAAGGACTGCTTCACAACCCCAACCCATTTGAATATGAATCTTCTCAGTGAGTAGCTATAAAATAGGGGAAACAAAGCAGTTTCTCTAGGGAATTTTGTAAAGCAAGCTTCTTTCTATCTCTATTCCCCTCCCTCCCCTTCCCCTAAAAAATGTTCCCTTTCCAGGATCTGGGTTCTGTTTGCTAAAACAAGGGTTGCTTAATGAAGACAATGGCGTATTATTTCCTTAAGTGACACACCAGGGCCCAAGTATTACAGGCCTGGTTCTTTCAGCCTCTGCCAAGGACACAAGAAACAAAAGAACAAGCAGTAGTGTGTGGAAAATAGAACTCTTTGCTTAGGCTACAGTTTGTGAACACTGTCCTCTGAGGAAGATGGAGGTCTCTGCTATTCTAGATCTCAAAGGCTGGGTTTTCTCTTCTTTTTCCTGTAAATGACTCAGACATTGTAGAAAAAGCTCAAAGCATAGAGACTGAAAACAAAGGCAAAGTGGAGGAGGGGTGACATTTCTGACACTGGCCCAAGCACATTCATAGTGAGCCACCTACTGGTAGCAAGACTTTTTCTTCATTAAAAAAAATGGTCTAATAATCTAAAAATCCTTTGGGATAACCAAAAGAATAGGTGCTGGAATGAATTCAAAAGCTGCTTAACTGAAAAGAAATGGGGGAGGTAAGGTGAGAATAGTTTTCACATTTAATTTTTTTTAAATTTCTAAATACATATTTGTAATAATTTTTATTAAAAACAAAATTCTGGCATGAGATAAATATCAAATATGAAGAATTACTTCCCTTATGTGCTTTGGGACAAAATGAAAAAATGATTAAAATTGCATCAAAAAGAATCTAACTTGACTTAAGGAAAAATTAATCAATTACTTGATTTTATTGGGAAATATATTAGAAATATGGTCTTCTAAGCTCAAAAATTCTTAGTGTAAGCAATGTCCCCTACTTTAAAAAATGGATGCCATTTTACTGATAAAATACATGTTTGATTTGTTTTCATACTTGCATGGTTTTTTAAAATACTATTCTCTACTATGGGAATAGAAATCCAGAAGAAAACATTTTATTTATCACTTGTTTATATGGGTATATGATTTGGGGTTTTGGTTTTAAAAGATTACTCTATTACAAAAACAAATAATATGGAAATAGGATTTGAGTGAAAATGTATGTATAACCCAGAAAAAATATTATTCTCTACCCTTACGTATATTGACATGGAACATGAAAACAAAATATTATAGTTGAGGAAGAAATTTTCTTTCCCCAAAGAGCTCTAGTGTATTGGGTGCAAGCCTCTCCAATGGATATAATTTTAAAAAATCCTTACCTTCAGTGCTTAGAATTGATATTAAGGATCAATTCCAAGGCACCAAGAGCTGTAAGGGCTAGACAACTGGGGTTAAGTGACTTACCCAGGTTCATATAGCTAGAAGATATCCACCTAGTGATTTATTCCCAATACATATAATTTTTAAAATCTCTTTATAAACCCATAAATAGGAGTTACTTATGACAAAGATTATTCCCTTAGGGAGAGGGTGTGTCCACTCTTATAATTATAATTTATCCACAAATCCACAGAATCTCGGAGTTGGAAGAACTCCAGGGGCCATCTTGAGTAATTCATAACTAAATACATCTCTTTTACAATGTACCTAATAGGAAATCGACTCTTCTTTGTTGCAAAGGCTCCAGTGAAGGGGAACTCACTACCTCTTAAGACAACTCATTCTACTTTTGGATAATATTCATCTCTATGTTGGCACATACCTCTATCTGAAATCAACCCTTTCATGCTTCACAGATGATGTGTTGAAACTTCCCATACCATAGTTTAAAACCCAATATAACTGCCTTTATGCTTTTAGATTCTTCCTTTAACCAATCTGTTTTCTACAGACATTTACAGATGAATTTAGATCCATAAAAGTAGGAGGAAAAAAAGAAAGAAAAATATAGATTGACAGCTGTGTTGATCCAGCATAAAGTAAGCCTACATTCCTAACTAAATTGGAGATCAAGGAGACAGTCATGTGTCCCTCAATCCCCAGTTCAAGCAAATATCAGCACTGGTGGAATTTGGCCCCAAAGACACTAAGCTATCTGACTTGGTTTCAAATGTATCTATACAATATTCATCTACAAGAAGTTGCCAATACTGATCTGAACAGAAAAATTTAACTCCATAGTGCTACCGCAGTGATCTCTGTGTTAAAAAAATAAATGTAAAAATCAGAAACACACACTTACTCTGCATTCAATGGAAAGAATGAACTCAAGAAAAGGTGAAAGGTGATAGGCATAAAGGAGGCAATCTATAATATATGTGGATTCTGGGACAATCATTTTACCAGGATGATGAATAATAGATTGCCTGAATGACAGAATCGACTCAATGGACAATAAACAGCCACTTGGGAAAATGAAAACTCAAAGGGATAATACATTGGTCCAGTTATTTGGACAAAGATAGAAACAACAAAGACAGGAATGTTGTTTGTTGTTAAATGTATCTGTACTCATACAATGGTGAAGTAGCAACAGAGTGTAATACAATATGTTTGTGCCAAGTAGAGAACATTAAATCCCCTATGAAATAGTTCAGTTGCATTTGTATGGAAAATTCTCAGTAATTATAGTTATATCTTAACCTCAAATTAACCATGTGTGTTGGGGAGCCATTTTCCACCATCCAGTTGCCATATTACTGAGGTAAAAACTCCCCTATCAGAGCCTATTATCCTATCAGAACACAAAGGGGAAGACAACTTATGATGAGGTTTCTAATTACAGTCATTTGCTGAGCACTCACCAAGATGATAATGACCACAATCTGAACTAAGTGGTCAGATAATCCGCAGGTTCAGATGGTCTGCTCTAGCACCACTGGCATTGATATTGGAGAATTCACTAGAATCATACAATGTTAAAATTGGAAAGGGATTTTTGTTATTGTGGAGTCCTCTCTCATTATTTTACATATGAGGGACCCAGAGAGTTTAAGGAATTTGTCCAAGGTTATTCATTTAATGAAACATGTCATATTTCTTGACTTTGATATTAAGATTATAAACCAATACTACAGGATTGCTCAAAGAGTCTAGATTTCCACCTTTATAAATTGTGTTGATTCTGTTGAAAAGCAATAAAAATGCAGTACTATTAATAAAGTATATAGTATATTATTTAAGTTGTCTATAATTAGGCTCATAGGATTTTTAACATATTTAGTTCTGGAAGGGACATAAAAGATATGGAAGTGGGAGGGAAAGAAACATTTAAGTGTCTACTACATGCCAGTCACTATCCTAGTGTTTTTACAAATATTAAATTATTTGATCCTCACAGCCACCCTGGGAGGGGGGTATTCGTATTATCCCCATTTTACCATTAAGGAAACTACAGCAAATAAAGGTTAAGTGACTAGGTTGCACAGCAATGAATGCCTAATGTCAGATTTTAACTCAGTTCTTCCTGATCCCAGTCCTAAAAGTCTATACAACTAGCTATCTCTAGATAAATGATAGCATAAACAGACAGACAGATAGATGCAGAAACACCTAATTTTATTATTCTTTGCTTTTTTTGTGCTTCACAGGTATTATGTTTTTTAACAACTTGAAAGTTTGTAGCAACCCTGCCTTGAGCAAATCTACTGACATCATTTTTCCAATAGCATGTGCTTACATTGTGTCTCTGTGTCATATTTTGGTAATTCTCACATTATTTCAACCTTTTTCATTATTATTATATCTTTTATGATGATTTGTTATAAGTGGTCTTTGATATTACTATTATAATTGTTTTGAGGTACCACAAACCACATCCTTATAAGATGATGAACTTAATAAATATGTGTGTTCTGACTTGCTTCACCAACCATCCATTTTCAGCTTCTCTTTCAGCCTCCCTATGCTCTAAGACACAATGATATTTAAATTAGGCCAATTAATAACCATGCAAGGGACTCTAAGTGTTCAAGTGAAAAGCAGAGTTAGTTGATACAGCAAATGTCATTGTTGTATTATTTTAAGAAATTGCCGCAACCATCCCCAACCTTCCGTAACCATTAACATTGAGGCAAGACTCTACACTAGCAAAAAGATTACAACTCTCTAGGCTCAGATAATGGTTAATAATTTTATGCATATATATATACACACATATACACATATGTATATGTATAAATATTTATTTTATATTTCTGTAATATATTTATAAATTATATAAATATAGGCATAAAATACTACTGTATTTTTAATAGAATGCAGAAGTGTAAACATAATTTTTATGTGCTGAGAAAACCAAAAAAATATGTACTTTACTGCAATTTTCCCATTATGTATATCTCTGAGATATGCCTGTAAATGGGGAAGAGAGAGAGAAAAAGAGAGAAAGACAGAAAGAGACAAAGACAGAGAGAGAGAGACAAAGAGAGAGAGACAGAGACAGAGACAGAGAGAGAGAGAGCTTATTTTCTAATCAGTGAGAAAATACATAATATTGCTTGTAAAGCTGGGTGAAGGAGTAACATCCACATGGCAACAAGGTCTTGATATGGATGAGAAATGACATGAAGGCCTGGATACTGATGAGGTGAGGTAAAAGCTCCCCTATCAGAGCCTATTACCCTATCAGTTGGCACTGTGCATAGAGTACAGATTTCCAGTGGAGGGGAGGAAGGAATGAAGGCTTGAATGGAGGCCCCATGCAAGTTAAAGATTATCTAGTCTATGTACCTCATGTAACAGAGGAAGGAATTAAGGCCCAGAGAATAGAAGGGCCAGAGTTCAAACTGAACTCCTCTATTTCCAAATCTAATAATTCTTCAGCTCTACTACATTGTTTTTTGGTTGATTTACATAATGTGCAATTCCTAAAAATTCTAATTATTAGAACAGAAATAAAGTCAAAAGTAAAACAGGGATACCATTTTGCATAGTAGACAAAAAGCTGGCCTTGGAGCCAGAAAGAACTGAGCTCAAGTTCAGCCGGTCAGATACTGGCTGTGTGACCAGGACAAGTCATATAACCTGTCAGTGACCCAGGTAACTGTTTAAGACTATAAGTTTCAGAGAAAGTTCTTACCTGCTTTGGTGGAGGGAGTTCCTCCACTTATGAAATGCCAGGATCCAGTCCAAACTTCCCCTCCCATCAATAGTAATGTGTACCCTTTGTCATTTCTGTATGAGACAGTTAAGCACCTAGTCAGAATTCTTTCATTTTTAAAATTAATTTCTGAATTTTTTCCAGATTAAATGTTGGTACAATTTTCAATAATCATTTCCTGACATTTTGTGATCCATGTTTTCTCCTCTCCCACAACTCCTTCCCCAAAACAGCAGGTAATATGATTTAGGTTTTACATATACAATAGACATTTCCTTGTTCATCATGTTGTAAAAGAAGACACATATCATTATGTTGTGAAAGATACTAGAGAAAAATTCATGGAGGAAATGAAGTGAAGAATAGGATGCTTCAATCTGCATTTACCCTGCATCAGTTCCTTCTATAGCAGTGGATAGCCTTTTTCAACATGAGTCCTTGGAGTTATCCTATATTCTTGCATTGGTGATAATAATTAAGTCAATCACAGTTGATCATAGTACTTTATTGCTGTTACTGTGGACACTTTTCTCCTGGTTCTGCTCACTTCACTTTGCATCACTTCATATAAATATTTCCAGCTTTTTGTGATTATCTTTTTATCATTTCTTATCATGCAATATTATTCCATTACACTCATATAGCACAAATTCTTCAGTCATTTACCAATTGATCAACATACTTTGTTTCCACTTCTTAGTCATCATAAAAGGAGGTACTATAAATATTTTTGAATAAGTAGGTCCTTATCCCCTATCTTTGATCGCTTTGGTATAGAGACCTAGTAATGGTATTGCTGGGTCAAAGGATATATAAACAGTTTGACAGCCCTTTGGGCATTGTTCCAAAATGTCCTACAGAATGACTATGTCAGTTCACAGATAAGCCAATAGCATATTAATGTTCTAATTTTCCATATCCCTTTGAATATTTATCATTTTTCTTTTTGGTCACATTATCCAATTGGGATAGATATGAAGTGGTATCTCAGAGTTGTTTTAATTCCCTTTTATCTAATTGTAACTTTTTTTTTAATATGACCAAAGTTGGTTTTAATTTTTTTCATCTGAGAATTGCCTGTTTACATCTTTTGACTATTTGTCATTTGGGAATTGCTTTGTACTTTTATGAATTTCTCTTAGTTCTCAATCTATTTGAGAAATAAGGCCTTTGTCAGAGATACTTGCTACAACATTTTTTCCCAAAGTTTGTTGTTTCCCTTCTAATTTTGGCTGCATTGGTTTTGTTTGTGCAAAACATCTTTCATTGTAATAAAGCTATCAACAGTTTTTAAGTATTGTGCCAGATATCATTCATTAGCAAAAATAAGTGTAGTTACCTCATTGTTGTTAGGGCAACCTTGATCTGTTCTACAAAAATCCTTGAGAAATAGATTCATTAAAAGAGGAATCATGTACTAGAGTTATCAATGTTTACAACTAAGGGGGTTCTACCAATACTCCCAGTTGACAGGCTCTAAAAATCTTTTTTCTGAGGGATAAAGGTTAGATAGGCAAGTGGGAAAATAACTTGATCCTTTTTAAAATGAAATTCCTAAAAAGGAAACAATATATTTGTATTGAAAGATGAAGCTTCTGACAAAAACTACTAAAACAATCTCAATGTAATGAATTGCTACCAATAATAACAACTGATTGTAATAACCATCAAGAATTGGCAGATTTGGAATGGTGCTGGCAAGTCACAAGACACTGATAAAGATAGTAAAGATTTGATATCAAATGAGAAAATAACTTGAAAAAAGTTGTGTCAAGATTATTTCACTAGCTAATTTTTTAGACCCAGAAGGACACTCAACTGTGATTCTTCATATCAGTGATAAGAAGGCAAATGATGAGAATACTAGTTGCTATCAATACATTTTCAAGAATGGATAAATCAACAAGAGTTTCTTAAGCACCTTTTAAATACCAGAAAAATGTGCTAAGTTCCAGGTATACAAAGGAATGAAAAAATAGTTCCTGCCTGCCAGGACCTTTATATTTCAGTAGAGGAGACAGAGAGTAGATAGAAGGTAACCCTAGAAAGGAAGAAGGCATTGGCAAGTTGATGGAGGGAGTGGAGGACAGAAGAAGACTTCTGCTAAAGATGAAATGGGATGTGACTTGAATAATGCCAGGGAATCAAAGAGTTATTCGAATATGAATATGAAGAGCATAACAGCATAGGGAGCAGCCAGTGCAACATGTATCTGTTCCAGTTAATATGCAGTGTATTATGCTCCATAGAAGTGTAAAACAGAAAAATTAATGACACTTAATACTGACACCTATTCAAAAATTTAAAAAAAAACCTTTCAATTATCATTAATGAGCTCTTAATAGCAAAAACCAAAGTTCCTTTTTCGGTACTCAACATCTTCGACTATTTTGTACCTTCTGACATCACTGACAATTTCTTCTTGAAATATATTCTCTATCTTTGGATTCTGATACACTGCCCTCTCCTAGTTTTCTTACCAACTCCTCTGTTTCTTTCACTAATTCATCTCACATGCCCTGTCTACTATGTGGGTATCCACAAAGGCTCTGTCCTTGGCTTGCTTTCTTCTGTATATATTCTCTCCATTTGCTTACCTCATCTGCTCTCATGGATTCATTTACCTAGGCAGATGACATATGCATATAGGTATACCATGCACATACACACATGCACAATGATTTGCATATATGCAAAGAGTATATAAACTTATCACCAATATCCTTAAGCCACAACTCTACTCCTTCAATAGCCAATGACTCTACTTGTACATTCATTATTTATTTTTTTAGATTAAAATCAACTTTATATTTTTAAGTTTATTTAATTAATTTGAATATTTTTCCATGGTTACATGATTCATGTTCTTTCTTCCCCTTCTCCTATCTGCTCCCATAGCCAACAAGCATGTTTTTTTTACATGTGTCATTGATCCAGACCTATTTCCATATTATTAAATTTTGCACTAGGGTTATCATTTAGTCTTTATCCCCAATCATATCCCCATCGAACCATGTGATCAAGCAGTTGCTTTTCTTCTGTGTTTCTACTCCCATAGTTCTTTCTCTGGATGTGGATAGTGTTCTTTCTCATAAGTCCTTCAGAATTGTCTTGGATCATTGCATTGCTGATAGTAAAGAACTCATTATATTCTATTGTGCCACAGTGTATCAGTCTCTGTATATAATGATCTCCTGGTTCTGCTCCTTTCACTCTGCATCAGTTCCTGGAGATCATGCCAGTTCACGTGGAATTCCTCCAGTTAATTATTCCCTTTAGTACAATGGTATTCCATCACCAACAGATACCACAACTTGTTCAGCCATTCTCCAATTAATGGCATCCCTTCATTTTCCAATTTTTTAGTACCATGAAGAGTGAAGCTATAAATATTTTTGTACAAGTCTTTTTCCTTATGAGCTACTTAGGGGTATAAACCATGCAGTGGTACAGCTGGATCAAAGGGCAGGCAGTCTTTTAAAGCCCTTTGGGCATATTTCAAATTGCCTTCAAGAATAGTTGGATCAATTCACAACTCCACCAGCAATGCATTAGTGTCCCAATTTTGCCACATCCCCTCCAACATTTATTTCTTTCCTTTACTGTCATATTATCTAATCTGCTAAGTGTGAGGTGGTACCTCAGCATTGTTTTGATTTTTATTCCTCTAATTATAAGAGATTTAGAACACTTTTTCATGTTCTTAGTGATAGTTTTGATTTTCTGTATCTGAAAACTGCCTATTCATGTCCCTTGCCCATTTTCAATTGGGGAATGGCTTGCTTTTATGTAAAATCGATTTAGATCCTTATAAATTGACGTAATTAGACCTTTGTCAGATGTTTTTGCTTAAATATTTTTTCCCAGTTTGTTACTTCTCTTCTAATTTTGATTGAATTAGTTTTGTTTGCACAAAATCTTTTTAATTTAATGTAATCAAAATTATTTATTTTACATTTTGTAATATTTCCTAACTCTTGCTTGGTCTAAAATCTTCCCTCTCCCATAGATCTGAGATGTAGACTACTCTATTTTCATCTAATTTACTTATAGTTTCCTTCTTTATATTTAAGTCATTCACCCATTCTGAATTTATCTTGTTGTAGAGTATGAGATGTTGATATAAACCTAATCTATCCCATACTGTTTTCCAATTTTCCCAGCAGTTTTTGTCAAATAGTGGGTTTTTGTCCCCAAAGCTGGGATCTTTGGGTTTGTTGTACACAATCTTGCTGTGGTAATTTACCCCAAGTCTATTTCACTGATCCTCCCTTCTGTCTCTTAGCCAGTATCGTATTGTTTTGATGACAACTGCTTTAAAGTACAATTTAAGATCTGGCACTGCTAGGCCCCCATACTTCACATTTTTTTCATTATTTCCCTTGATATTCTTGATAATTTCTTCTTCTTCCAAATGGACTTTGTTATATTTTCCAATTCAGCCAAAAAGTTTCTTGGTAGTTTGATAGATATGGCATGGAATAAATATATTAATTTGGGTAGGACTGTCATTTTTATTATGTTAACTCATCTTACCCATGAGCAATTAATGTTTTTCTAATTATTTAGATCTAGTTTTAATTGTCTGGAAAGTGTTTTGTAGTTGTGTTCATGTAATTCCTGTGTTTGTCTTGGCAAACAGATTCTCAAGAATTTTTTATTATCTAGCATGATTTTAAATGGAATTTCTCTAACTCTTGCTGCTGAGAGGTATTGGAAATATATAGAAATGATGATGATTTATGTGGGTTTTTTTTGCATCCTGCAACTTTGCTAAAATAGTTTATTATTTCCACTAGCTTAGTTGATTCTCTAGGATTCTTTAAGTAGGTCATCATATCATCTATAAAGAGTGACAGGTTAGTCTCCTCATTGATTATTTTAATACCTTCAATTTCTTTTTCTTCTCTGCTACTGCTAGTGTTTTTAGTACTATATTAAATAATAGAGGTGATAATGGCCATCCTTGTTTCATTCCTGATCTTATTGGGAAGGCTTCTAATTTATCCCCATTGCAGATGATGCTGGCTGATGGCTTTTTATATATACTGTTTATTATTTTTAGGAAAGGCACTTCTATTCCTATACTTTCTAGTGTTTTCAATAGGAATGAGTATTGTATTTTTACAAAGGCTTTTTCTGCATCTATTGAAATAATCATGTGATTTCTGTTGGTTTGGTTGTTGATATGATTAATTACATGTGGATGGTTTTCCTAATATTAAACCATTCTTTCATTCCTGGTATAAATCTCACCTGATCATAGTGAATAACCCTTGTGATCACTTGCTAGAATCTTTTTGCAAGTATTCTTTTTAAGATTTTTGTATCTATGCTCATTAAGGAGATTGGTCTATAGTTTTCTTTCTCTGTTTTTGGTCTGCTTTGGTTTTGGAATCACTACCATATTTGTGTCATAAAAGGAATTTGGAAGAACCCCTTCTTTGCTTATTTTGTCAAATAGTTTGTATAGTATTGGGATTAATTATTCTTTAAATGTTTGATAGAATTCACTTATGAATCCTTCAGGCCATGGGGATTTTTTCTTAGGGAGTTCTTTGATGGCTTGTTTAATTTCTTTTCTTATAGGTGATTATTTAAGTAGTCTATTTCTTCTTCTGTTAATCTAGGTAACATATTTTTGTAAATAATCATCCATATCACCTAGATTGCCATGTTCATTGCCATATAATTGGGTAAAATCATTCTTAATAATTATCTTAATTTCCTTTTCAGTAAAGGTGAGGTCACTCTTTTTATCTTTGATACTGTTAATTTGGTTTTATTCTTTCCTTTTTTTATTAGATTAACCAGTACTTTATCTATTTTATTTGTTTTTTCAAAGTACCAGCTTCTAGTCTTATTCATTAATTCAATAGTTCTTTTACTTTCAATTATATTAATTTCTTCTTTAATTTTTAGGATTTCTAATTTAGTTTTTATCAGGGTATTTTTAGTTTGTTCTCTTTCTTGTTTTTTTAATTTGCTTGCCCAATTCATTGACTTCTTCCCTCTCTGATTTTTTAATATATGCACTCAGGGATATAAGTTTTCCCAACTACTGCTTTGGCTACATCTCATAAATTTTGACATGATGTCTCCTTATTGTCATTCTCTTCAATGAAATTGTTAATTGTTTATATGATTTTTTTCTTTAACCGACCAATTTTGGAGAATCATATTATTTAATTTCCAATTAATTTTTTATTTGCCTTTCAATGTACCCTTAATAATTGTTATTTTTATTGCATTATGGTCTGAAAAGGTTGTTTTTATTATTTCTGCTTTTTTGCATTTTTTTGCCATGTTTTTATGCCCTAGTATATGGTCAATCTTTGTGAATGTGCTATGAAATGCTGAAAATAAGGCACATTCCTTTTTGTCCCTATTTATTTTTCTCCATATATCTATTAACTCTAATTTTTCCAAGATTTCATTCACATCTCTTACCTCTTTGTTATTTAATTTTTAGTTTGATTTTTCTAGATCTGCTAGAGGAAGGTTCAGGTCTCCCACTAGTATAGTTTTACTATCTATTTCCTCCTTAAGCTCCAATAGTTTCTCCTTTAAAAATATTGATGCTATATCATTTGGTGCATACATGTTGGGTACTGATATTTCCTCATTGTCTATACTGACTTTTATAAGGATGTAATTACCTTCCCTATCTCTTTTAATCAGATGTGTTTTTACTTTGGCTTTGTCAGATACCATGACTGTGACTCCTAACTTCTTTTTCTCAGTTGATGCCCAATAGACTTTGTTCCAGCCTCTTACCTTTATCCTGTGTGTGTCTACCTGCCTCATGTGTTTTTTGTAGACAACATATGGTAGGATTTTGGTTTCTAATCCACTTTGCTATTTGCTTCCTTTTTACAAGTAAATTCATGTCATTCACTTTCGGAGTTATGATTACGACCTGTATATTCCCCATCATTTTGATTTCTTCTTCTACTCCTGCCCTTTTTTCTTTCTCTATTTCCTTCTACACCAGTGTTTTGCTTTTAATCAGTCCCCCTAATCCCTACCCTTATATTACTTCCTTTCCCACCCCCTCCCTTCTTATTCACCTCTTATGTTTCTTTAGGGTCTATTAAATTTCCTTCACCCTTTCTTTCTATCCTCCCCCACCTTGGTTTTTCCCTCTCAACTTCCCTTTAGGGTAAGATAGAATTTGATACTCAAATGGATCTAGATGCTCTTTCCTCTCAGAGTTGATTGCACTGAGAGTAAGGTTGTTTTACCTATTAGCATTCTCTTCCTCTCCTTCTTATAATAGTATTCTTCCACTCCCCCCCTTCCTATGTGCCTCTTCTTCATGTGGTGTAATTTATCCTAGTTTCTATTCAAGTCATTCTTCAAGTTTCTACTGGTGCCATCTTCTATTTCTACCCCCTTTCTTCTTTTTTACATATCATCTTAAACCACTTAGTACCTTCTAGTTTGTTATTCTTTTGATTTTACTGTATTAATTCTTGCTGTTTTGTGAGATCATTAGCTTCTATTTGCCCAATTCTAGTCATTAAATACTGATTTTCAGCTATGATCTTTTGATTTCCCTTTTCAGTTTGGTCTATCCTGCTTTTCATGGCTTCTAGCAGGTCAATTCTAGTCTCCAATTTGTTTATCATTTCATTTGCTTTCTGGGCTTCTTTTTCCAAGTGGCAGATTCTGTCTTTTAAACTGCTATTTTCTTTTTGAACTATTTCCCACTTTTCTTGCCAAGTTTGTTCTATCTTTCTTAATTGGTTCTCTACCTTCATTCTGATTTCCTGGAGAGCTTGTGGCCAATTTTCCTTTTTTTGAAAGTTTGGATGTGTTTGCTTGTTTATTGCCCTCTGTAGATTGTTGTTTTTCTCTGTAGAATTTATCCAGGGTAAATTTTTTTTCTTATTTTTTTGTAGCTATAGATTGTAGTTCTAGGGTGTTGGTGATCATTTCTGTGTTATTTTTTTCTTCCCTTCCCAGTCAGAAATGTGAGCGTGGAGGGTAGGCAAGTCTCTGTGTATCAAGCTACAGAGTGGTTTTTGCTCTGAGGCTATTTCTCAATCTCCACTGTGTCTGCTGTGGGCAGCCCCTCTCTGCCCTATCTCTGTGCCCAAGCTCCACATTCCTCAGCCACCTGGGGTCCCAAGTCTCATTGCTCTCAGGGGTATATCTGTGGTGTCCTTAGCCAGTCCCCCAAGAACCTAGAGATTGCCCCTCACTCGCTCTGACTCTGGCATGGTAGGTGGAATAAGGGAGTGGTAATTGGCTTGAGCTTTGGTAGGAGTAATTTTAGTCCCTTATAGAGTGGAAATGCCCAAACCCTCCCTACCTTCAAGGCTGTGCCCTACAATAGAGCCCCTTCACTCATCTGATTTTGGTTTTTGTCTTTTTAAAGCATATTATATCAGTCAGTTGTGAGGAGAAAACCCTTGCTTCTATTCTGCACCCATCTTAGCCCAGAAGTCCTGTACATTCTTTTATTTACTTAACCACATTACATCCAATGCTGAACTTATAACCTTTCTCTTTTAATATGACCATCTTCTCAACTTCCCTATTTCTGTTGAAGACATCACTTTTCCCTCTCATCCTCAAAACTTCAGAATCATCTTTGATGAAAAATAACATTGAGTCAAGTTAAACAAGATGATAATTTTATTGGAATAAATGCAAATTCTTAGACTTAGGTTTAAAAATGCCAGTTTTACTAGGACAAAATACAGGAAGTATGACTAAACAATATTTCATCCAAAAATGATCTTTGAATTTTAATGTCTCCAAAGACCAATATTAGTCAGTGATGTGCTATGACAGTCAAGAAAGTTAAAATTATTTTAGAATGAATGGAGGAGAGACAACATAGAGAGGTGATTGTCCTATGGTACTTTTTACTATTAATACAGCTTCAAAAACAAAAAATCAAAGGGAAGGAAAAGGAAAGAAAAGAAGATAGAGAGACTATAATAAACATTATATAGTGCCTACTTTGTACCAGGCAGTTTCCTAAGCATATTTACAAATATTTCATTTGATCCTTGAAACAACTCTGGAAGGTGAAAGCTATTATTATTCCCATTTTACAGTTGAGGAAACAGAGGGAAACAGATAAAGTGACTTGCCCAGGGTCACACAGCTATCTTGATGTGAGGGAGCAGGATGCAGATAAGGAGTACAGAGGAAAAAAAGAATCAGAAGACCTGGATTCAACTACCACATCCATCACTTAGAAGCCTAAGTGACCTTGGCTAAGTCATTTGACATAACTGTACCTCAGTTTCTCCATCTGTCAAATGAAGGGGTTGGACTGAATGCCCTCTGAGGTCCCTTCCATTTCTTGATCTATGATCCTATGGGGCAATACGGAGATTTGGTTGTTAGATACAGAAAATGATTCCTCTAAAACGTGAGTTTATGTGTATAGTCTTTCTAAGGTGAATTGGATCAAGGAACAGGAAGCAAAAAGCCAAACCAAAACAAAACATACACTTATAGGACATAAGGCTATTTTGAAACCTATAAGTGGTCCCAGGTCTTAGGCAGAAACTCCTAACATTTAAGAAGCTTTGTACAAAAAAAGTTTCAGGACTTTTTGATGCAACACCATAGGTAAGAAACAGTAAAGATTTTTTTTAAAGAAGAAAAGTCAAAGTTTAGTTAAGGGGTAATTGAATATATTTTATTTTATTGACAATGGAATCAATTTATAGTTATACAACTACATTTCTTTAAATCTTGTTCTATTTGCTATCATGATTTAAGGTAAATAAGCAATGATTTATCATAATTTATTTATAACAATTGATAGCTTATTATTAGTAATAATTTACTTTATAATAGTTTTAAAAGTAATCATGTCTATAGAAATAGAATTTGATGAATTTCTTTATGATTTCTGCTTTTTGAAGGTCAATGAAGTCAACTGAAGGCCCCCAACTTTCACCTATTGGTAAATATGTAAATAGCAATCATAGTTCCTAGGAAGAAATAAGGAGTTTCAATGTGTTTTATTTCATAAATACAGATCCCTAGAAGACAACAAGTAGTAACAACTCAATAGAGAGTATATTTCAATCATTTTTATTAAGATCTAATGGTTATCTTTAGGGTTTCCTTGGTCAATATTGACTTGCATATACCTGGTATCTTCCTCATGCCTATCATGCAATGATGATGCTATGTTGACTTTGATAAGTGGTACATAATCTTTGAACACTTGAAAATTTTGTCTTATTTATGCAGCTCTTTTTGGTTACATAGATCAGTTGTTCCTAAATTTATAATAAATCTGTATTGTTTGATTTTGTCAAGTCTTCTACAATTTGTAAGTTGTTTTGTTTTTTTCCACTTATTTCTACCTTCCAGTTTACCTCTCTGTTAATAGTACCATGATATGATTCTCCAACTCACTAGATTCAATACCTTGGAGACAAATGTGACTTCTTCATTTTTTACATTAACCTAGACGTGAAGCCCTGTTGATTCTTCCTAAAAAATATATTATTTGTCCCTTCTTTCTGATACCACTGGTATAAATCTAGTTCAATCCCTCATGCATTCATCCTTGAATTACGACAACAATTATAGCTAGATTCTTCGAGTCCTCCTTTTTACCATTTCATGCTTTCCTACACACCAATGTGGAACAACCTTTTCCAAATACCTCATCATGTAACATTACTGCTCCCTTCCTCATGCCTATCATGATTTGATGGTGATATATTGACTTTGACAAATGGGAAGTGATTGCTTTATTTTTTTGTACCTATAGAGCCTACCACAGAACCTGGCATAATGGGAGCTTGATATTTATAGATTTGCTATTGTCATTCCTCTGCTCATTATTCTTCAGTATTCCCCACTTTTTACAGGATAAAGCAAAAACTTCTTTTTGCATAGGCTGGCCTTAATTAGACATAGAGGGCCTAAGTGGAAAGAATTCTGGTTTTTAGTCTGAAGACCAGCATTTAAATCCTAGTTCTACAACTTACTTCTTGAATGAATTTAGGCAAAGTCATTTAATTTGTTGGGAATTAAGTTTTGTAAATCAAGGAACTGATTTAGATAATATTAGAAGTCAGTTCAAATTCTCTGCCTAGGAGCCTATAATCACTTTAAATCGTATATTCTGTTATGGCCCAATAGAAACCTATTCCATCTAGATTAGTCTAGGCACTGATTTCCAGGTTGATGTCTCTGCTCACATTAGTCCCTTCACGTATAATATTATTCTTCTCAAAATCACAAAACATCAATTGGAAAAAGACCATCTCATCTTACCCATATCAAAAAGAGAACCTCCTCTGTAATAGAAGTAAACAGGAGCAACGTAACATACTTAAGATAGAATTTTCCAAATTGTAGGGTGTATTCCATCTCTAAAGGGAACAATATGATATTCTCTCAGGAGGCAGTAAGCAGAGGTCAAAATTACTGGATTTTTTTTAGTGAAATCTTTGAATAAAAATACATACCTTTTTCATTGGAAAAAAAGTGAGACTAATGTGCTGAATTTACTATAGCTTAAAGTGAATAAATACAAGAAGGTATATGAAAATGAGATATTTGAATCAGTGAGTTTAGTTTTGATATGGACATAACATAGAACCCATTAGCTACTATAGACTTATTATACAGGTGAGTTGTGTCTTTGTACTGGTGGCTGAATTTGGATATGAGATATATAAACAAAATCAGATATCTGTGTTAAATATGTAAGTACTAACATTTTTTCATTTCTCACTATCATTCATGTTGATAAGTGCAATATAATAAACTTACAACTTAAGAAAATGAAATGTTTATAATCATTTTTAAAAATTAAGTGAAATTTGTCTAAATTGCTTATCTCTATTTTAAGTAATATTCTTTGATGATGGAAAGATACATAAAATATTTAAAGACAAAAGTCTACAGAAGCAGCCAAAATGAGTTTAAATAGAGACACTAGAGACAGTTTAAATAGCAGAAATACAGAAATAAAAAGTAAAAAGCTTAATTTTAAAAAATGTGATCTGTTCATGCCTTTCCTCTGAGATTACTCCCAATTCATCTTGCATATAGCTTTTATTTACAAGATTATTTATGTTTTTACTCCCATTAGGATGTCAGTTTCTTGAAGGCAAGGGGATGTTTTTTTACCATTCTTTGTATTTCAAGTACTTAACCCAGCACCTGGCACACAGTAAACACAATACATGTTGACTTGACAAGCATATTTATCATTGTGATCCATAAGTATTATCAATGAAGAGGAAAAGTCATTTTAATTACTTTATATAAATTCTTTAGATGTAGAGAAACTTTTTTTGAAGTTGTGATCTGGGTTTGTCTTGGTAGGGAATCCAGGTATTTTATATTGTCTAAAGTTATTTTGAATGGGAATTCTCTTTCTATCTCTTGTTGTTGGGCTTTTACTGGTAGTCTAAAGCAATGTTGATGATTTTTGTGAACTTATTTTATATCTTGCGACTTTATTAAAGTTGTTAATTGTTTTTAATATTTTAGTTGATTCTCTAGGATTATTTTATGTATACATCATATAATCTGCAAAAAGCAAATAAATAAATAAATAAAGTTTTATTTCCTCATTTCCTGCTCTAATTCCTTTGATTCCTTCTTCTCTTATTGCTACAGTTAGCATTTATACTACAACATTAAAAAGGATAGATGATAATGGGCATCCTTGTTTCACTCCTGATCTTAACATGAAGGCTTCTAGTTTCTCCTCATTAAATATAATGTTTGGTGGTGGTTTTAGACTCTATTTGTCATTTTGGGGAATGTTTCATTTATTCATATGTTTTCTCCAGGACATTTTTTAAAGCACAAAATAAAATATATAGAATTACAAAGGAAATCAGTTACTGGAATATTTGACCATATTTTTAAAAAATTCATAGACCTCAAGTTAAGAACTGCCACTCTACAGTATCTAGCTTAGTGGATATACATATGTACTTTTGTTCCTCTTCTGTACTTAAAAAAAGTTAAATCTTTATTTGATTTTGAAGATACTTGCCAAATATACTAATATTTTACCAGCCTTTGTTAGGTATACAATTCATCATTTACCAGACACTTGTGATTCTTCTATTTTAATCCATAGTTCAGAAATCAGTATTTCATTCTTAGACACCACCTTGACTTCCCAAATCAATTTCCCCCCTGTATCCGTATAGACTTCAGTTTCTTGCACAACCCTTTGTATTCTTTGGTAATACTTTCTAGGTTCCTTCAGTCAGTATAATTTGTTCCCTAACTTATACCATCTGACATGGGCAAATATTGAAAGGTTCTTGGTTATATCTTAGATACATACCCAAGGAAGATAATACACCAATCTCTTAGTTTTCAAGAAATAAATGTGTAGTGACTTCCCAGTAACCACTCATCTTTTATTTTGGACTCATACTTCATCCTTCCTCATCAGAGAATCTATCTCTTTCCATTTTATACAAGGTAATTTTTTTTTTGGTTTCAGCAGCAGCACTGCCCTTTTCCTTCTGATTTTATTCAGTGTTACATTTTTCACTTTCTTCCTCCTGAGAAATTTGAGTTAAATCTTTCTTCTGCCACTTCAGTTACTTTCTTGCCTCATTTAAGCCCTACTTTCTTCTCTTTTTTTCTAAAGAAGAGGGAGAGAGCAAGAGAGAGAGCAAGAGGAGAGAGAGAGAGAGAGAGAGAGAGAGAGAGAGAGAGAGAGAGAGAGAGAGAGAGAGAGAGAGAGAGAGAGAGAGAGAGAGTGTATAGAGGGGGAATGGTGCAGAAATGTTTCTGGTGATCCAAACATGTAGAAGCTCTCTTCACTTCACTGTGTCTTGTGAGTGAATGAAGCATCTTCCCCTTCATAATTAAACGTGAACATAATTTGGATTGTTACAAGGTTCCTATTGATTTCATCTCTTTTTGCAGACCTTCCCCTGCTAGGCTTCCATGGGGAAGTGGTTTTCTAGGTTTTTCACTGTAGTAGCTGATATTTGCTAGAGAATAAGAACAAAGACCAAATGGGGAGCTGCAGAAAACACAAAACAAATTCATCTTTAAAACTATCATGCCAGGAGACAAAATGGCTAGCAGTGGAAGAGTTGCTGATACTAGAGCAGAGAAGAGGCAACAAAAGCCAAGTGGAAAAAAGATCAAGGCTGCACAAACTGCCAGCTTATGTGAATTCAATTGACCTGTGAGATGAATAACTTTCCCTCATCATTTTCCTTGCTTTCCCTTGTTTTTAGTTTTTGGACCTGAGTCTGTGCCATTTTTCCTTATTATTTTCCCAGATAGATGGGATTGAGAGTCCCTCAACTATATCTGAAGTTCTATACATACAATCAGGAGGAGGTTTAGAAGATGGATGCCTCTACATAGAAGCAATCAATCTATTTTTTGTAATTTTATTTTAAATAAAATAAATTATGTAATAAAAACATATTTAAACTTTATGTTCTATTAATTAATTAGGCTATGAACTGTAAGAGGGGAGCAGATAGAGTAGAAAATTAATCAATTAGAGAAAGATAGAACATTTTATATATTACTATTTTAACCAATTTTCCATTTAATCCTATGACTTTTAGATCTGTCCAGCAATGGTTAATTCAAACTATTTAGCAATGACAGAGGAAGCACATACTTATATTAAGATGACCAGCTTAGGCTGGGTTTAACATTTCCTGCTGGTCAACAGATTTATCATTAAGAAACCTTTAAGAAAGGCTATCTTGTGCTTGGCCATGGAAAAGCTAAGTTCATTTGGCTGGTGTTTCGAGTTTGCTAAATAATTAAGAGGATGGTATATTGTTTTTCTAAAGGTTTAAGGGAATTAATACCTAAATTACTTGACCCAAGAGTCCAGATGTGTTTTGAGGATTGAGAGTGACATACACACTCATGAAGAATTTTCTTGTGTACTCTTGATTATTCTAAACCCTTTTGTTTTTAATCACCTTGATAACAAATTAAAATAATCCATGTAACTTTACTACTGATAGGTTTAGAAACCTTCAGATAGACATACTTCTTGTGGTTTCCAAAAATCCATCCAAATGGTCAAAATGAGTAGAATGGAAGTATCTTCTAAAATTCCCATTAATAGGATACTTAATTGACAATTCCTAAGGTGAATTTGTTATTATACAACCAATTGAAAAATGCCTGGCCAATGAATGATTCATGTCTGGACTATTTTATGCATATAGAGTTGATGGGTCAAGATGTCAAGATGTGTCAAACACAAATGAGGATCAAATGCCTGCTGAATCTAAATCATAGACTTATTTTAAGAGCCAAATGAAATTATATAATATCACAACTAGTGGTCTGTGAAGTTTAAAGTACCCTAAAAAGCATCACTTATGATTATGGTAATAAAATTCAGTTTTTCATTGCACATTGACATGTTCTTAAAGTACATATAAACTTATTCATTATATGCAAAAATTATCATGAGCTACCTTGATGAGAAGGTTTAGTTTAACCAAAACCTTTGAGATCATACCAGAATCTATCAATGGTAAAATTTTCATAGAGCTAAAAGCTATCATAAAATTCTTCTACAAAGGCAGTAGTACAATGATTCCAGGTGTTTGGAGAAAACCAGAACATAAAAATAAATTGTATAATTTTACTTTAAAGATCTTACAAGAACAATGAGAGAAACATAAGAAAAACTTAAAGGAACTGATGCAGAATGAAATAAAAGAACACAATATGCATAATGTCTATAATAATATAAAGAGAAAGAACGATCAAATAAAAAGAAAAATTATAAGATCAATTTGAAAAATGTACCTTCTTTCAATGGTAAGTACAGAATTTCACATATACCATCTGACATGGTTGATAAGTTCATTGATTTTGCAAACCTTTTAAACATTTTTTCTTTCAAAAATTTTGCCACAAAAGAAGGTTTATTGGGGAAGCAAGTGGGAGAAATATATTAAGAAATAAATGTGATATAAAAAAGTATCAGTTAAACAATAGCAAAAACCAAACAAGAATATCTGGGGTATCAAAAAAACAGCATATAGCTAAGTTTCTTGGAGAAATATTAACATCCTTAAATATGCATATGATACAACTCTGATGATAGAAAGTGAAGAATTAAGGAGTCTCCTAATAAGGATATGTAAATGGAGAGTGTAAAAGTTTGTTTGAAACTCAATGTAAGAAACTAAGATCATGGCAACTGTTCCATGACTTCCTGGCAAACAGAGGGAGAAGAAATGTAAGCAGTGTCAGATTTTATATTCTAGGGCTCAAAAATGATCGCACAGACAGTGACTGCAATCATGAAATTTAAAATATCTTTGCTCCTTAGAAGGAAAGCTATAGGAAATCTGGACAGCATACTAAAATCAGACACATCACTTTGCCAACAAAGGTCCATATAATGATAGCTATTGTTTTTTTCAGCAGCAATGTATGGTTGTGAGAGTTGGACTATAAGGAAAACTGAGCACTACAGAACTGATGCTTTCAAATTGTAGTGTTGGAGAAGTTTTCTGAGAGTCCCTTGGATAGCAAAGAAACCAAATCAGTCAATATTTAAAAAATTATTCTAAATACAGAAGATGAAACTTAAATACCTTGGCCACATAATGAGATGACAAGACTCACTGGAAAAGATCCAGAAGTTGGGAAATATCAAAGGCATTAGGAGAAGGGGATGGCAGGAAACAACAAATATGAACTCGAAGAGATAGTGGGGGATAGAAGGGCCTGACATGCTATGGTTCATGGATTCATGAAGAGTTGGTCAAAACTGAATACCTGGGGGAGAAAAGCAATAATAATTCCCCAAACTCCAAATTAAATAAGGAAGAAAAAGGAGAAGAACAAGGACAAGGAAAAAGAGAAGGAACAGAAGGAAGAGGAGGAGGAGGACAAGGACCAAGATGAGGACAAGGAAGAAAAGGAAAAGGAGGAGGAAGAGGACTAAGAGGAGAACTAGGAGGAAAATGAGGAGTAGGAAGAGGAGAGGATTAGCAAAGAATGAGGAGGAGGTGAAAGTGGAAAAGGAAGAGGAAGAAAAGAAAAAAAGAAGGAAGAGTAGGTATAGGAGGAAAGCATTGCTGTGGCAAAGAAGCAAAAGGTTTAAATTAAAACATTGGACTACACCTCTATTTGAATCTTGGAAAAATTTATATCTGTGAGATCTGTGCTTGTATGATTTTATTAATAACCCTTTGTTAAATATAACCTCCATAAAATAGTAGAGAAAGGGGCTTTGTCAATTGAGGGCCATTCTATTGCCCTAAGGGTAAGAGTGAATTATTTTTCAAAACAGAATATTAGATATCCAGTCCCTGATGTAAAGTAGAAGGGGTATCAGGGAGGACAAAATGGTGACCAAAGAGAAGGTCACATCTTGAACCAGTCTTATGAGAGAAGCCTGGTATTGTTTAGGAATATTTAGTTCTACCCACTTCCAGAAAAGTGAATAGAAAAGAATAATAGCTAGTCAGCCAACTGTGATCCACAGTAATTCCTGCACCATATATCACTATTCATAATATTTATCATTCATTACAGTGCAGTAATACTTCATTACATTCATATAACCACATCTTATTTAACCATCACAGAATCAATGGGCATCTATTTTGTTTCTAGTTTTTATCCTGCCACAAAAAAGTACTTCTATAAATATTATGGTTTATAATGTGGGATTTTCTCTTTTTTTGAATTGACATCCTTAGGGTATATGTTGATCAGTGGAATCTCTGGGTTAAAGAATGTAGACCTCACACTTATTTTTTTCTATAGTTCTAAATTACTGAATGGATGATTGACTCTGAGTTCCAGCAATAATGTATTTGTGTGGCCATCTTTCCACAATTCTCTATTATTGACTATTACTATCTTTTGTCATTTTTTGTTTATTTATTGCATTTGAAGTGTAACCTTAGAGTTGTTTTGATTTATAATTTCTTTTATTGTGTCATAGTAGAATGAACCCTGGAGTTAGATTAGTGTTCAAATACTGCCCCTGGTGCTTACCAGTGGTATGACATTGGGTAACAAAAACTGGAGTTTTAGGTTCCTTATCTAATAAGATGAAAAGGTTGTGGTATAAAGTTTTTGAGGTTTCTACCAATTTTACATTTGTGAATTATGGTCCTATTATTGATAAATTAAAACATTCTTTTTTGTGCTTGTTAATAGTTTTCAATTATTCCTTTGAATACCATTAAGCATTTAGAATTTAATAGTACATTCAGAGTTGCAATTTGCTTTATGTATTAATCCCATTTGACTGATGAAGAAACTGAGCCCAAGAGAGGTTAAATTATTTGCCTGGGGTCACACAGTTAAGTAAATTCCTGAGGTAGGATTCAAAACCTAGGTCTAACACATTCCAAATCTAATACTCTCTCCAATATAGCAATTACCTGTGTGTTCATATCCTTTAACCACTTATCACTGACATAGTTTCTGATCAAATATTGCTTGTGCAATTCTTCAGATATAATTGAGACAAATAATTTTCCCTTATTGAAAGCTTCCCTTTTTATACTCCACTAATTACTCATGAAAAAGCTTTTTATTTTTATACAATTGAGCTTACCTATTTTGTTATTTGTAATCACTATATCTTTTGGTTAATTCAAAATTCCATCTTGGACACAAAAGGCATTTGGTAAGTTTCTTTTAAAAATTTTAATCCCATAATCATTAATATTCGAGTTGTATATTTTGTGGTATTATTGTGGTATATGGTGTAAAATTTGTGTGTGTAATCCAATTTTTGCCAAACCTCATCACATTTTTCCAAACATTTTTTGCCAACTAGCTAGTGAGTTGCTCTTTTCTCAATAGTATCTATGGATTTATACTATCTATATATTCTCTATTACTTGTACAATAATAGTACAATGTAAGGACAAAGAAAAGCTAATTTTGACTCACTGAAATGAACACTTTCTTCCCAAGTCTTGAAGAGGACATTTACAGAAGACTATAAAAGTAGTTAAACATGTTTATTTAGCATTAGATTATGGAGAAAATAAAAATACTACTTTTTAAAAATCTATCAGCAGTACATATGCACATGCACACACAAACACAAATTCTATAGAAAAAGATGGTGGGGTAAAAAATTAAATGTTATTGTTATATTCAAATATTGAATAAAACATACTTTTATAAATTTCCCAAAAACAGTTTCTGTGAAGTTTCAGCATAGACATTGAATGAAAAAGCAATAAACAAATACTTGTGGTTTTCATATTGAGAGGCCAAAATTCTGCCCACCAAAATAGAGTATGTTTAGAACCCATTTCTATATTGTTTATTCAAGCAAAAGCACTATTGTTTTATATGTGGAAGCTAAAATATTGGTCCATTGGAGGAGGAAAAAATTTAAATATTAAAATCATAGCGCATGCTGCAGCAAGCAATCACAGCACATGATACAATGCCTATACACTTCCCTCCATGATGTGAAACATTTATGCAGAAACTTTTCCTTCACAGATTTTAATTATCAAAATAATGGATACTACTTTCCCACACTTCCTTTTTAAGCACGAACTCGAGCAAAAATTAAGCAAAATTTTAATAAACATGGTGAAAGTTGTTTAGAAACATAAAATGGGGGTTAAGATGGTGGCTGAGTAGAAGCTGGGCCACTTTCTTTCCTTACCAACTGATATAGCAGCATACATCCAAAGGACAAGAAAACAAAATCCAGATGAAAGAAGGGACCCCACAATAGGGTGCAGTATTGAAGTTAGCTGGGATTTGCACACTTCCATGCTATAAGGAGGGGAAATAGCTCCCATCAAAATGCAAGTGGATCACCCTCCTCTACCCCACCCACAATACCAGACAAAGAGGCTGTGCTCCAGAGTTAGAGGGAGTGGGGACACAAAATCTAGCCCCTAGGCAGCTAGCTAGCACTACTAGGAGCTTTCCCCTGAGAGCAGCAAGACCTGAGATCCCAGGTGGCTTGAACACTCAGACATTGCACAAGGGACTGGGGCTGAGAGAGGCACCAGCAGCACCCAGTGCACTCAGACTCAAGGGAAAATCTCAGGTGGAAGAGAAAGCATGGGCCAAGTCCCAAGCTCTGGGCAGCTGGCTAGGAACATGGGGGATCGACCCTGAAAACAGCTAGACCAGAGACCCTAGGAGGGTCCCCAGAGAAGCCAAGAGACTCACAAAGCAGCCTCAGGCAAAAAACTGCTCCCTAACTCCATAAAAGAGAATCAGATTGCTTTACTCAGATTTCTGGCAGATAAAACATAGTGATGCCAATCAAGACCCAAGAAATAAACAAGACCTCCCAAAAAAAAGCTCAAACACTTGATAACTTCTGCACAGAAAAAACCCAGAAAACAGAGGAGGACAATTAAAGACATCTAAACCGTCCCCCCCAAATGAAAATGGGTCACAAGATCTTGAAGAGTTCAAATCTGAGATTATGAGAAAGATGAAAGAGATCTGGCAAGAAAATAACAGTTTAAAAGGCAGAATTTTGCAATTGGAAAGTGAGGCTAAGAAATCAAATGAATTGATAAGCAAACTGAAGACCAGAAATGACCTGCTGAAGCCTTGAAGAACCAGATAGACTAGATTGAAAAGGAAAAACAGTCTCTAAAGGCTAGAATTGGGCAATTAGAAGCCAATGATTTCTCAAGACAACAAGAACAAATCAAGCAAAGTCAAAAGACTGATGAAATAGAAGGAAACATGAAATACCTCACTGAGAAATTGACAGATCAACAAAACAGGTCTAGAAGAGACAATTTGAGAATCATTGGTCTTCCTGAAAAACCAGAAATTAATAGAAATTTGGACTCCATACTAAAAGAAATTATTCAGCAAAACTGCTCTGAAGTTCTACAAGAGGGCAGTATAGACATTGAAAGGATCCATAGATCACCCTCTACACTAGACCCTGAGATCACCCTCTACAGTAGACCCTGAGATCACCCTCTACACTAGACCCTGAAAAGACAACCCATAGAAATATAATAGCCAAATTCAAGATCTTCCAAGTAAAAGAAAAAATATTACAAGAAGCCAGAAAGAGACAATTCATATATCAAGGGGCACCAATCAGGATCACACAGGACCTGGAAGCCTCCACAATAAAAGACTGCAAGGCTTGGAGTATGATATTCAGAAAGGCAAGAGAGCTATCAAAACTGACTATATACATCCAGGGGAAAGTATGGGCATTCATCAAGATAGAAGATTTCCAAGTATTTGCACAGAAAAGACCAGGACTAAATGGAAAGTTTGATATCCAATCACAAAAACCAAGAGAAACATTAAAAGGTAAATAAGAAACAGAGGGGAAAGAAAGAAAATTCTTATTCTTAAATTTACCTCTTTAAGGGCTTTAATAAGGTCAAATTATTTGTATTCCTATTTGGAGAAATGTTATGTGTAATTTTCAAAAACTGTATTCACTATTATAGTAATTAGAAGAATTATTCATAGGGAAAGGTTGGAGCACTAAATGGTCTAAGATGAGATGGGATGGAGAAAAAAGGGGGTGTGAATAGTAGATGGCATGAAGAGAAACCTGAATGAATAAGAAAAATAGGATATTCCATACCACACAAAGAGAGCACGGGAAGGGGAGGGTATCAATACTATTATAAAAAGGAGAGGAAGAGAGCATTACGAGGTAATATTTAAACCTTACTCTCAGTGGAATTAACCCTGAGAGGGAAGAGTAGCTAAATCCATTGGGATATAGAATTCTATCTAACCCTACTGAGAAAGTCAGAAGGGATTAAACCAAGGGGAGCAGGGGAGTGGGGAGGTCAATAAAGGGAGAGGAGGAGAGAAGGGAGGGAACTCATTAGGCCTTAAAAAATAAAAAAAGGAGAATAATAAGGGAGGGGGTGGAAAGGGAAGTAAATCAAAGGAGGGGATAAGGGGGACTGGTCTAAAAGCAAAACACTGGTTTAAAAGGAAATAGCGTAAGAAGGAGGAGTAGAACTAGGAGAGGATACCAAAATGTTGGGGAATACACAACTGATAATTATAACTCTGAGTATGAATCGGATTAACTCGCCCATAAAACAGAAGCAAATAGGAGAGTGGATTAGAAACCAAAATCCTACTATATGTTGTCTAGAAGAAACACATATGAGGTGGGTGGACATACACAGGTTTAAGGTGAAGGGCTGGAGCAAAATCTTTTGGGCTTCAAATGAGAAAAAGAAGGCAGGAGTGGTGATCATGATCTCTAGCAAAGCCAAAGTAAAAACAGATTTGGTTAAAAGAGATAGGGAAGGGGCAGCTGGGTAGCTCAGTGGAGTGAGAGTCAGGCCTAGAGACAGGAGGTCCTAGGTTCAAACCCGGCCTCAGCCACTTCCCAGCTGTGTGACCCTGGGCAAGTCACTTGACCCCCATTGCCCACCCTTACCAATCTTCCACCTATGAGACAATACACTGAAGTACAAGGGTTTAAAAAAAAAGAGATAGGGAAGGTAATTACATCCTGATAAAAGGCAGTATAGACAAAGAGGAAATAACAGTGCTCAACGTGTATGCACGAAACAGTATAGCATCCAAATTCCTAAAGGAGAAACTGGCAGAGCTCAAATAAGAAATAAATAATAAAACCATACTAGTGGGAGATCTAAATATTCCTCTTTCAGATTTAGATGAATCAAACCAAAATATAAATAAGAAAGAGACAAGAGAGGTAAATGAAATTCTAGAAAAATTGGATTTAATAGATATGTGGAGAAAAATAAATAGGGGCAGAAAGGAATACACCTTCTTTTCAGCTTCCCATGATACATTCACAAAAAATGAGCATGTAATAGGGCATATAGAAATATAGCAAACAAATGCAAAAGAGGAGAAATAATAAATGTAACCTTCCCAGATCATAATGCAATAAAAATAATAATTAGTAAGGGCACATGGACAGGCAAATCAAAAACGAAATGGAAATTTATAATAATATGATTCTCCAAAACCAGTTAGTTACAGAAGAAATCATAGAAACAATCAACAATTTCATTGAAGAGAAGGACAATGATGAGACATCCTACCAAACTCTGTGGGATGCAGCTAAGGCAGTACTCAGGGAGAAATTTATATCCTTTAATGCATATATTAACAAATTAGAGAAGGCAAAGATTAATGAACTGGGCATGCAAGTTAAAAAACTAGAAAGAGAACAAATTAAAAATCCCCAGCTAAACACCAAATTAGAGATTATAAAAATTAAAGGAGAAATCAATAAAATTGAAAGTAAAAGAACTATTAAATTAATGAATAAGACTAGAAGCTAGTACTTCAAAAAAACAAACTAAATTGACAAAGTACTGGTCAATCTAATTAAAAAAAGGAAAGAAGAATCATCAGTATCAAAGATGAAAAGGGAGACCCTATCTCCAATGAAGAGGAAAGCAAGGCAATCATTAAAAACTATTTTGCCCAATTATGTGGTTATAAATATAGCAATCTAGATTAGATGGAAGAATATTTGCATAAATATAAATTGTCTAGATTAACATTAGAAGAAATGGAATACTTAAATAATCCCATATCAGAAAAATAAATTGAACATGCCATCAAAGAACTCCCTAAGAAAAAGTTCCCAGGACCAGATGGATTCACAAGTGAATTCTATCAAACCTTCAAAGAACAACTAATTCCAATACTATACAAACTATTTGACATAATAAGCAAAGAAGGAGTTCTAGCGAACTCCTTTTTTTTTTTTTTTTAATTTTTTTTTTTTAAATTTTAAACCCTTAACTTCTGTGTATTGACTTATAGGTGGAAGATTGGTAAGGGTAGGCAATGGGGGTCAAGTGACTTGCCCAGGGTCACACAGCTGGGAAGTGTCTGAGGCCGGATTTGAACCTAGGACCTCCCGTCTCTAGGCCTGGCTTTCAATCCACTGAGCTACCCAGCTGCCCCCCGAACTCCTTTTATGATACAAATATTGTACTGATCCCAAAGCCAGGTAGATAAAAAGCAGAAAGAAAATTACAGACTAATCTCCTTAATGAACATAGATGCAAAAATCTTAAACAGAATACTAGCAAAGAGATTCCAACAAGTGATCACGAGAGTTATTCATCATGATCAGGTGGGATTTATACCAATAATGCAAGAATGATTCAACATTAGGAAAACCATTCACATAATTGACCATATCAACAAGCAAACCAACAAAACCCACATGATTATCTCAATAGATGCTGAAAAAGCCTTTGACAAAATAAAACACTCATTCCTATTGAAAACACTAGAAAGTATAGGAATAGAAGGAGCTTTCCTAATAATAATAAACAGTATATATCTAAAACCATCAACAAGCATCATATGCAATGGTGATAAATTAGAAACCTTACCAATAAGATCAGGTGTGAAACAAGAATGCCCACTATTGCCTCTATTATTTAACATTGTACTAGAAACACTAGCAGTAGCAATTAGAGAAGAAAAAGAAATCGAAGGGATCAAAATAGGCAATGAGGAGACTAAGCTATCACTCTTTGCAGATGATATGATGGTCTACTTAAAAAATCCTAGAGAATCAACTAAAAAGCTAATAGAAATAATCAACAACTTTAGCAAAGTTTCAGGATACAAAATAAATGAACTTAAATAATCAGCATTTTCTATATATCTCTAACACATCACAGCAGGAAGAGGTAGAAAGAGAAACACCATTTAAAATCACCCTAGACAATATAAAATACTTAGGAATCTATCTACCAAAATAAACACAGGAATTACACGAATACAACTACAAAACACTTTCTAAACAATTAAAACTAGATCTAAACAATTGGAAAAACATTGATTGCTTATGGGTAGGATGAGCTAACATAATAAAAGTGACCATTCTACCCAAATTAATTTACCTATTTAGTGCCATATCTATCAAACTACCAAAAAACTTTTTTACTGAGTTAGAAAAAGCTACAACAATGTTCATTTGGAAGAACAAAAGATCAAGAGTATCAAGGGAAATAATGAAAAAAAACATGAAGGAAGGTGGCCCAGCAGTACCAGATATTAAACTATATTATAAAGCTGCAGTCATCAAAAAAGTATGGTACTGGCTAAGAGACAGAAGGGAGGATCAGTGGAATAGACTTGGGGTAAGTGATGTCAGCAAGACAGTGTATGATAAACCCAAAGAGCACAACTTTTGGGACAAAAATCCACTATTTGACAAAAACTGTTGGGAAAATTGGAAAACAATATGGGAGAGATTAGGTTTAGATCAACATCTCACACCCTACAGCAAGATAAATTCAGAATGGATGAATGACTTGAATATAAAGAACTAAACTATAAGAAAATTAGGTGAAGATAGAATAGTATACCTGTCAGATCTCTGGGAAAGGGAAGATTTTAAAACCAAGCAATAGTTAGAAAAAATTACAAAATGTAAAATACTTTTGATTATATTAAATTAAAAAATTTTTGTACAAACAAAAACAATGCAACCAAAATCAGAAGGGAAACAACAAACTGGGAAAAATATTTATAACAAAAAATTCTGACAGACGTCTAATTACTCAAATAGACAAGTTTCTAAATCAATTGTATAAAAAAATCAATCCATTCCCCAATTGATAAATGGGCAAGGGACATGAATAGGCAATTTTCAGATAAAGAAATCAAAATTATCAATAAGCACATGAGAAAGTATTCTAAATCTCTAATAATTAAAGAAATGCAAATCAAAACAACTCTGAGGTACCACCTCACACCTAGGAGATTGGCTAAAAAGATAGCAGGGGAGAGTAATGAATGTTGGAAGGGATATGGCAAATTGGGACATTAATGCATTGCTGGTGGAGTTGTAAATTGATCCAACCATTCTGGATGGCAATTTGGAACTATATCCAACGAGCTCTAAAAGACTGCCTGCCCTTCGATCCAGCCATAGCATTGCTGGGTTTGTACCTCAAAGAGATCATAGATAAACAGACTTGTACAAAGATATTTATAGCTGCGCTTTTTGTGGTGGCAAAAAACTGGAAAATGAGGGATGCCCTTCAATTAGGGAATGGCTGAACAAATTGTGGTATATGCTGGTGATGGAATACTATTGTGCTCAAAGGAATAATAAACTGGAGGAATTCCATGTGAACTGGAAAGACCTCCAGGAATTGATGCAGAGTGAAAGGAGATACATTGTACAGAGAGACTAATACACTGTGGTAAAATTGAATGTAATCGACTTCTGTACTAGCAGCAATGCAATGACCCAGGACAATTCTGAGGGACTTATGGTAAAGAACACTACCCGCATTCAGAGGAAGAACTGCAGGAGTGGAAACACAGAAGTAAAACAACGGCTTGAGCACATGGGTTGATGCAGACATGTTTGGGGATATAGACACTAAATGACCACAACGATACAACTATCAATAATATGTAAATAAGTCTTGACTAATCACACGTGTTAAAACCAGTGGAAATGTGTGTTGGATATGGGGGGAGGGGCTAAAAGGGGGTTGAAGGGGAAAGTAAAAACATGAATCATGTAAAAAAATAAAAAATAAAATAGAAATATAAAATGCCAATAACAAATTTTGATCACTGAAACAATTTTAATCCATGTATATCAATAATATTTAATAGCCAAATACAAATTAAATAAAGATATGATGTGGAAGTAGCTATATGTGAATTAAAATAATGTTTTTTCTAAATACTGGAAAAGATTGATCTTAAATGAGTTTTCAGAAATAATTTCAAATAATGTCCTCTTAAACAGATTGATTTAATGCAATAGAAAAAGAAATAAAAATTAAAGCATAAAAGTATAATCATTCTTTCACAATGCAACTGTTTAAGTTCTGTGGGAAAATAGATAAGCAGGTAGCTTTTAATATAGGAACACCTTCTTGCACAGGGCATCCCCAAAGTTCTAAACTACTTCTTCACTTCATATCTACCTACCGTGACACATGCACATGCATAGACACACACACACACACACACACATGTTCCAAAGGACAAAAGAAAGCAGAGAAAAATTAAATGTCATTTTTTCCACATTCAAATATTGAATAAGAAAATCTTTTTATAAATTGTCTAAAAACAGTTTCTGTAAACAGCTTCAGTATACAAATTGCATGAAAAGCTACTAAAGAAATAAAAACTCTTGGATTTCATATTCAGGAACCAAAAATTTCATTTAATGAAGTCAATTAAGAGTTCTTTTCTATATTCATTATGAAAGCAAAATCTAATAAGCTTTTAAAGCTTAAATCTACACTAAACTTTTGGCATACTGTATAACTTTAACCAAATCCCTAATGCTCAGTAAATACCAGCATATGACCATCATCTTATCAGCAAGACAAATCCTGTTTATAAATAGTGGCACTTTACATGGCATCACTTCAGGGGGATCCTTGAAAATCTCTATCCTGGAAAATATCTTTTTCACCAGCTTAAACAAAAGTGGAATGAGCTTTTTTGAGAATTTGTGCATTCCTTATCAGCAGAAATCTTCAAGAAATTTAGAGAACTTTCCTGGGTATCTAGAAGATGTTATTGTTTAGGTAGAAGTTGATGCCTGTTTGAAGATGCCCTCTGAAGTTTCTCCTAGGATTCTAAACAGGCACAGGGCCTCAGAAATCATGAAAGGCTGACACTTTTGGATTAAAATATTGTGCTGAAACTACACAGAACTACTAAGAATAAAAAAAAAGTCATATTAAAGTAGCATGGTAGATTGCCTACCAAATCCCTGAGGGCAAGAGATTTGGGATGTCAGTATTGTTGGGAAATGGAGGAAGGTACTTAATCTGAGGAGATTAAGTTTGAGAGGATATTATAATGTTGCCTGAGCAATCAAAGACAGACCCTGTACCCTACAGCATGCAAGTTTCACTCTAAATGGGGTGTAGAAGATAGATCAGAGAAGCAAAAAAATTTAGCCAAAGCTACTTTTCAGTTTTGCTGTTAGTCAACTCTGATCTGATGATCACAAAAGATGAGGGCTCTTCAGAGATACAACAGTGTTTTTTTTCTATGAGTTTCATATTTTAAAATGGAAGAAAAATATTTATTGATGCTCCATTAGGTGTATTGTAAGGAACTCTAGTAAATACTTTTAACATACTTTTGTTTCCCTATTTAAGGTTAGGTTACTTTAGAGATGAGTAAAATTATTTTCCTAAGTCTTGAAGAATTAAAAAGAATAGTTTCAAAATGTAGGAAATAAATATCTACATATAAATAACTTTAGTTATATATTGTCTATATTAGTTTTCCAAAAAAGTAAAATTTTAAGGTTCCTCCAGTATCAGACACTGGCAAGATATTCACATAAAATGGTACATTTCAAAATGGACATGGTAGCTTATTTCTGTAATCCCTGCTACCTGGGAAGACTAATCCTGATGGATGGACTGATTTGAGGAATTCTGAGCAGCATTAGGGCTAAAGGAGATCAGGTATTCACACTAAGTCTGGTACCAATATAATGAGTCTCTGGGAGTCAGAAGGTCACCAGGCTACCTAAGGAGAAGTGAAAAGGTCTTAGTCAGAAAAATGGACCACATTAAAGCTACTGTGCCAGTCAGTATTAGAATTCAGTCTATGTACTTCCAGCCTTGGAGATACAGATAGAACTGATCTCAAAAAATGAATCAGTTGATTGTTTAATTAAAAAAAATGGTAAGTTCTTTTTAAACAACACAAGCACATGTTATTTATAAATCATTATTTTGTCATTTTTATTTTATCAGTATTCATGTACCTCTTTTTCCTTTTCAAAATATCAGGTAGGGGGCAGCTGGGTAGCTCAGTGGAGTGAGAGTCAGGCCTAGAGACAGGAGGTCCTAGGTTCAAACCCGGCCTCAGTCACTTCCCAGATGTGTGACCCTGGGCAAGTCACTTGACCCCCATTGCCCACCCTTACCAATCTTCCACCTATGAGACAATACACCGAAGTACAAGGGTTAAAAAAAATATCAGGCAGATGCTATATGTAGGCACTAAACCTAATTCAAATGTCTATATTATTTTTCTTTTATCCAGACTGACAAAATCCAAGCTCACGAAACACTGCCATACTATTTTCATTTATTCACATTTTGGGGTTTGGGGTTTGTATGGATGCGGTTCCATCTTGGGAATGTTATATGAATTTTTATTTATTTATTTTTTTTTGCTTTAGCTCCTACCTAACATTTCTCCTGGGAATATCAGAATGTAATTCTGATATCCAAGTTTCTAAAAAAATATCAAAATATCTTCTTCAGCTCCCATGCAACAATTCTATATAATAGAATGTTAAATAACAGTCAGGTTTTATATGAACTTCCAAAACCAACTGCAATTATAGAAAAGATTTACACTTTAGCCAAAAAACAGATCTTCTCTAGAGGACATTTACTAAGATCTTCCCTAAGATTGAGGCTTCCCTGCAAAGCAAAAGCATTAAGAACTGCAATCTGCTTTTCTGGTAATTCCATTTTTCCTAGAAAGCTATACAGTTCTCCAGATTTGTGGCACTACATAAGAGCTGATTCTCCAACTCAAGGGAAAAGAATTGAGTATCACTAGGAAGTCAGTCCTTTTTCCCCAGACCTGCAAAGTCCACATAACTCAAAGTACTAGTAGAGTATAATATTGTTATGACAAGTGGAATTGCGCCTTGGCTTTGGGGGTTGAGGGATAAGGGTGTGTGGTTTGGGGGGAAAGAAAGAACATGAATCATGTAACCATGGGAAAACATTCTAAAAAAATAAATAAAACAAAACAAAACAAAATAATAATAATATGGCTAGGACAAGGAGGCAGCTAGGTGGTCTAGTAGATGAAGTGTTTCACTTGGAGTCAGGAAGACCTGAGTATTTCTTGACTCTGGTTTCTTCCATTCCATCTCAGCAATTTGTCTATGCTCCCTTTTAAAGAACAAATCTAAGGGTGTGGCTCATTTTTATGAATAGCTATGCCTCAATCAATCAACTTCAAATACTGTTACTCAGTCAATTATCTTTTAATGAGATATTAATGGGATGTTTCCCACTTTATATAAGGAGGTATCCTTAATGAAAGAATAAACGTCTCTCCTTTAACTTTAAGTTTGACCAAGTTTCTCCTGGGCATACACTTTACATATGGAATGATTTTTGTTACATTAAAATATAATAGCATGAAAACTGAGTTTATTATAGCAGAGCTTTTGAGAGGCAAAGGATGTTCATCCAAATTCAAGAACAGGATTTCAGAAAACAATAGGTAATTCCTACAAGGTTGTCAGCTTAGCCTGAGGAAAGATGTATTTTGCAACTGAAGGACGAATACTATTTTTATGACCTAAAAATTGGTGTATTTTATCATATTCTTTGTAATTTTTGGAATCTTATCTGTGAAGGTGTAATAATAGATAAACAACTCAAATGTTGCTATCTTGGCAGAAATATTTTTTTGATGAAGTAGAATATCCTATCTGGGTCTCTGAAGACCTTTCAGAGCTATACACTATTTGGTAGATAGAGCCTTGATGTCCTATAAGTTGTCACATATATATCTATTTTTTTAAACCCTTGTACTTCGGTGTATTGTCTCATAGGTAGAAGATTGGTAAGGGTGGGCAATGGGGGTCAAGTAACTTGCCCAGGGTCACACATCTGGGAAGTGGCTGAGGCCAGGTTTGAACCTAGGACCTCCTGTCTCTAGGCCTGGCTCTCAATCCACTGAGCTACCCAGCTGCCCCTTGTCACATATATTTTAAATTTGTTTTTCATGACATAATGTGGAATTCTTTTAAGTATCTCTTCCTTCCCATTTTTTAGGTTATTAACACTGAACTGATTATTTTGGGGAAAAGTAGGGGATAGGAAGGTAAAGGATTTATTGTCCACACAACAGTACTACTTGTTCCTAGAGCTGTCTGAATGGTGATTTTACTTCTTCAAAAAAAGAATAGGAAATTCCAATTTAGTGGCTGAAATTAAGCAATAAGAGTTATGTAGGGCTAATTGTTAGGACTAAGACTGAGGAAAATTGTAAAAATAGACAGTCTTTATGTTCAAGGTTTTCTTTCTCCTCCAGTTCATCATTTCTTTTCTTTTAGAATCTAGTCTTTACTTACTTTCTCTAAATTTCCCTTTTACTGCCAGGGGATGTCTCCTAAGTGTTTCACCAAGTCCAATTCTTGCCAGAAGTACTTTATAATTATAACCTTTTTCTAAGATCCAATTCTTGTTGTGCAAGGAGACCAACTTCTTAGCCTAAGGAATTTATTAGACCTTAGTTATCAAGAGATAATTGGATTAATATGTTAAAATGCAAAAAGGTTCTGGATTGTTTAGCCTGGCCTGCAATATTACTTCAAAAAAAAGTAATTTGGGGATTTCAGGAACTTTGAAAGGGTCAATGACGCAGATATTTCCATGGAATAGGTCTTTTACCATCACTCAACCTGTACCATGTAGGTGTTTGCTTACTTCAAGACAGGGAAAATCAACTTTGCCCACCTAAAATATAACAGGAAGCATTCTAATGAAACAATACAGAATGGCATATCATTAAATATTTTGTTCTCTCTGTATCTATTCACAGGATCATGGAATTTGGGAGTTGGAAGGGATTCACTGGCTACATAGACCAACTAGAGCATGACTATCCTCTTCAACTTCCCAAACAGGGAATCATTAAGCCTTTAATTAAAGACTTAAGGAAGTAGACTTAAACTTTAGAAGACTACTTTCTGAAGCAACACATTCTACTTTGAGATAATTCTAGTTACCTGCAAGTTTTCCCCTTTGTTGGGTCCAAATCTATCTCTCTAAAGCTTATGCCAATGGTTCCTAGTTATCCTCTCAGGGTTTAAGTGGAACAAGTCTACATATCAGTTTGTACCCATGTAACAGCCCTTCAAACATTTGAAGATAGGCAGGCAGTCAAAACATTTATTAAACTTTTAATACGTATGTCAAGACTATGCTTAGTGATGTGCATAAGAATATAAACAAAAATCTTTAAGTAACTTACATTCTAATGTAATTTAATGTATTTTACATTAAAAAGTAGTTGCATAGTGCAGAGGAGACTGGAAGCAAGAAAATGCAGAACTGACTTATGAGAGCCAGAGGACCCAGGAATAGAGATACCATTATTTAGTCAAGAAGAAACTTGGATCCCAATAAGATAAGGCAAGAGCTGACCTTTTAGCTATATTTTCTTCAAGTCTTTTCTTCAGGCTAAATTTTCCTACTATCTCCAAATGGTCTCAATCCTTTATCCAGCCTCACTGTCCTCCCCCCAACACCCTTTTAGGTTATTAAGAAGGAAAGAACCAGAGACTAGACTTATAATTTCATTGGCATTGAGAATGCTCAGGTGAAGACACTCTCAACCAATGCAGATCAGCTAGGTGGTGTGCTTTGGATAGAGTGCCAGGCATGGAGTCAAGAAGTTTTATTTTTCTTAATTCAAATATGGTCTTATACACTTAATAGCTATGTAATCTTGGGAAAGTCACTTAACCCCACTCCAGTATCTTTGCCAAGAAAATCCCAAATGGGGCCACAAAAACTTCAACACAACAAAAAAAAATTGAACTATAAACAACTAAAAAACAACCACCTTTCTGCAATTTATACTCTTACAGTTGACTCAATCATTGAGTGATTAAATGACTTTCCCTGAGTCACAGGTCTAGTATGTGCCAGAAGCTGAACTTGTACTCATAGCTTACTAAATTCAAAGCCAGTTCTCTATCCATTGGGCCTGTCCTAAGTCTTGGTTTCCACATCTTTACCTCAGAATATTGTTTGGGATTAAGTAAAATTAAATTAAGCAAAACTGAGCAAAGTACCCTGTAAAACTTAAAATGATATAAAATATGAAATTTATCTGTGTCCTTCTTAAAATGTGGCACCCCAAACAGAACATTAAGTAATCTAGATGTTGTCTTACTAGGTCAGAGTGTAAGAATTATAACCAGTATTACTATACCATATTGTTGGCTCACACTGACTTTGCAAACCACTAACATACTCCTTCCCTAAAATTCTGTTTTAAACATACTACTATTTGTCTATATATCCCCTATTTTGTACTTCTGAAGTTTTTTTTAAAGCAAATTTAAAGTTCATTTAAATATTGCTAATAATTAGGGAAAGGTATGAAAGGTACTCTTCCTCATTATGTGAAATGACAGTAATAATTTAATTATCAGTGGGGAATGCTTTTGATATTTTTTGAGAGGGGATAGATTTGAACAGATCCATTATATTCTTTTATCTAGCACCACTTGTGAACAGTGGCATCAGTTTATAAGAGGGCAGTCCATTTAATCTAAACCATATGAAATTACTGGTATCTTAGCTTTTTGCCTTTTCATCTTAATATACATCTCTATATGGAGAGTTTAATAAGTTTGGTTTAATAACAAGTTTTTAACAAACTTAATAAATTTAATAACACTGAATTAAATAATACATTATGTAGAGAAAACTAGAAAATTGGGAGGTTCTAAATAAATATTTTAGGTCAAGTTAGCCAAATTTCAGCAAAATTAAAGAAGTCATTAAATAAAAGGAATACTTTGCCCTTGGGATCAAACTTTATCTCTAAAAGAATGAAGAAAAATGTTGCATGCAGATTTTCTTTTTCTTGAATCATTATGCTACAATCTTTTTATGTGACCATACTAAAGGAAATCTGTTAGTAGTTTTGAGTCTTTCTTCCAGATGTACCTATTTATATGTATCACAAAATTTTTGTTTGTTTTTCTAAGCCTTAATTTTAATTAGTAATCACACTTCTATTATTCTCTTCAAGAATAAAAATAGATAATAAACTGCAGTGTTAAAGAATTATCTGTACTATTCTTTACATTTAAAAGATGAAATATGTACTTTTACACAAAAGAAATATATCCTTGCATATGCTCATAAAATATTTATAGCCAAATATACAAAACACAGAATTGTTCATGATTCTTTAATTAGAGTTTAATTAGAATAAGAACTTAATTAAAACATAATTTGTTAATTCATTAGCCTTGGGTTATAACTCTGACACTGATTTTCAGGTAACTAATAGGTCTTGAAGCACATAATTTATTTTGTTATTCTAGAGCTATTTTTAGACATTTTTCCTCAACACAATTTTTTCTCTTTGATGCTGCAGAAATTCCCAGAAAAGGAATTAAGAAATAGCTTTTTCTCTACAAAGATAATTGGGAGGTTCGATTTTCAACATAAACTACTAAATAAATATTTAAGACCAAGCTAGCCAAGTAGAGTTTTTCAGCAAAAGGAGGAGACAAAACCAGAACAAAAGGAGGAAAATAGGAGTTGGATGGGAGAAGGAGAAGATGATGAAAACAGTGATGAAACATATAAGAATACAATTTCAAAATTACCAGGACACTCATAGAGATTTATTATCATCAGAAAATAATTTAGATTGATATATTCAAGTGTTCAAGCTATGGAGAGAGCTATTAAAATCTGATAGAAGCTCCATAATTTAGTCCTATAGGTGGTAGTTCTATCAACACTAAATATAACACTGAATGCAAAAATAACTATGTATTATCAGTACCATGGAACCCTAAAATAATGTGAAAGATTTGCAAATCACAATATTTATCCATATCCAGAAATGGTCACAATTCAAAATTCCATGTTATATGCTCAACTAAAAGTTTTTGAAAAGCACACACAAATCAGAGAATGACTTAGAACAAGAGAGTTCATATAAGAATGTAAACTATCACTAATATTAATGATTATAATAATGGAAACTATCATTGATATTAAAGATTAATAAAATGCAAAATGCCTTACAGAAATTATTCTTGACAATCTACATGTGATTTTATAAGGGATTATTTTTTTTCTCATGATGATTCTGAGATTTACTTTTTTTGGAACTGTGGCCTAAACAGCTAAAAATGAAGCACAGTAATGGCAACACAGTCTATTATTCTATTATTCAATATTTTACCAAACCTATACCTTTCCTTTCTTCTCTTCTTTACACATCTGTACATAAGTGAAGACATAGAATCAAAGAGGCTGCTTTTTCCATAGCATTCAATGAACCATCTGCTAAAGTGCCATTTGATAGCTAGAGTGGGTAGCAAGCATTCACTTATTAAATGTAATAAGTTATAGTAATGAAGTGTTAAAATAATAACACATAAAAATTGAAAAGGCAAATTTTTAACTAGAATGATAAAAATCTTACCTTTTCTTTTTTCTTTTTTTTTGGACTTGTGGCTTTAGATTTATCTACACATTATTGTTCTCCCTGGTGGATACAACTTAGAATAGAGAAGAAAAAAATTCTTCAGCAAGCAACACATTTTGTGAGATTGCCTCAGACAATTAAACATCCAGATCATAATAATGAAACAGGCAAGATATAATTATAAAACTGGAGCTTTCCAAAGAAGGTCCCTCCATCTTGTCACTGATATTCAGAGAAGATTATCCTGCTTTTGAGATGAAAACAGAGCCAGGACAAGATATGTAATTTCCAAAATCACAAAACCAGAGTTTTAAAGATAACAGGAATCTTAAAGACCCCAAGAGGTAGAGCACAGGGTGATGGAAAGACTAAAATTTTCCATAAGAAGTAAATGCATCATAGTGCTAACATATTAATTTTATTTAGCTATTCCCCTATTGTTAGTCATTTACATTTCTTCTATTTACTTTGTAATTATATGTAATGATGCTAAGAAAATATTTGAACTTACAACTTTTTGATGTTGCTATTTAATAACCTTTTCAGGCTAGATTCTTAACAAAGTAATTCTAGGTTCAAAAGGTGATCCAATATGATTTGGGGAATAACTTTTATTAATTACCGCTATATTATTTTTCAAAAGATTCAAGTTTACAATTCAGTCAGCAATAAATAGGATAACTTGTTTTTCTCCTAAAGAGGTCCTCTGAGAGTCTCCCTAAGAGGAGAGGCTGGGCACAGCCTTCTGGTACTAGTAGCAATGCCTTTAAAAAACAAACAACCTCATCCTTTTCTATTAGAATCAATTCTGTGTATTGTTTCTAAGGCAGAAGGGCAGTAAAGGCTGAGCAAAAGGGGTTAAGTGACTTGTCCAGGATCACAATTAGGAATTGTCTGAGACTAAGTGTAAACCCAGACCTTCCCATCTCTAGACCTGACTTTAGTCCACCTAGCATCTCCTAGTGATGACTTCTAATGGAAATGTGTTGGAGATAATGGAATCTGGTGAGTAATGTAAGTCCATCTTTTAAGCAAATATCCCTTTGTAAAGACTACTTGACATAAAGTGATGTGTCAAAGCAGACAGAGTGCTTGGCTTTTAAATGGATGTTTCTGCTGTTATTTTTAATTGACTTAAAAAAAACAACAGGATTAGTCAAACATAAAAAAATAAAAACCTAATGATTCTGAGTTGCATTAATGGAAATACTTTTAGAGCTAATCTTATTTTCCCCTCCCCTCCCATACACAAGTTCAAGAGAGGCTATAGTCTCATTTTAATCTGTACTGTCAGACTCTATCTGGAGCATCACCTTTAGACACATTTAAAAAAGAGACAATGACAGGCTCTCCAAAGGAGGGTAACCAAAACTGTGAAAGAACTTTTAAAACTATCTTGGTTAGTCTGATTAAGAGATTCAGGAAAGACAGGACAGCTGTCTTCCAATATGTTAAGGATTATCATGTGTTAAAGGGATTAGAATTAGTCTTCATAGCTCCAGAAGGGATAACTAGGACCAAAGGCTAAAATTTGCTTAAATCTCAGTTCTGTAACTATTAAAACTTCTTAACTATTAAAGCTGTTCAAAAGTGAAATGAGCAGCTTACTGGTAAAGGAGTTCTCACTTACCACTGATTTTAAAGCAGAGACTTAAGACCACTTATCAGCGCCATTCAAGTCTATTTATTCATCAGACAGTGGGTAAGCCTAGATTGACTTTTTAAAATCTCTTCTAACTCTGAAAATTCTTGGTTCATAGGAGCAAAAACCATCTTCTAACTGAATTCACCTCTTTGTCCTTTTGGGAGACAAACTTTTAAATTTTTAAAGAGAGCTTTTATGTAATTTATTTAATCAGGAAACAACTAAAACTAATTTTTGTCAGTAATGTTTAGTTATGTTGAGAACATTTGGAAACTATAGAGGATTTTTCTTCTCTAAGAAAATGCTTTCTTAAGACACCCCTTTTTCAGTCTTTATTGACTCCAATCAAGTTAATTGGATGATTTTAATAGTAGTGAGTAGTCAAATGAAAGTTTTGTTTTGTTTTTTAGATGGGGGAAATATGGGCAAGTGTAAAGACAGAAAGGAAGAAGCTAGGAAAAGGGATAAATGAAAGACTAGGGTAGGAATTATTGAGAGCATGAGAAGATCTCAGCCAGTAAAACTCAGGGTCTCTCCAATCATTGAGTTAATTGAGTTAATTGATCAACCAACAAAGATGCATTTACAAAGCACCCATTATGTGTCAAGGCAACTTTCTGAAGCACTGGGGATGTGGAGATGAAAACAACAAAGTCATATTATGAATTTGTTTGTTCCCAGGCATATGTAAATAGCTTAATGTCTTTGAGATGATTATTTAGATATTAGTACTGAAAGAACATCAGTGATTTATGAAGTGTGTTCATAGTATTTGGAAGTAGAGAGGACAATGCAGAGCAACCCTTCGTTTTACAAATGAAGTTTAGGAAAAATGAAGTGAGTTAGTGACATAAGTAGTAAGTAGTAGATTTGTAATTCACACCTGGGACTTCTGATTCCAGATTTAAGTGTCCCTCCCATAACTGTAGAGCATTCCCCTCAACCTCCTTATCTCCACCTCATAAAATCCTTCTAGACAAAATGAAGTTTCAGCACAATCATTTTCATGATACTTTTCTTGATCTCAACAGAAAGTAGAGGAAAGTCAAGAGAAAAGGGTCTTTAATAAAAAAAAAATAAATATACCTAGCTCTGGCAAGCTAGCTTTCTCCTCCACTCAACAACCTTCTGAACCAACTCCAAGTCCAATTCAAAGGTCTCTCCCTAGTGCAGGATTGGTCCATTCATAGACCAATCCCACACCAGGAAGTAGGGGGGAGGTGCAAGGCATGCTGAGGGGTGTAGTTCTAGCATACAATTTTTTTCTTCCAAAACTCACATTCCCAAACTACCTTGCATTTAGCAACTATGCATTGTGGGTACTAGGCTATATAGATTTTAATATATAATTGTTTTCTCCTCCATTAGAATATAATCTTATTGCAAGCAGAGATCATTTTTGAGACATTAATAAGCATTTATTAACCCTATGTGCCAGGTGCTGTGCTAAGTGCTGGGAATATGAATCCAAACAAAAAGGAAAATAGCTTCAAAGAGCTTACATTCTTAGGGGAAGTAATCCAAAATGCTGGGGTAAGAGTAGGTAAGAATGATAGAAGAAAAAGTCAGAGTCAGAAATGGAGTCCAGAGAGGAAGGAAGTAGTGAATATTGTTGGTCTAGTCATTTTTCTTAAAATGGAGATTCTAGGAGGAATTGACCAAATAGGAAGAGGCATCAGAATGAGAAGGATTCTAGTATATACAGAAAAAAGTAAGAGTATAGTTCAGAGGTCAAAGAAATTTCATTCTTTTTTACTTGTATCTCCCAAGCTTGACATAGTAGGTGCTTAAAAATATTTATTGATACATATCTAGTGATGAATAGTAATATAAATATAGCTATAGACAAGTGGTTCTCATTTTTTTAACATTCAGATGACTATGGTAAGAAATAAACAATGCTAAAACATTTACTCAATCCCAATAAAAAAATCCTGACCATAACTAATAAAATAATATAAGTGAGTAATACCTAGATTTTACTTAGTACAGTAATTTCATCATGATGATATCAAAATAAAAATAGATACTTCATATTTTAAAGTACTAAAAAAACTAACCCAGACATTTATAGGTAACCAATAGTTTGTCGACCAAACCACTTTTTCTTTTGAGTGGTTTAGCTCCAGAGAATTGGTTAAAAAGGTTATTTTCTCCTTTTGCCTATATATGTTTTATTTAATATTTAGATTTTCTGGAAACAAGGAATTGTAAAAAAGAATAATCATAATAAATTATTTGATATATGTAAAACTGGAAATTTTAGCTGATAGCATATGAAAGTGTGTTAATCCTAGAGAAATTAACTAGGTTCCTCTCCAAATATATATGCACATAAAAAGTTAAATGGACAAGTATATACCAGTCAACAAGGCTACCCTTCTGCCTTAGTCTCTTTTGTTTGGATGTGGCCTCTAAATAATCAGCAAAGACAGAATCAATAATACATAATGAGTCAGTAATGCACTGTAGACTCTAAAGTACCCTATAAGAATCAGCTAATATTATTGGGCAATTGAACAGGCTGCTTTTACTCGATTATGCGTGTAAAATTTCATATACCTAAGAATTAAGATGAAATTGCTCCCTTTAATCCTCCCATCTTGCCTTTCCATTCCCCTAAGCACTTACTGCCCTCTAATTTTTTGCCTGTTTTGCTTGAGCACTTGCTTCTTTTGCTTTTCAGTAAAATTCCATATAGATCTAGGAACTCTAACCAACTCTCATAAAACTCAGCTTTTATGATTTTACTTTTGAATTGTGATGAGATTAAATCTACCTTGCCCATTCTCAAATCTAATCACCAAAAGTGTAAACAACTCCATTTAACTCACAAGTTGGGAGGTCTGTGACCCAAGTGTGCTAGTGTGAGTGACAAATCAGAATTTACTGACTGCTCCCTAGGCAGTCCTGAGAAAAGCATCTGTTGTGATTGGACACGTAAACTAAGAGGAAGACACAGGAAGTGATGCAAAAGAAGCCCTTTTAAAAGGAGAGTTCAGTGAATTCAACTTCTCTTCTTCTTATTTGTGGCTTGGACCTGGAGGAGTATTGGACCTTGGACCCCGAGACCTTGGTGAGACTGTTCTTAAATCTTTCCCTTAGAACTACACGTGGTTAGTGAGACTACCTTAGCTCTGGAGGGGCCCTTGGTTGGGAGAAGCCCTCATGACTAAACCCCTTATTAACTGACTTTTAGGCTCTCTAGCTGGGCCTCTGGAACCCTGCCGTAGTAAAGCCCAGACCTGAATACAAATCTAGTTCATGAAGTTAGATCTACCCTCTTTTCATCTCTCTACTTCTACTCTCTCTTTTATTTTGTAAATAAACTACTAAAATCATTTTAGGAGTTGGTATTTATCCAGTTCCTTGGCGACCACATCTTTAAATATTAATATATCCAACCCCAAAACCCCTTTTCCCTCTTACAGAATTAAGACTAATAGGTTACAACAAAATAAAAAAATATGCCACTAAAACTTTTTTTAAAATTATCTAAATTTATATTCTCTGGTCATTTTTAATCTCTCCACGATTTATATTCCTAATCACTAAATTCCTATAAATTACACACATTTCTTAAAAAACTATGAAGTGTTTATCTTCATTATATCCTATCACGAAAAGCTCACTATAAATGAAGTCTCTTTCTGTATTTATGGGTCCCTTAATACAATTCAAAAGACCATGCTTTTCCCATTATAAGATTTTTATAACTTCTTACCACCAATATATAGGTTAGAACTAAGATAGAATCTGAATGATACTCCTTAAATATTTGTTGATATTCTGAAATGAGGAAAATCAATGCCTTCTATTAGAAATATCCAAATTACTCAAAAATATTAATTGCTCAGTGACAGGTTATACCAATGATAAAAATGACAAGATTATACAAATTAAATTTCTTATTTATTGTCATATTAAAATACCAAAGAATTATTTTGTAGAGCTAGAAAAATAATAATATTCATTTCTAGAAATAAAAGATAAAAATCTCAGGATTAGGGATGGATGGGGAGAAGGAAATTTAGCAAGTCCAAATACATTGGTTGAAAAGTATAGAACCAGTAGAAAATATTGGGTATAAAAGATAAAGCAAACAAATACAGAAGCATAGGGTGTGATAAATTCACAGTGCATTTATTGGGGTAAGGCCTCACTTGAGAACTGCAGGGAAAATTGTAAAGCATTCCAAAAGCCATTACCCTGACATAAAAAGATAAACTCCAAATGGATATATGATTTAAACATACAAGGTTACAATACCATAAGCAAGTATTAAAAAAATGAAAGAAGACTCCTTGAATCTATGGATAAGGAAAGAGTTCATGAATAAACAAGATAGAAAAGATTATAGAAGACAAAATGTACAGCTTTGATCTTATATAATTTAAGGGCTTTTAAAAATAAAGAACATCTATGCAGTTGAAATTAGAAAGGAAAAACTAGAAGGTAGTTTGCAAAAACATTTTTGTGTCAAGTTTCTCTGATAAAGAGGTCATATCCAAGAAAAACAATGAATAAATTCAATTAAAAAATAGCAATTTTCTAATAGACAAATGGTTAAAACATAACCAGTTTTCAAAGGAAAAACTCCAAATTTAGTCTATAATTAAATAAATGCCAGTTAATAGCCTTGGTGAAGCTATATTGACAAAATTGACTAAAATTGCAAAAAATAATATAGATAACATTTATACATGGCCATAAAATTTGAAATGTGTTTTATATACATTTTATATGACCAATATATTCCTAGATCCTTTACATAAATTGAAAACTAAACATAAGAGTGAATCACATTATTAAGTGCCTAGGCACTTTGTGACTTTTCTTAGGTTTATCAGTTACCAGAATCACTACTCTTATATTTTGGGAACATTATTAATAACTAAATAGCATTAATGAAATGAAGAAAAATATTGCTCTGATGCAGACTCAAGTTGTTACAAGGGACAATTCTAGTCAAAGACCGATATGAGAGTTGATGGTTTGTCGCAAAACAATATAATGACTCATATGAATTCTTCTCAGACCAAGAATGAGCATGATTGGATGAATTGCTTTGAGAATTTATGCCGCTTGGGAAAATGGCAAGGATTTTAGCATATAATTTAAAATGTTAATTTTGCTTATTTTTCTGCCTTTATTTTTAATTTTCTGATTGCCAGTTGAACATACCTGAATTAGCATGATTTGAATTTTGCTAAAATGAGGTTCCACTGTATTATCTCATTTCGGGCTCACAATCTCAGGGGTAGTTTTTATTATTATTTCCTTTTTGCCAATGAGATAAAGTAATCCACTCAAGGAAACAATCAGTAATTACGTGAGGCATAATTCAAACTCAGGTCTTCCTGCCTCAAATACTGGGCAACATTAACATAAAGTCCCATATACAGGTATCTCTCGTATATAAAGTACCCTGGAGTATTTTTGGTGGAGTTGTGAACTGCTTCAGTCAATATGGGAAGTAATTTATAATAATGTCTCTAAAATCTTGAAAGTATACTGCTAGTTGGATCAGTTTATCTTTAAAATGGGGATAATAATAGTACCTACCTCCCAGGATTGTTATGAGAAGCAAATGAGATAATACTTGCAAAAAGTGCTTAGTGTTTAACGTATAATAGATGCTATATAAATTTTAGTTATAATAATCATCATTATTATTGTATACATTTAGGCAAAATAAACAATGTATTGTCATCTATAAATACAATGCTATTATACTTAAATATTATATTTACTTAATTTTATTTTGCCCCATTTGAACAAACCAGACATTTAGTCAGCATTAGCAGTAGTATACAGCTTTTACTACTGCATTTTTTAAAAGTGTGGTATCTGTAGTGGAAAAATTGGACCTTTGTTACTTATTACCTATGTGAACTTGGGCAAATTATGTCACTTCTCTAAATCTCAATTTTATTTTTGAGAAAAGGGAAGCGTTGAACTAATTGACATTATGGTTTCTTATGAAACTTTTGCTCTTAAATTGTTATAAATTCAATGATCATCTTTAATGCAAACAATTCTCAGATCTATTTAGCCAGCGCTAATCTCTCTTATGATCTCTAATCTCAAATCATCTAATATCTTCTGAACATCTCAGTCTTGGACTTTCAAAAAAAGAACTCATTTTATTTTCTCCCAAATGTTTTCAAAAGCGTCTCTGTTATGTTGAGGGCATCACTTTTCTTTCAGCCACAAGACTCATAACCTCTATTTCATCCAGTGTTCCTCATTTGCATTCACCCCCCCATCCATCCAATCCATTGTCTTATCCTTTTTGCCTTTATAAAATAGTTTATAAAACACACACACACACACACACACACACATATATACATACAGACACACACACACACACACATATATAAAATGCATATGTGTGCACACACACATATTCCCTTTTATCCACTTATAAAGGCACCATGCTGGTCCAGTCCCTCATCTCTTCAGATCTGAACTATTGCTAAATAAAATAGCATTTTAGTTTGTTTCTGTGCCTCAAGTCTTTCCCCACACTAATCCATTCTCCATTCACCTGCCAAAGTAATCTTGTTCACATGAAAATTTGACCAGGCCAATCCCTCAAATCTTGTCCACACATGTGGAGCTCCAAAGGTTTCTATAATATTATTTATAATACCAAATATAAAATCTTGCTTAACCTCTTTTTTTTAAATTTTAAACCCTTAACTTCTGTGTATTGACTTATAGGTGGAAGATTGGCAAGGGTAGGCAATGGGGGTCAAGTGACTTGCCCAGGGTCACACAGCTGGGAAGTGTCTGAGGCCGGATTTGAACCTAGGACTTCCCATCTCTAGGCCTGATTCTCAATACACTGAGCTACCCTAGCTGCCCCCTTGCTTAACTTTTAAAGTCCTTCACAATCTGAATCCATTTTTCCAGTTTTCTGATCCTTCTTTCCTTCTAGCCTTTAGCACAGTTTCTGGTGCATAGAAGGCAATTATTAAAAGCTAACTGAACTGACTTTATATACTCTAAGATTCAGTGACATTAGTCTACTTACTGTTTCTTGCACAAAACTATTTGATTTTTTGATTCCATACCTTATCATTAACTGTTCTCCATGCCTGGAGAGTGCTGTTCCTCCTAATTTCCACCTGCTGAAGCCCCCAGTTTTCCTTCAAGTCTTAGATCCCATCTTCAACAGAAGGTATTTTTGGTTCTCCTTTCCTGCTTCCAAATGCTTCGCTTTCAGAGATTACTTCCCACATACACTGTATTTGTCTTATATATGTATATATAGTTTTCATTTTGTCTTCTCCAACATTTAGGCCTCTTGAGAGCAGTGTCCATGTTATAGCCATTTTGGGGGTATCCCCAGTGTTAACAGGTCTAGCATATAGTAAGTAATAAACATTTGTTGACTGATTCATTATTATCTAATCTTTGAAAAATCAAGTTCACAAACCCTAGACTAAGAACTTTGCTTTAAAGCTATGTTTTGTTTTATTGTTTCAAATGTGTTTTTTTAAACCATCAATTACAAAAACAGCAGTATCCTTTGTTTTCTTCATTTGTCACTCAATTTGTAACTGCGAAGATGGTCTTACAGTTTTTAAACAAAAATTACTACTGTTAAATTTTATTAATAGTAGCCTAGTCTCAAGTATTTTATAGTTATGTAGAAGTAAGCACATATGTGAGTAGTTGCTAGTGTACTCTCTGTTGTCTTTTTTGAGAATCTATAATTCCAAACAACATCCTTTCCATTATTTAGGGATCTCTTTGAGATACCTTGAAAGCTGGTTTTAGGGAGCCTTTAAATTTACATCCCTAAGATTTATTTTCTCTTTAGGTATCTGGTCAGGTTGAGCTGCTCTTATCAAATCTGATTTTCTGAGCAGCAGTTCCACTTCTTCATATAGCACATTGAGTAGTGAGGTATTAACTCTAATTATGGGAATAAAACTGTCATTGGAATGGAAATAGATGACTAGAGAAACAATAAATTTTTTCATTTTTCATATTTTTGTTGTCCTTCTAGTTTCATACATAAATGCTATTAGGATGATCTGGTTTTGCTGGACTGCTAAAAATAAATATTAATTAAACAACTTATTAAAAATTTACTATCTGCAGAACTTAGGACACTGTACTGATTTTTGTTAAACACATATATTAGAGTCCTAAAATCTTCATTCACATTGGAATAATGGTATTGCAATTCCCTAGATTAATAGTGCTACAGCTCCAAAGATGGATTCCAAAACTTTTCTTTGTATATAGGAAGTATGTAATTTCTGACATATTAAGTATAGTACTTGCTTTTCAGAACTTCTGGGATCATGATTAATGAGGAGGGAAAAAGCATTATCTCCTATCTGCTTCCAGATCTCTATTGTGGGATCTTTGAGCCAAAAAATTGGTTGAGAGAGATGAAAGTGGAGTGTTTCTTGATTTACCAAAGTTTAGCTAACTAGAGGTACATCATGGTCTTATTATCTAAGAGACCAGGTGCAATGGATCCAGCGGTACACTTTGTGAAGTTAGTATTAGCAAGCAAAAGGGAGAATATCTTAGCTGGTTTTAGAAAGTAAAAGCAAATAGCAATGGCCAATTAACACTTATAAGGTACATGATGATTAATAGGTAATTGCCAGGAAAATGGCATTGGATCATTAAAAAATGTATTTAAAGGCTTATAGAGATGCTTGTTTATTTTCCTTTATTGTGAGGATTCTACATGTGAAATGCTAGCTTCAATTCAAAAAAAGGAGGGAGAATAGACTTCCCATATACAAAGATCCTAATGAAGTAATACAAACCTGAGTTATTAATCTGGGTTATGCCTAAATTCGTATATGCTCAGTGTCAAGAAAAAAGCACGTGCAGCAACAAAAGTTTAAGAAGCAAAACCATACACACACACACACACACACACACACACACACAGATATTTATATAAAATCAAAAGGGAATATAGAATTAGAGAAGCCAGACAATATGGGAAACATTAAAGGTATTAATGTTTTGTTTGGTTAAATTTTTAAATGATAGGCTTATTAGCAACATGGTGCAATTTTCAGAACACTGCTTTTCAGACAAATTGATGCTATGCAATCCTTCTTTATTTCCAATGACTAAGAGAGCATCAAAAAAAGGAGTAAGGTGACCTAATAATAATAGTACAAATTTCTAGAACATCTACAAACATTAATTAAACTGGTGGAATTCTAATATCAGATCTTTGTCAAATGACCAATCCAATCAAGAAGCATTTATTAACTGCCTAGTATGTGCAGTCACTGCACTAGGTATTGGGGATAGAAAGCTAAAAGTAAGGCACTCTAGGCATTCAAGAACCTTATATTCTACTATGGAGACAACATATACTTGTAGGAGTTTGTGCAAAATAAATATAAAATCAATTTGTGGGATTTATGTACTAGGAACTGAGGAACCAGGAAAGGTGTCTTGTAGGTTTTGATCAAGCTGAATCTTAAAGGAAACCAGTAACTCTATGAGATGATGAGAAGGAGAATTTCAAGCATGGATGCTTATACAAAAGTTTAAAAATAAGAGATATAGTATAATGTACAAAGAATAGCAAGAGAGCAAATTTGGCTGGATCATAAAATATCAGTAGAAGAGTAAAGTATAATAAAGCTGAAGAAATCTGGGGGCCAGACAGTGAAGAGTATTAAATGCTAAACAAAGGAGTTTAATATTTTATTTTCAAGCTGAGAACCACTGGAGTTTATTGAGTGAAGAGGGATTTGGTCAGATTTTCACTTCAGGCAAATCACTTTGGCAGCTATGGGGAAAATGAATTGAGGAGGAAGTCTTGAGGCAGAGAGATTAAGGCTTCAACAAGAATTCAGGTGATGGAACAAGAATCATGGAGGAGACATGAATAGCTATCTAAGAACAATAGAAAGGATTCTGAAGAGATCATTCCTTTCCAACCTCACATCACTGGAGTCTACATTTTTTCAATGATATTTCATGGTCAGAAGATTTCTAAAAATTAACTGGATTTGATTCTAAATTTCACATGCATGAATTTCAACTGATTTTCATAACAGTATTATAAGCCAACATTTAACCTGCATTGGTTGGGTTGTTAAAAAAAGTGGTCTTCAATTGTACCTTTACCTTGCAACTAGTATACACTTAATAACTGCTGAATTAAATAGAATTACTTTTGAGACTGTTTACTTTTCCTCTCTTTTTTTTTGCTTTCTTCCCTCCCTCCAAGGAAATAAGAAATTGTGTTTAATTTAAAGGGGTCTAAGATTCTCACTGTCTCTCTACAAGCCTCAAATCAGAAGAGACTCTTTCTGTAGTATAAATGAAAACATCAAACAAACATTGATTTTCTAATGGTCACACTGTCACTCTGATTTCATTTGTCACCTCTCAAAGAGCTTAGGTTCTTTGTAGTGCCTCAGCAAAAGGAAAAAGAAAATGGTAAGTGAAAGGACAGAGAATAAGCCATTCATTAAATTACTAATTGGAAGAGGCCAGCAGATTCACCTTCAGAGAAGATTCAGAAAATTCATCAAAGCTCCATTCGTGGCTCCAACTAGAACTTTTCAACAAGCAGGAACAAGCATTCTTAAGACTCATGTTTCTGGTTACAGTTTAAAGATTAAAATGTAATGAGTACTGACATTTCTAGATGACAACCTCTATAGCTGGGGTGAGGGGAGGAATATGGGACTGGCTGGAGATGAGTGGGCATCATCCTGCTTCCTAAAACAAAATGATACGGATATTTCAGCTATGATATCCCCATGCTGTCCCAGTCCTCCACCCAGACCTACCAAACTTCTTCAACCCTTTCCAACAGTCATGGTTGTTTTACTTCAAGAGGAGGAGTGATTTGTTTTTCTCCTAGTTGTCAATCTACAAAGTTTTGAAGCTTAGAACATCACTTGTTTCCCCTTGGGTCCATAGTAATGTGAATTGTCTTTATCCGAGTGCCTAACAAATCACTGTCACATAGCAGCAGTCGACCTTTCTTTTCAATCTATGCACTTTTCAGGAGTTATAAATCAGTTGACTTTCAAGCTCGATGAGATGGCATATGCCCCAGTTTGAAGAACAGATGGAGGCTTGGGGGAAAATTGTTTCTGCAGGCTTGCTACAAGCAGCACTGCTCCATAAAAGTGAACCATTCACACTAATTTCTCACATAAATTATACGGGCAGCAGGGAGCACCAGCCCATTCAGCAGAAAATCTTTCATCTAGATTTCAGAGGTCATTTGGCAAATTTAAATTAAAGTTATTTCTGATACATGGTTGTATTTTCATTCTATACACTTTCAAGAGATGGTAATTTGCATCAAATAAAGGAATGGCTTTAATTGTATATGCAGCCCCCTCCTCCAAAGGAAGCATAAATTAACTGCCCTGAGGATTACTTTTTCCAAGACTTCTCAGATAAGCCTCTGCTATTAATTAATCACAAAGGAATTCATAATTGAAATATGGCAGTTCTATACTACAAAAACCAGGTAAACTGTCACTTCCTTTAGAAAAAAATCTGCCTTACAAATCCTACTAAGGCCTGGCACTGGAAGCTCAAGCTCCAGCAGTTATCAAAAGAAAGAGAAAACTGGAATAGTTACAAGACAATGCTCTTATTTTTTAATGTGAAAGAAATTATTCAACTGTTGAGTAAATTTGCCTATTCGATTTTTAAGTCAATATAGTGTTCCATTTCATGGGGCAGAGATTCATATTCATTTTTATATGAAACATTAGGAAAGGGAAACAGAACAAATGAATTATAAAATAAAATTACAAAGTATTACTATCTCATGACATATTGCTAGATTTAAAGTTCAGGAAATTATTGTGGTTGGGACTTTAATTGTAAAAAAATTAGTGCTGTGCATATTTTTAATAATCATACTTAATAACTATGTTTTATTATGAAATAATCAGTTATGTTAATTAAAACAGTTTACTTTGATCATTTTATTTCAATTAGTGAATAGGATTGCTGGCAAGAAACTGGAATTAAAAAAAAAAGAATAGAGGAGAAAAATGACTGAAAACAGTTTTACATTACTATTAGGAACTAGTTATTCAGCACACAATTTAAGTGTTCATACAAACTACTATCCATGGAAATTTTATTGACTTCTTTAAGCAGCCAATTAATTTATGCACAATACTTTCTTTTCTTCTTTTGTTTGAAGTCATTTTTACTCTGACCAGAAAAAAACATTATTTGTCTTAATTATTTTGAAACTAAGATTTAGGAAAACAACTGCTCATAAGAATGAATAGTGAGCAGTGCTACATTTAAGTATTAACCAAGGATTATTTTTATCCAGAATGATCAGGCTTATAAAGCTCCATCCCTATGAGTTGTCCTGTGATCAAATGGCATGTCCTAAAGTATTTGAGTGCCATTGTTTCTACTACAGCTTCACAAATCTTTTTCTAGTTGGTCATTTCCAACCAGTGTATCTCTTAGGAGAAATCTTAAGATGATATTCTCAGTAATCATAAGCAAATGTATTTTAAAAATAAGATCATGGGGCAGCTGGGTTGCTCAGTGGATTGAGAGCCAGGCCTAGAGACAGGAGGTCCTGGGTTCAAATCCGGCCTCAGACACTTCCCAGCTGTGTGACCCTGGGCAAGTCACTTGACTCCCATTGCCTACCCTTGCCAATCTTCCACCTATAAGTCAACACACAGAAGTTAAGGGTTTAAAATTAAAAAAAAATAAGATCATGTGTAATTTTATGAATGATACACTTAAAAATTTTTAATGCTTCAATAGGAATTTAAAAGGGAATGTCTAAAGTACAATTTTTTGGTTATCTAAATAATTAAACGTTTTAATTTTAAAAATTTTAAAATTTTTTAAAAATTTAATTTAATTAAAAATAATTAAAAGTTTTAGAAAATCATGCTAATGTAAATATTTATTCTGCCATTAAATTAAAGAAAAATGAAAAATTATATTCCTTTTAATATTTTGTTACCAATTGTATCATGACAGAAAATAACTCAGTTGAGTTAAACCAGAGATCTGCTATCAAATTATTGTGCCAATCAGACAAATGATTAAACTAAAAAGCATTCTTTGAGATACAAAATTTCAAAGTTTCCCTTTGGCTTCTAATTTATATCAATAGTGATGAAAATTTTACCTAATATCTTAGCAGACATTCATATAGCTTTTAATATTTATATAATTTTAAATTCATTATTCCATTTAAAATGCTTTTTGAATTGAATCATTTAATTTGATCGTCTTATCAACCCTCATTATATGTAAGTATAGTAAATATTATCATTTTATGTTTTCAAATCAAGTAAATAGTCACAGATGATCCAAATTTTTTTAGGAAATATATATACAATATAATTGATATCATGATATCATATATAATATAATGTGCAATACATATCTTTATAATGTCATTAAATAAAAAGCTTTAAAATATATCTTATTACTTTTCATATAACATATCCATACATATACAAATATTCATTTTTATGTTAACTAATTTCTGATAGTCAATCCTTTGATTATATTTTTTATTTAGATATCCTTTCAAATAATACATATGGAAATGTCCTACAGCTAATCAAATACTAGATCATAGGATGATGATGATGATGATGATGATGATACTCCCTCAAAACTCAATCCTTTGTCTATGCTGTGTCTGGGGGAAGAGGAACAACATCAAAGTAGGGAAATGATACTCAGAGTGATGAATCATAGAGATTTTATGTGCCCTGAAGACATTAAGATTGATGTGAAGATTTAGCAGGAACATTAATAGACTGGCTAATTGGGCTTGATGGTTACCACCACTTGAGCTAATACCCTAGTCAGTAGTATGTAACTGTTCCAAAGAATCATAGAACAGATGGAAGGGCACAGAGTTGCAAGCTAGTCCTACTCAAATCCATCATCATGCTAGACCAGCATAGAAGGTAATACAGTAAGTGGTGCTTCTTCATTTTCTTGCACCAAAAGAAAGCAAACAAATTATGAATATCAATACCTGAGTGAAATATTTCAGCCCAGACGGTACTGACCATTTACAGCTGTCAAACTGCTTTAGAACCCAATAGAAGAATTGGAATTATCTCATCAGCTAGAGGCATGAGCTTCATATTGTCTTTTGTCAATATCTTTTGGTCAAAGCTAGACAGCAATGTATTAACAATCAACTAAGGGAAATACTAAGGAAAAATTTATTCCTAAACCAAATACAGTAAGACTAACAAAAATGAGAGATGCCATTAAGGACCTACTAAAGTCTAAAGAGGAAAAGTTGAAGAACTTTAGGATTGAAAATATTTAATACAAACTCAAGAAATTAAACCTAATAATGAAGTGATTAAGAAAAAATATGAGTGACTAAAATAATTTTGAAAATGAGATAGGTAATGGGCAGGTAGATGTTCAGTGGATTGATAGCTAGGTCTAGAGATGGGAGATCATGGGTTCATATATGTCTCAGATACTTCCTAGCTGTGGGACCCTGGACAAGTCACTTAACCCTTATTGACTAGCTTTACCACTTTTCTACCTTGGAATCAATACACAGTATTGATTCTCAGATGGAAGGTGAGGGTTTAAAAAATGAGATGGATAGACTTAGACTTGAATTTCAAGAGGGACTTTTTGAGTTTGAGGGCACTGATTTCACTAGCAGACCAATTTCTTCTTATGAGAGTAATTTAAAAAGCTGACATTAGCTATAGTTACCATAAACAAGTTCATTCTCCCACAAATGTTGGTCTGCAAGTGCAAAATCGTTTTAGGATCTTCACACAACAGTATATATGGAGATTCAAAAATGGAACCAAAAGGTTCTCTGTAGGCAACCTTCATGACAATATAATAGCAAAGAAGCATGGGAAAAGTGGCAATCAAGGGCCAGATGAGTGATATTATAAATTACAAACAGGTTATTTATTCTTAAGAAGGTTAGACAGTGAACAGCAATAGAAGTTATGCAACACATAACTGCAGCCTATAAAAACTTAACACTTACAAAATTTCTAGGAAGACACAAACAGAAATATTTGTCAGTGAAATCTTCAAGGTGATATTAACTTATGATTATTCAATCATAGGTTTAAGATTTGGGAAGGACCTCAAAAATCTTTCAGTCAGATTATCTTATTCTCTTATTTTACAAATAAGCAAAGTGGAAGTCCAGAGAGATTGTCTTGCCCAAGGCCACCCAGGAAATATGTCATGAAGCAGACTTGAACCTTAAATCTAGAGCCCATTCTCCTACATTATACTACTTTGCCATATAAATTTTAAAGTTGTTATATTATTTATACACTTTACATTGGTATCTAAATATCCAAGGCACTAGTTATTGTTCTTTACCATCTTTCTAATTATTTTTATCTATAAATTAGTAAGTAATACCTTGGAATAATCAAATTATCAAAGGGCATTTGAAGTAACCTAGTGTAACCTCAATAACACTTGACTGCTTTTCTTCTTACATCATTACTGTATTTGTGTTTAACAGGTTTGGGTTTTACAGACATACTAGCCTTTCCCTCCTTTATTTAAATAATAATAGCTAGCGTTTACATAGCATTTTAAGTATTAGAGAGAATTTTACCTACAAATCATTTCATTTCATCCTCACAACAAGATAGGTACCATTATTATCTTCATTTTTCAGGTGAGGAAACTGAGGCTCAGATAATTTAAGTGACTCATCCAGGATCACAGAGTGAGGATGAATCAGAAATGGGTTTGGAACTCAGGTCTTCTCAATTCTGAGTTAAAGTCCTCTTGGTTAGTTCAGAAAGCTTCCTTTCAACTATAGACTTCCTAGAAAATATATATTCCCACAGGAAAACAATTATGCATGGATATGTATATTCATCTCTCTCCTACATATATGTATATGTGTGTTTCTACATACATATGCATACATATATATACACACATAAATGTTTGCATGTATTTATATATGTATACACAACCAATGTGCTATTTCTCTGTCAGTTTTAGTTGTCCAATTCTAAGATCCAAGCCATAACTATTGGATCACACCTCCTTTCCTATAATAATAGGCAACATTAAAGTCACTTAATGGTAGGTAATAGAGTAAGGGTCTTCTACATGCTTGTAGAACAATGAACAAGTTTGGTCTTGCTCCAAACTTCATAAAATGACAGAAATATTCGCAATCTCCATGAACAAACCCAAATCAATCCAATAACTGTCTAAGAATATCTTGTGTTCTTTGGTTCTAAGTACCAAAAAATAACACAAAATAGATGGGAAGAAATAGTGTCTGAGGTCCATTTCAGTACTAGATCTGAAATGTCATTCTAGGGAAAGGCAGTTTTCAGGATAAAAAGAACAACTTTGGTTTGAAACAGGTCGAGTCTGAAGGTATTTGGGGAGATAGGTATGAAACTCAGTTCAGATTTGGAGACATAGATGCAAGATGTCTGCAGAGGCATTGAGTTTTAAGATATAGGCATACCATTAAACTGATGAATAAGACCAAGAAATATTGGGAAGACAGAAGGAAAATAAAACAATAACCAGCATGTAAAGTGAACACTAATTCTTATTAAAGGACTAGAAGAGAATCATAGGACAAATAAACCAGGAAGTAGTTTCACACAATGATGACATTTTAAAGTAAAATAGCAGATTGGACAATGTCAGAGTGATAAAGTATTTTCTGGTAATTAGAATTAAGAAAACGTAAGGAATAAGTTAATACTGTTTACTGACATGGTCATTGTGATTTACTTGAAAGAGTCAAGTATCTGTATTTTTCCTGATCCAAAGAGACATAAGTATGCACAATTTTACTATAATATTATATAAATTCATACTTAAATACAGCAAAGTATCACCTAGTCAACTTGGTTCATGTTCTTTGCCTTTATAGAGTTGGTATCATTCATAGTTTATAATCACTAAAAACCTACAAGTCAGGGGCAGCTGGGTAGCTCAGTGTATTGAGAGTCAGGCCTAGAGACAGGAGGTCCTATCCTCAGACACTTCCCAGCTGTGTGATCCTGGGCAAGTCACTTGACCCCCATTGCCCACCCTTACCACTCTTCCACCTAGGAGCAGAAGGTTAAGGGTTTAAAAATAAACAAATAAATAAACAAATAAAAACCTACAAGTCTACAATGTTTTGAAATCCTTTATTTACAAGTCTTTTATGCTATATCTATGACTATGAAAAATGTATGTATTTGGTCAAATTTTGCAATTTTATTGTTATTAGTTTTTTTCTATAGCTTGTTAAAATGACCATTTTCATTTAAAAGTAAACAGTTATGTACTTTTAAGATAACCCATGCCTCCTGTTAATATGAGAAACATAAAAAGAAGTTAGTTTCCCCATCTCTAGCTCTGTTTTCCCGCTAGTTTTATTTTTTTAGCACTTTTCTGCACAATTATACTATACCACCATTAATTTGCTTCCATTACTTTGTAAATGTACCCTGGCTGTTGCATCTATATACATTTGGAATACCTAACTACATTTTAAGCTTCTTAAGGTAAGGGACCATATGGTCATCAGAGCATGGAGAAAGGTGGGGGGAAGACGAAAGAGAAAAGAGGGAGGCGAAGGAGGGAGAAAAAGGGAAAGAGAGAGTGAGAGAGACAGAGAGACAGAGTCAGAGACAGAGTCAGACAGAGACAGAGATAGAGAGTCAGAGACAGAGACAGAGAGGAACAGAGACAGAGAGAGGCAGAGACAGAGAGAGAGAGAGAGCAAGAGAAAAAAAAGAAAAAGGTAATTTTTGCCCTCAAAGGACTTGAATTCTGATGAGAGAAGACAATGATTAAAAGGGAACTAGAAAGAGGTCAAGGGAAGAGTATCTGCATAGGTGCAAGGCTGCTAGGGAAGAAGAATATAAGTACAAAGAGTTTAGGAGAGAACAAAATGCTGTTTTTGGTATACACAAATCACAATAAGGATTGAACTCTGAGATGTTCCTACAGTTAGGAGTACATCATGCTAGAAAAAAGGCATGACTATCATAGCTAGGAAAGGAAGACTGAAATCAACTGCTTCAGGAAGTCAAGGTCAGCAGCTTAACAGGTCTGCAAGAAAAACTCAAGTCAGGGCAATAACAAAAGGAAAAGCTCAGGAAGAACAGATGCAAACACTAAAAACCAAATCCATTTCCCTTGCTTAACTTGGAACCTTTTGGTATCCATAGCTAAGTGTTCTTGGCTAAGAGATCAAATGGCGTGTTTATATCATACTGTGCCACAGAGGGGACCAGGTCCTGATAAGAAGAATATAGGTACAAACCTGACTCATTCCTCTATTGAAAACTAGAGTTAATTCATTTTTTGTGACTGTTCGTTGTCCCAGATAGCAAAAGATGTCCAGGAAACTGGAGTCCTGATAACATCAACTATTTCTACTTTTTTTGTTGTAATCATCTGCTCTCCTCTTAAGGAGACATAAAATATGTAATAAATGAATGAATGAAGCAAAACATTTCACACTCTTAGGAAGAGCATATTTTACAAGGATGAGATAGCACATACATAAAAGAAGTTTCAGCTGTAAGCCAAATGGAAAAACTCCATGGTTTTTAGTATACAAGAGCAAAATAAGTAATGCAAGATCTTTAATGCTATTTCCACTTGGTGGGGGGACACGGAAACTAGATCAGTTGCTAATGTTGAATCATTTGACAATGCCAAGGATTCTTCTTGGAGAAAGCATAATCCTGGGTTGACAGTATCTATAGCTTCTGAAGAGGCAGGGTTTTTAGGACTCTCAGAGTAGTTGTGCTGGTGCACCTCTCCACAAGGACTGATTTCCTTACTGATGGCTACAAGGTTGGGTTGAAATCAGGACTGGTGGTCTGGAGTGCATTGCTATTTACTAGGGCTTTGTGGCTGAATCCATCAGATCAACTTGCCAGGCACATATAGCCCTCTGTCTCTCTCTTATAGTGTGTTGCTCGATTGCCTCTTTTGTGGATGTCAGTTGGTCTTAATTTTAATAACCACCTTTTTTTTGCTTAATTTATTACAATTAAAAAACTAGTAAAAGGATACCTTAAGGAATTTGGAATTTCATCAGTGGGTACTCTCTCCACCAATACAAATAACCTCATTCTGTGTGATTCTTGTCTTTCTGTAAATCCTCAATAGATGATCTACCCAACATGCTAGAAACTTTGGTCTTTAGTCTTCTAATATTTAATGGAAGCCAATGCAATGCTTTCTATTTTTCACCCCTTACATGATACATGATACATGATACATGGCTAGCCTGGCTTCTTCTCTAGTTATATATCCTTGAAGATGTCTTTTATGTCATTTTACACAGGCAAGTCGTTTTGCTAATATATACTATTTTACTGTGATATAAGAAATAATAAATTGGTAGTGAGGAAAATTAGAAAGGATACAAAATTATATATGTTTATATATACATATATAAAATATATACATACAAAATGTAAATTTTCACAACCTCAATTCTATTAGTGACAAGTTTTGTTTAAAAATCAAGTTGTGAACTGCTTTTTAAAAAATTCATAATTTTGCAAGTATTAGGCTGCTTTATCTCTAAAAGGTTAAGTAAATTAAATCTTGAAATAAATACCATAGTGAATACTGAAAAAAGTTAAAAATTTTGCTTTCTAATTTATTCTATTTGACTTCATTTTAAGTTTTCTTTTATATTTAGAATTTTTAGTGGTATTATAATCAAGGGCTATATCCTTCTATATACAGGCTAAACATACTGCCACTGTTTTCCTTTTTGAGTTAAATCCTTAGCTGTTTAAGTGGAATGATATTTAACTGCAATATTTTTTATTTTCCATCACCTGATATGGTATTCACTTGAGTGCAACGGCTATCCTTTATTTTGGCGGAAAAGTATTTTTAGTCGACAACCCCCAAACAAAGTAAATGCTGTGATAGCAAAAATAATAAAATAGTAAGAACAGGTTAAAGATCGGCATTTGAGTTTCGCAAATTAAATTTAAAAACCTTTTCTAGTTAGTTAAGAGATTGGCAAGTTTTTACAAATAACATCAGTGAGCCTTTTAGGGAGAAACACAGTCGCATTAGAATGGAGTCATTAGGCAATACATTTATTTTGAAGCCAATTAACCTTTTGTCAGAGAAATGTCGGCGCTGTAATGGTTTCAGCGGTGGAGGTCAGCCTCTAACAGGGACACGTATGACAGCGATTACGCCGTCTGACATATGCTGTAGACCGAGAGTACAGCCAAGGAATAAGAATCTGCCTTCTTTTGTATTCTATTCTGCATTTCCAGGGTGCAGGCAATCTTGACCTATCCATTTAGGTAATTAAAGCTTCCATTTGGAAGTGTCCTGCAGGAAGGTGAAATTTGGGGGAGATAAATGACTGTTGCTCACTGTATCCAGTCACCACTTCCATCATTTGATGGACTGCCTGAAACAGGCTGGGCTGCCAGGTTCTCATAAAAATAGAGATGAATTGGGCAGCAGACAATTCTCTAAGGCAAAGCAACTCTGTCATCTTCTTTTTTGCAACCTATAATTTAATTGTTAGTCAAGGTGGACGGCTGACTCAGGGGCCCTTTTTCTAAGAGCTTTCCTACTATCTTCCATTTGCAGAGAAATTACTCTAGTTTATTTACTTATCAACCAACTTTATTTGGCTATGTGAGATGTCACTTGGATAAGCACAGCTGGCTGTCACAGCTGTGCCCTGACTTACCTTCCAGGCAATTTTGTTTCCTTTGGAGTCATGCTCAAGGGCAATTGGGAAGTCTCCTCGCTCATAAAACTTTCGAAAAGCTGTGGGTTTTGTTGGTCGTTCTTTAAATGCTCCTGCAGTTGGCGGGCCTCTCACCTATTAAAAAAACATAGACACAACATATTTTGATCTGATTTCAAAAGATACCAAGAGAGTCAAAATCAAATCATCCTTCAGCTGTTGTTGTTTAGTTGAATAGAGGGTTATCTGGACAAAGTAAATTATGAATCGCTTAGGTAAGTGTAAATCGGCAAGATTTGAATTTTTTATATTTTAATTTCTAGAATCCTTACAGATGTTTTGTAGATCTAATGAGGAAGGAGGAAAATTATTTTTCATATTGCTATTAAAGAAAAGGCTTTATAATAGTATCCTTTTAATGATATTTTTAAAAGCAATGTCAAGTGACACTTTAAAAATTATTTTACTTGTATAAAGATTACTGTATAATGAGAGTAGGTGGAAAGGAATGAAGAATAGCTCTCAGTTGAGGTACATCCTTCCAAAAAAGCTATCATGGCTTGGGAAGTTAAAATATTTTCCCACTTTTAATACACTGCATCCTGATTACAAGACAAATATTCTTTATGAAACATTGGACAAACTTTTGAAATATATGCTATTTTTACTTGTTTATAGGTAAAACAGGGACAATATAGTCATTTACCTTTCAGGATGTGGAAATTAATTACAAATTATAAAAACTGAACAGAAATGTTAACTAATGATTAGCTAGATTACTAAAAAATAATGAAGGAAGAATGCATTTAAGCATCACAGGAGGCATGAGAAAATACCCATAAAACAAATTTCCCATAATTCAATTATCAACGAGCACCATATATTTTTATCTAAAAAGAGAATATTTTAAAATGATAATGTTCACATCAGGAGGAAAACTTAAATTGATGCTGTTTATCACCCAACTAATGCATTAGGCTCTAAAATTTGAAGAGAGGAGTGAAATATTTAGAACATAAAAAATATATTGCTCTACATACAAAGAACTGAAACATCATATAGTCATGCACACACTACTTATAAAGGTCAAATGTTTTTGCCTTTCCCAGGATGTTGTCAATGAAAACTACAATTCTTTTACAGATTTCCTTTGACTGATTCAATTAGTAACATTAATATTTTCTTAATGTTTCAGTTTTTTTCCTTTCCACAGTATGTCTATAAATTACTTCAAAATAAGATTAGCTAGGTGATTCAGTGGATCCAGAACCAGGAATGGGAGGTCCTGGGTTCAAATCAAGCCTCAGACATTTCCTAGTAGTGTTACCATGAGCAAGTCACTTAATTCCAATTACCCAGGCCTTGTTGTTCTTTTGCCTTGCAAATGATTCTTAGTATTAATTCTAAGATAAAAGGATAAGGGTTTAAAAAATAAGATAAATTACATCAAAAAAGTTTTAAGAATTCTTCTACTAAGATTCTATTTTGATGACTAAATGTGAAGATGACCTGGTGTACTCACTGCCAAGAAAACAGAAGTTCTGGCAAGTCCTATGTACTAAATTGGAAAGACTTCTAAAATGTGTAGTAAGATATGATCTATTTGATAATAAAAATCAGATTAACTACTCAATCAGTCAGTGCATCCTTATGAAGCACTATGCTCCAGATAAGAGATGTGAAGACAAACAGGGATAGTCTTCGCTTTCAGAGAGCTCACATTCTAATGGGGGATGTGGTATAAGGGAACTATGCACACACACACACACAAAATACATACAAAGTAAATACACCATAATTTGGAAGGGAGGACCCCTCAGTAGCTGGGGTGAGAGGTAATGGGGAGCTATTTCTTTTTCTAAGAAAGAAATAGAAAGGAATGCTAAAAGCAGTAAAAGAATTGATTAAATGTGGAGTTATACAGTCAACTGTTTCACTGTAATGAGTAACAATTATTCTTTTTAACTACACTGGTACAATGAGAAAATGTTTCCTCTTGAAGACCTGCAAATTCAATTATTTCTGGTGGATTGAGGATGACCCCTAGCATCATTAGCAATACTTCATTATTCATTATGTCTCATATTTCTGGGTCTTTGCACAGGTAAATCCTTCCTCATCCCCCATAAGTGCCCATCCCTTCTTATCTCTACTTCCTAGAATCCAAGGATTTCTTCAAAACTAAGCTCAAATACCACTTCCCTCTGTGAGGCTTTTCCAGATCATACTACTTGTTGGTTCCTCTCCTTTCCAATAAATTATCTTATTTCATATAACCTTTATATGTATATATACAAATATATACATACAGACATATGTACATACACACATGAGTCCCAAAAGCCTTAGTGCAGTTTTAAGATTTTTAAAAATGTAAAACATTGCTAACACTTCTGGGGTGCTCCCCTGTATAACAAAGCTCCTAGAAGGAATTGTTTTGTTTTGTTCTTTATGCTTTGCACATAGTAGATGCTTAATAAATGTTTGATTTTGATTGATTTGTCTTTATTCAGTACTTTCTGTATGCTAGATACTTCTGGAATCTAGAGAAGACAAGAGTTGTATGTTGCATCTTTAGCAATTCTATGACAATTGTCCTGAGCAGCTAGGTGACATAGAGGATAGAGTGCTGGATCTAAAGTCAGGAAGACTCCTTTTCCTGGAGCAGTTAGGTTGCTCAGTGGATAGAGTACCAGGTCTGGAGTGGGGAGAACCCAGTTTCAAATTTGATCTCAGACACTTCCTAGTTTTTGATCCTCGGGCAAAGCACTTAAATCCAATTGCCTAGCTTTTGTCATTCTTCTATTTTATAACTGATGCTAAGGCAGAAGGTAAGGGTTAAAAAAAATCCTCTTCCTGAGTTCAAAGCTGACCTCAGACATATACTAGTTATGTGACATTAAGCAAGTCCCTTGATCCTGTTTGCCTCAATTTCCTCATCTATAAAACAAGATAGAGAAGGAAATGGCAAAGCACTCCATTATCTGCCAAAAAGAAACCCAAATGAAGTTGTGAAGGGTTGGGATGTGACTGAAACAACTAAACAAGCAAGAGTATTATCCATTGTTAAAAAAATTGGCTACCTCAGTATAAAGAAGATGATTTCTCATAGAAAATGAAGAAAAAGTTAAAGTGTTTGATCCATTTAACTTTATCTCCTGGGTAACAAATCCATTAGCTATGTAGTTTCTTTCCTTCTGTCTTTTATCCATTTTCTCCTCTTTCTCTGACAGCCAGGAATTGGGTATTTCCTCTCACTGAATTCACTTCACTGATTCTAGCCACCCAGATTTTCCATTTTTCATCCATTTCTCATTTGTTTTCTTTTGTTAAATTATTTAGATCTCTCTTTCATTTCTTCACCTTTGTTTTCAAACATGTTTAGATCTTCCCTTTCTCAAATCAAGCCACTTTCTGGATCCTCTTTACATCTACTACATAATTTTTATTTCTTTTATTCTCACCTCAGGAGATGGTCTTTATGATTTTATTGTTTCGTTTCCCATTCACTCGACCCCCCCCCAACCTTACTCCTGGCACTCTTACAGACAAAAGGATAAGTAATTTTCTGCATAACCTATAGTTTATTTTAAAATAGGCACACTACTAGACTTTTTTTAAAAGATAAGAATAGAAGTAGGTAGAAGTATGGTTAATATTTTTTATTTGGAAACTGCTATACATTTTTATATTGTGCTTTAAGTATTTCTCCCTCTATAAATTACAAATAATCTAATAAAATAAGGAAGCACACAGAGCTCATATTAAAATTGTGGGAGAAATGCAGTGAAGATTTGTCTGAAAAGAGGGACCTACCCTTAAACCAATTAGGAAGAATGGATGTTGCAGTAGAATGCTTTTAATAAAATCAAATGTACTTGAAAACCAAAGTACTTAATGTAGGCTGTAATGATTATAATGACAAAATACTTTATATACTCACATTTATTGAATATATAGTAATGAATTTAAGATCTGGATCATGAAGTCTGTCACAATAATAATAATCATTAGTAGGGGTAAAGGTTAAGGTTTTCTAAATTCTTCCATGTGTATTTTGAAATTTTTATTTGAAGCATTTTCATCTAGGATTACTATAGCTGATAAAGACCTAATTTATTTTGGGTAGGAAATCCATATTACCTTGTCTTCAGATTATTTTATTTAACTAAATCACTTAATGTTAGCTCTATATTTTTAGCTGCTCAAACCTTAAGTCTGAGTTATTAAACCACTACTGTTAAAACAGCCAATGGCACAACTTTTTACTAAGGAACAATAGCAATTAACTGTTAGGTCTAGAATTGGCAAACATACATGCATTTAGCATCATTATAGTTCTCTAAGTAGCACATTTAGGAATTCTAGTCTTTTTATAAATCTGACAATCTTGGATCTTAAATGCCAAGGAAGTGACAATTAATAATATCAAATAATATAATACTCAGTTTACAAGCTAATATAAAAAGTGTA
>NC_058133.1:426917819-427101402 GCF_016433145.1 Gracilinanus agilis | reverse complement strand
CTTCCTTCCTTCCTTCCTTCCTTCCTTCCTTCCTTCCTTCCTTCCTTCCTTCCTTCCTTCCTTCCTTCCTTCCTTCCTCCTTCCTCCTTTCCTTCCTTCCTTCCTTTCTCCATATACAAAACAATTCAAAACATAGGTGTTAAACACACATTTTTGTGCTTTGAGATGAAGGGATTCTATCACTTTGCCTCACATGTTGTCAGCTTTTAGTAAATGTTTTTTGAGGTAAGGTGATGAAAGGCAAAAACGTCAAAATCCTTGTCTTAAAGAAACACACAATCTTGTTGAGGAAATAAAATTTCACATGTGAAACAATGTGAAAATCAACTGACAAAGTTTTGTTGTAATTGTTCATTTGGTTTAATCTTGTCCAATTCTTCATGACCTAATTTGGAGTTTTCTTGGCAGTGATACTGGAGTGGTTTGCTATTGCCTTCTCCTGCTCATTTTACATATGAGGAAACTGAGGCAAATGAAGTTAAGTGACTTGTCAAGAATCACACAGTAAAAATTTCTGAGGCTACATTTGAACTCAGGAACATGAGTCTTCTTGACTCCAGGCATGCTCTATTTACTATACCACCCACCTGCCCCAACATTTATTAAGTGATTATTAATATGTAAGTTGCTATACTAAACACTGTGAATACTGGCAGCAGGAAGAATTGAGTTCAAATACAGCCTCAGATACTTTTAGATGTGTGACCCTGGGCAAATTTCTTAACCTTCTTCACTTCAATTTCCTCATCTCTAAAATGAGGATAACCACCCACACATAACCTCCTAGGTGTGTAGGATCAAATGAGATATGTGTAAAGTATTTAGCATAGTACCTGGCACACAGTAGCTACTTAATTGATGCTTATTCCAAAAGAAGACCAAAAAAACAAGCAAACAAAACCAGCCCATGTTAGTGAAAAAATCCACACTAAAAAATGTAAATGCTATTTCTGGAGGAAGGATAAAATTAAGTGAGAGCCTGAATGAATGACACAGCCTTAGGATGAAATTCCTAGAGTATCCTAGACCTGGAATGTTTGGGATCCCTAAGATGCCAAAGAATTTCAGAGTTCCAAAGCAACTAAGAAGCTATCTAGTCAGACACTTACTTAAAAAGCATCCTCACTTTAACCTGCCCACTCACTCTTTATTTAAATAACTCTAGAAGAGGAACCCACCATTTTCCAAGACAGACTGTTCCAATTTTGGACAGCTTTCATTGTTAGAAAGTTTTCTTTTTCTCAAGTGGAATCTTCATCTTTAAAGCTTTAACTTATTTCTCTTTCTGACTACTAGGGCCAGATAGAAAAGTTTTAACCCTTTTCTACTTAGGATCATCATACTTAGGATCATTTTCTACTTAGGATCATAAGGTCATAGATTTAGTGTTGAGAGTGACCTTAGAAGCCATCTTGACCAACTACCTTATTTTAGAAATGAGGGAACTGAAGCCAAGAGTGGTTAGGTAAGTGTTTTGGACAAGGTCACAAAAATACCAAAGTAAGATGGTAGAGGTATGAACCCAGCTCTGAATCTACTAATCTACTCTCTTTCCTTTGTATCACACTTCATTAGGTACTCCCTGAATCTTTTCTATTTCTGGCTAACCATCCTCAGTTCCATCACCTAATCTCCTTGTCATGTACTTAGAGTCTTTTCCCATTGTGGGCTAGTCTCCCAGTTCTTCATCTTATCAATGTCTTTCCTTCAATATGGTGCACAGAACTAAATATAAAAATACCAGACTCTATTGTGAAGTCAGTCTTGTATTCTAAGCCTCTCTAAATGCAGCCCAAGATCACATTAGCTTTTCTTTTGGTAGATTTTAGCCTTGTCATACAATGCTGTAGACTGATGTTGATCTTGCAGTTCATCAAAGCACACAGATCTTTTTTTTGGGACAAATTACTGTTGAACAGTACTTCTCTATTTTGTACCGGAAGTAATTTTTTTAAACCAAAGTATAAAACTTTAGGCTTATGTCATATTATTTAACTAAAACCCAGTAATTTGGACTCTCACAGTTTTCTAATTATCATTTATTATGGGTCAATAAACAAATCCAAAAATTCTTTCACCTCAGAAGAGTATAATTCATCTGGGCCAAGTATCTCGAAATCTTCAAGAGCATTTTACTATTGCTTACTTTTTTTGATAATTAAATCCACATTGGCTACTTTCACTCTGCCCTTAACAATGGTTAAGATCACTCTCCTTAATAAGAAATATATTTGTGTGTGTGTGTGTGTGTGTGTGTGTGTGTGTGTGTGTGTGTGTGTTTGTGTTGTGGTTGTTCAGTTATTAGGATTCTGTTGACTCTTCAAGACTCAATTTTGAGTTTTCTTGGCAAACATACCAGAGTAGTTTGTCATTTCCTTCTCCAGCATATATGTATACGTACACATCAGTCATTGTCCTTAGCTTTCTTTTCAAGCATCATTACATATTGACCTTTAGTTCTCCTGACATTATACTGATGTTCTATGTCATACTTTTCAATGTACTGTTTACTTCCTCTGTTTCTATGTTATGTTCTGTACATACACGTTCATTAAACCTAAGTTGATTGGCAAGATCACTATGTGATTACACTGATCTCTTGGATAACCCCATTTTCCCCCTTCTAATCTGAATTATTTCTCTTTCCTTCATTAAATTTTATTCTGGATAACTTTAGGCCTCCCATGGACTGTCTTCCTTAGTAAAATATTATGAAATCCTAGTTCTCTACCTCTGTACCCTCTGTAATTTGTTCTCCTCCAGTCTAGGGTAAACATTAACCTGTATTCAAATTTCTTTCTCCTCCATCAAAAACTCTAAGAAGAAGTGATAATTTATCAGCCATGTCGCCATACCCATAATTTCCACAATAGCAGCCAGTTCCTCCTTGTTGATAAAAATCATATTCACTATAGAATTATGGTGGTTCGTCCATCATTTCAAGGGTGAAATTAAGACAATTCAAAAGCTGCTCAGTTTTTGGAAGTATAGAGCTTCAGGAAACATCTGCCTAATTAAGGTCCACTAACATTCATTTCTCTATCATACCTCTTAGTAGATTTGAACTTGTTTCTGGGGTTTACAACCCCATGAATGTCTTTTAAGTCTGTTAGCTTATAGTATTTATTTTAATAATAAAAGTAATTTCTATTTCTGCTTACATTGATCTTTACCCAAATATCTTCTATCGTATTTTCTTCTTCTGGTTACTTATAAATTTATGTATGTTAAAGGTAATGTATCACTTTCCAAAAATCTGTTATTTCTATAACTTCATGTCATAATTAATGGCTTATTCTCTTTGAAAAAGGGATAAGTGGCATGATCATCAAAGTAAACGACAATACAAAGCAAGGAGGGGTAATTAACACTCTGGAAAAGAAAGGGAAGATACAAAAGGTTAGTTGACAGATCAAAGCATCAGATTGAATCATAAAAAAAAAAAATTCAATAGGGGGCAGCTGGGTTGCTCAGTGGATTGAGAGCCAGGCCTAGAGACGGGAGGTCCTAGGTTCAAATCCGGCCTCAGACACTTCCCAGCTGTGTGACCCTGGGCAAGTCACTTGACCTCCATTGCCCATCCTAGGAGCCAATACACAGAAGTTAAGGGTTTAAAAAAATTCAATAGAAATAAGTGTTAAACCTTGTATTTAGTTACAAAAAATCAATTTCACAAGTATAAAATGGGGAAGAATGGTTCAAAAGAAGTTTGAAAAAAATTTATGACATGCAATCTCAATGTGAGTCAACATTGTGAAGTAACTGCCAAATGACCTATTGAGATCTTGGGTCTCATTAAGAGGGGAATAACTTCCAAAAATAGGGAGGTGATAGCTTCACCACACTCTTCCCTCTTCCAATCACATTTTCAGTATTGTCTTCACCTGTGAACACCAAGGTTGAAGGAAGGTGATAAGCATGAAGAAGAAAGACTCAATAAGCTGGAAAGCTTAAAAAAGGAAGTTTAACTATATTGAAAAAGGGCATTGCATCCACCTCATTTGAATATTGGTTAAAGGACTTGGGAGTTTTTAATTTAGAGAAAAAAAAAGATTTGGAGGTGGGGGAGAAGTGTGATAGCATGAAAGATCACTTCTAGTAATTGAGTTTGTTCTATTTGACTCCAGAGGGCAAAATCAGGGGTGACATGAAGAAGATAAAAGAAAATTGAGCTTATTTTGAGGAAAGAAAACCATTATCACCACCAACAATACTTCCTAAAAATTAGAACTCTCTCAATGTGTAGTAGGCTGCCTTTACAGGTGATAAGTTCCTTCTCTTTGGACATTTTCAGTGATGGTGATAATAATGATGATAATAATTGAAATTTATGATGGTGCTTTAAGGTTTGCAAAGGACTGCCTGGACATTATTTTGTTAATCCCCATTTTATAGAAGAGAAATTTAAAAAAGTTTAAGTAACTTGCCCAGGTTCACACAGCTATTAATATCTGAGACAGAATTTGAACTCAAATATTCGCAAATGCAAGTTCAGTGCTTTTATCCACTATGCCAGCTATGAGTGGAAGGTAGATGACTTCTTGTCCGATATATTAGAGTAGAAATTACTTTCATGAACAGTGGTCGGCAACCTTTTTGGTGGTGAGAGCCATAACGCCTGGGGAAGGAGGAGGATGGAGGTGGAAGGCGCTAGAATATGGGGGGGAGGTCTGAAGGGCCCCCTGGGGCACATCCTGGGGCTCTGCCAGGACTGGCTGGTCAGGAGGTGGGGCCAGATATGGCTGGATAGCCTTACATTGGGGACCCCTGATGTAGAGGCTAGGTTAGATGGCTCCTGAGGTCCCTTCCAACTCTAGGATAATGTGAATAAATATTGTTTTCTGGTGATAAAAATACAGATTGCTTTATATCTCATGCTTTCTGAATTTTGAACCAGAATTGAATTTTAGTATCTAAAGTTCATTTGCTTTTAGTAAAAATTGTTTTCCTTTTTGTAAGAAAAATAGGTCATAATTTAGACTTAAATGCCTTTTTGGAGATAAAATAGCTCTTAGAAATTTTGCATTTTGATGAGATGAGTTTAAATGAACCAAATGCAATCAAATGAACGGCCCTTAAAATATACTATGTGTGAAAAATCAAATCAAGAATGCTTTGAGCAAAACATTTAAGTCTTTAGTATATTGAAACCATTTGAAAAATTGTCTAAATGAAGAACAAATAGAATATGTGATCAGGTTTTATAATTCACAACACCCCCTCTCCCAGGATTTTAAAAATCTTATTCTATGTAGGGATTCATTTGATTATTTTCAAGATAGGAAATCAACTAAATTTAATTCCTGATTTTATACCTCATACTATGGAGCTGACTTGTTTTAATGACGACAAATCAGAGGTGACAAAAACTTTCAGTGGGCTTAAAAATCCCGTTACAATTACCCCCTAATCTAGTGCTTCTACAACAGATAACCTCTTTTCCTGCTGGAGGAAATGCTTAAGTAACATAAGTGTATGTAGTTATTTATGAGATTTAGGTTAGGCTTCCAGGGATATTTTTATTTTATTGATTAGCACAGCTGATGAGAGCTGTATGGGAAGGAGAGGAGGAGTTTCTGAGACTGAACTCAGAGGAACCAAGTAGTGGTGCATTTTGTATCCTCAGGAAAAGGGTTAGGTTGAACAGAATGAGCAGAAACACAGAAAAAGTGGTGAGATGGGAAGGGCTCAGGGTTATGTTCAGCAGAATTAGGCTCAAAGTTTTAGAACTTTGAATCAGCTTGTCACTGTTGGGATGGCCCTACAAAAATGAAGCAGTGGGCAGAGTTTAAGACTGAGTTGAGGGGAATAAGGCAGATTCACAGCCTTTGTCCTGAGAAATCCAGATGATCGGGAGGTTGGGGTAGGGCAGCGGTACATTCTTAGATGATGGAAGTGGAGGATCTAGAGAAGATGGAGAATCAAGAGACCAGCATGGGCTGTAGGCTGAGGATGGTCAGTGCTGGCTCTGGACTTAAGGTAAAATACAGTCATCATAATAAGATTTAATGTCTTTAAAGGAGGAAGTAATTGTTTAGAATTTTCTCATTCTAATATGGCATATAAAAGCCTTCCAAGACTCAGAGCTAGTTCTTGAAGCACACCTGCTATGGGTTTAAGATAATCCATTGGTCTGCACTCTTAAAACCAAACTACTGAACTCGCTCCAATTTGTTTACCTTTAATGGTCAACCAGACGACACAATCCAAATGCAGGGAATGAAATGGTAAACAAGAAAAGGAATAATCAAACATTCCTCTTTTACTTTCCTACAAATACATCCATCATTAGTGGAAGGAGTTTACAAACACAGGACACAAATAAAGAAATCTATACATAGGGAACATGTATTAAGGGTAAGCACACAGAGGACAATTCATAGCTCCCACTTTTCTGAACGATTGATTTCTTCCATTAATATCATTATGCTGCTCCTGCCCTACCTGCCCTCCACTGGATTTTAATCTTGAATAATCATTGCTCAGCTTCATATTAGTAATATGATCTGATGGACTGATCTTATAGTCTACACTTTACTGAGACAAAATTAAAAAAGTACCAACCACAGAATTAATATAATCTTAACTTTAAAAAATAAGAATCCAAGTTTACTAAAAAATACATATATTTTTTAAAAATTTAATTAGGTAAAAATCAATTAACAAATATTTATTGAGTTCCAACCATGAGCAGAGGAAACTTTGGTATAATGGATAGAGAATTAACATCAAAACTGGGAAGACCTGGGTTCAAGTCCTGCCTCTGACACCTTCTGACTATATAACCATAGGCATGTCACTTAGTCATTTATTACTTTAGGCAACTCTTGAAACTCTAAGTTTGTTACAAGGAACTGACTTGCATTGCTAGGAGTTTACATATCTGAGAGCACTCTGTCATACAAATCACAGATCAAATCCCTATCCCAACTATGTATAGGACACTCTGCTAGACACTTGATTTATAAAGCTGAAAATGAAATACATACATCCTTTTCCCAAGGAGCTCAAAAGATAATTTTTAAGTCCCTTCTATGAAGCACTATAAAATACGAGTCTTTAAAATTAAATAATTTATTGAAACAAAAAAAGGGAAAAGTAATTAAACATAATATGAGGGGGCAGTTATACTAAGGCTTAAAGAAGTGTGATTAATGATTTAATGCAAGCTTATTTCAGAATAAAAGAAAAAAACATTTATGCTCCTCTGATTTGATGTTATTCAGAGACATGGTAAGATTCTTTGAATCATTTTTTTCCCTTTTAATTAAGTCTATGGTATTTCTCCTTAGGAAACAGGCCTTTTTTTTGTATTTAGATAAAGACAGTCTGAAAGGAATACTTTAGTGCCATAAATGCTATTGAAAGCGGAACATTTTTTTTCTTCTGAAGATACGCTAATCACTTCACATGATGATAGAGTCCTTGGTTTTTTTGTCAGAGTTAAAGATCTGTCTGTCTACATAATGGCCATCAATGTAGTAATTTGGATGCTTTGACAAGTGTGCCATTCTATTGTCCTCATTTTATAGACAGCAATCCTGAAGCCGAGGGGAGTTAAGTGGTTTGTCCTAGATCACTCAGCAAATTAGTGGCAAGGCTGAGTTTAAAATTTTAACTGCCCATGTAGGCCTCATTTGTTGTGCAGCCAGAGCTTCCTTCTTATAGACGACAATATAACTCTTTATAACTATCATAGCATACACGAGAGTCCAGTAAAACTTGAGTCATATGATTATCACGCCTGATGCAGAGCAGTTGAATTATTCTGTAAGAAAAAACAAATTTTCAGTTAACTGAGGCTGAAGTTTTTTATAATAGTGATTGATGCCTTTGGGGATGCTAATTTACAGGTTTTTTTTTGTTTTGTTTTATTTGATTAATTTGGCTTTCACTTCTTTCTCTTCCTCCACTTACCACAGACACACACACACTCACACACTCTCCTTCCTAAGAATAGACCAGCTCATTAGGTTACAAAGTTGTATTTTGACTTCATTCCTGGCATTCTTTTGTACTTTTAGAGTTTGTTACTTATTCACTGGTCTCAAATATCTATCACCATTTTACTTATTTCTACTCAAATGTCTAATAATCAATTCTAATTCATCACCACTACATTTAATATGTATTAAGATGTAACTATATTAATTTGTTAATTAATATTAATTAATATGTTAAGATGTATAATATGTAAAATATCTATTATATTATACATTTTATATGCATTTCCATATAAATTACAGGCTCAGGGAAGGCATCTTTTCTTCTTGGTAACCACAAAACCCAGAATAGTATCATGTGTATAGTAGGTTGTCAGTAAATATTTGCTCAACAAATAGTTACCTACAAGATGGTATGAATGTTAACCCTTTTCATGTAAACATGGTAAAGATTTAGAATTTTAGGATGGTAGAATTTAGAATTTAAATTTTAATTGTTAACTTTGTTGAATAAAATATATCTTTCTCCAACTGTTCTATAACTGGACAAAAGTCATTAATAAAATTTTAGGTATGTGGCAAAGGGCCAATTCTTGTTTCATTTGGAAGTCAGCAGTCACTCAGTTGATTGCATTTATTAAGTGCTCACTATATTCCAAGTACTATGCTAAGCCATGGGGTTACAAATAAAGGTACATAGTCCCTGTATTCAGGAAGCTTACATTCTAAAGATAGGGACAACATACAAAAGTATGTACATATAAGACATGTTTAGAGTAAGTGGGACACTGTAGCTGTCCAGTATTTGTGTAAGTGCTTGGTTTGTGTGCACTCCTAAAAACCTATAATACTGCTATGATGCAGTGCCAATCCTTAAAGCATAAAAATACATCCTTAAATCACTAGAGGAGTAAAAAAGGCCATTGTTAAATAGTAGACTGCTTTAAATAAACACGGATATAAAAGTGAACTGCAAATCCCTGGACACCTATAGAAAGAACTTAAATGCTTTGTTTGGGGTTTTCATCATGGGAACAAAATTCATTATTAAATTAAACGAAGTAACTGAAAATGAAAAATAGATACTAGATATTACTTCTTGAGCAGATGAGATGGCAAGAATTTTGAAAAATTCCTGAATATATTTCTTTAAAACCGGGAATAGGCAATACAAGTTTTGGCCATGTTGATTTCCTGAACCATTTTCCTGTTCTAGCCTCATGAATCAGCATCTAATCCAGGCAACACAGATTCATCAGGTTCAGAATTTATTGTTTTTAGGTGATTGATTTAGGTTAGTGCTTCCCACTAAGGTTTGAACTGTGGCCCATGTACTAACTCCCATTGACAGTGTTGAACCTTAGGATATCCTCAAGTTTCCATGTTCCTTCTCCCTTTACTCTTTTCTCCTGGTTTCTTCCCCCTTAGACCTGCAGTTTTTAAGCTGTATGGGTTCAGAAACAATTTTGGTGACTTAAGACCCAGTATGCAAGATACTCCTATCCCTCACTTCCACTTTCAACTGCAAAAAAACATCTTACTGAAATATTTGGAAGGCTTTCACATTTGAGGAAGGGATAAAACCACAATAGGGTGGAAAACTGTTATTTAATTGTTACTTATAAATACCAGGAAAGAAATTTCTATTAGAAAAGTCAGAATTTTAATAGAAGTTATGGTCTATCTATAAGACCATTATCAACTACTATCGATCTACATATTGTGCTTTGAGAAACAGTATCTGGCATTGGTAGCAATCAAGAGGATACTGAAGAGATTCTCCATTAGTGAATTTATAATGCATAATAAGAGTCACTCTTCCCTCTGGTAAACACTGAATGTTTTGGCTGAAGAAAAAAAAAACCAATATAGAATAGTCAACATTTTTCTATGTTATTGAAGGTCATAATAGTAAATGATAACAACTCTTGGAGTATGGAAATAGGATTAGGTAAAGGCAATTATGTTCTTTATCATCTTTTTTATTTCAATAGTACTACTGTGTTTAAATTAGATCGTGGAAAGACTAAGAGTCAAGAACTTGGTTATGGACCATTAATTAGCTATCAGATCCTACATATTACAACATTCTGGGTGTATGTTTTTCCTCTGTAAAATGAAGGGATTAAACTTGGTGATTTCTAAGTGATTTTACAGAGTTCAACAATCTGTGATATTAAGCATTAATGATATTTGAAGTCAAAAGTAGCCTGGTCCAGTTGTTGTCTTAAGTAGTTCATCAGGTGAGGCAGGTAGATAATGCAGTGACTGGAAAGATACTTACAATAAGGGAGACCTGAATTTAAAATCACTCTCATACATTCGTAGTGGTGGTGGGGTTTTTATGAAGATCAAATGAACTAACATCTAAAATGTTTTTGAAAATGTATAGTGCTTTATCAGTATAAGTCATTACTATTAGTACTAGTTAATAGTAAAAATTAATTGGAAAAAATATATTTAGTGATCTCCAGACTTTTAAATTTCAAACTCTTTTATTTTTATTTATTTATCTTTTTTTAAACCCTTATCTTCTTCCTTGGAGCCAATGTTGGCTCCAAGGCAGAATAGTGGTTAGGGTAGGCAGTGGGAGTCAAGTGACTTGCCCAGGGTCACAGCTAGGAAGTATCTGAGGCCAGATTTAAATCTAGTATCTCCTTTCTCTAGGCCTGGCTCTCAATCCACTGAGTGACCCAGCTACCCACTTTCTTGATTATATTTATTTATTTGTTTGTTTATTTGTTTGTTCATTTATTTGTTTGTTTGTTTGTTTTTGAAACCCTTACCTTCCATCTTGGAAGGTAATACTGTGTGTGTATTGGCTCCAAGGCAGAAGAGTGGTAAGGACTATTAAGACTCTTTTAAGTAAAAATTTTAAACACTCTTCTCAAATGCATGTGCATTTATTGAGACAAATATATTCATTATACAGCATATGCATTATCAAACAATATTTTGTACATTATAAAACAAAGTAAAATGTAAATGGATGAGATAAAGATGAAATAATCTTTAAAGTTAAAATTTTATTTAATTATTTGTAAATTTAAAAAATTTTGGTGTAAGTTAAAGGTTAACTATATTTCATTATTTTATTTTTAAATCCTTATTTTGTAATGTGGGGCAAAGGGAGGATTTATAAATGGTTAATTGTTTTCTAATAATTATTCCCTGAAAATTTATCAGTGAATCTAAGTAAACAGTTTTGCTTCTTATTTCAATTATTTTAAAGTTGAAAGTTACATAATACAGCAAACAAATAGGTCATAATAGTCAATAAATATAGAAATTTTTACTTTGAATTATATTTCTCTTTATGTAGATATTTATATTTATATCATTAATAAACAAGCACAAGTCAATTGTCTCTAATTTCAACTCAGCAGCAGGTTTCCAATATACATGTGTTCCCACTTCACTCTATGAATAAGGCATCATATTTTATAATATGAATATGGAATCATACCTTAATTTCCTATTCATGTTTTGATATCGTAGTTGTAATTTTGGAGAAGTTTGAGGAACAAGAAGAATTCTGTAAAAGACTTTAAGTGACAGAGAAGCTTATATTTTATCCTTTATGTAATAAAGAGTCACTAGAGTTTATTGGGAAGAGGGGTGCTGACAGTGACATGATTAGACCAGATCATTAAGAAAATTATTTTGGTGTCTGTACAGAGAAGGACTTGAAGCAGGAAGATCATTTATAGGCCACTAAAAACAGTCTTTGTGAGAGTCAGTAAGAACCTGAATTACATCGAGGCTATATGAGTGTATAGATGGGGATAGGTGTGAGAGATGTGGTAGAAAAATAAATGGTGAGATGTGCCAAGGCTTTGGATGCAAGATGTGAGAGAAATTGAAGAATGAGGGATGATACTGAAGTTGTGAAATTGGATGACTAGAAGGTGCCCTCAACAGAAATGAAGAGTGGAAGCAGAGAGTTTCAGAGGAAAGATCATATAAAGAGATCCATAAAGAAGATCATAATCTTTCCTTCCCTGCTCAACCTGAACAGTGATGCTTTCCTAGCCCAGATAAAAAGAGTTAGGTGTAGATGGGGCTCTTACTCACCAGGAACTGAACTGGCCAGAGCTTACCTTATGAGGTGAGCTGGTGAGCAGCTGATAGATATATTTGGGGGAGAAGGGTAGGAATCTCCCCATGGCACTTGCACAACTGCTGCTGTGAAAACTCAGGTTAAGATCAGTGAATACCTTCCCAAAAGGGGAGCTTTTCTGAAGGAGAAGGAAGGTTGGGAACTTGGACAGCTGTGTGAGTAGATGGAATAGGACAGATGAGTAGTTTGTGCCAGGTAGGTTTGGTGTTGGACACAAGCCTCATGAGTTATAGGGGGAATGGATAAAGAGACACCCTCTGAGGACATTCTGTGGTTCTGCATAAGGCTTCATCACCTGCTTTTTGAAGACCACTATTCTAGATAACAACATACTTTCTACCTAAATGCCTTATATATTATTTCTTGATATGAAATAAGATGCTATATTTTCCTTTAATTATCACTTGCTCTTTACCTGAAATAGCTTTAAGTAAAACATTGCATTCATCATAATGGAACATTGAGTTTGGAACCTAATTATAACCTCTCCACTAATGACTATAGTAAAAGAAGCATCCTGTTAATGTGGTTGGTAAGTGTGTCTATTCCTTCCTGACAGTATATGAATTGGTAATGAAATACAAATAAATAGAAATAAAGGATTATTAACATCTCAAATACTAATGATGCTAACTTCACATTCTCCCTCTCAGATGGGTTCAGTTTATTTTATACTAAGTCACCAGAAGGCAAAATGAAGTCATGATGATCATAGTGATTTCCCCAAATGAAGCCTATTAGGAATTATTTAGAGAAGACAATTTTTTTTGGCTAACTCTAACTACTGAGGGTCCAGAGCAAGTTGATGAAATCCATTTATATATTTCTTCTGAAACATTTGATGCCCACTGCATAGAGAGGTAGAGTAATATTATATCTTAAAAAAAAGAGGTGTCTAGAAATGCAATATGATTATTTGCTGCTGAGGCTGGGCCTTTAGACTTGTATCTCCCTGATCAAATTACTTCTGGACAGATTTGGAAACTCAGGAACTTTGTTTTATCAGTTCATTTAGAGTTTAGCAGTTTCTGATATATCAACTGTCATGAAGCAAAATTATAAAACTCTGACTTTTTCAACCCAGATTCCAGTTTGTTAATTTATACCCAGACATACCTTTACAATTAATTGTATATACTCAAGCTGGTGTTTTGCATTTGCCAGTCTGGACTTCAATGAATGTTTAATGATATTTTTACATAATAACCCTCCTCCATTACTTGTACCTCTAGGATGATTCTTATGATTCACCAGTGCCTTTCAGTCTTTCAATCATTTGAACTTTGAAACCTGGGAGTCAATCCTCCTTGGCTGCTGCTGTGTATTCATTCTCATAGCCAGTGAATTAGCATCACATTTATTGTTCTTTTAGGGTTTGCTAAGAAAAACAAAAGTAAAGTAATTTATTAGGGAAGTGTTCATAGGAAAATAAGATAGGCTGATTGGCTATGAAAAGAGAGCACTGGAAGAAAAGTAGACAGTTCAAATCCTCTATTGGTATCCTTGAAATTTCAAGAGAAAATAATGAAGGTCTTTGGAATGTGAGGAATGTATAGAAGGATACAGACAGCAGTTGCACAGGATGGGTAGGCATGAATAGCTTCTGAGCATCTACACTGTTGGAGATAAAAACATCCAGATAAATGAAATTATAGATTCATATTAATCATTGAGAGAATTATTTCATATCACTTTATATGTTTTTATTCCCCTGATCACTTTACAACTAAATCATTACAATTGATTTCTCATGCTTTTTCTTCTTTACTCTTTTCCCTTGAATAATCCATCCTGAATGGATCATAAAATATCTAACAGATTGCTTGCACCATAATTTCACTAGGGACCAGAAACTTCAGTGGTTCTCTGTTGCCCAAGGAAATAGTTCAAGCTGAAGTTATCTTTGATCATAATAGTAAATAAAATAAATAAAATTGTAAATAAAGACCTTTTCTCTCTGAGATCTTTGCATGGCAATTTGTTTGCATCTGACATTTACTTAGCACATTTTCTCCTTATCGTATTATATTTGTTAATATTTAGAGAGTTATAAACTCCATGAGAAACTGATAAACTTTTTTAAAAATTTTTTTTAAACCCTTAACTTCTGTGTATTAGTTCCTTGGTGGAAGATTGGTAAGGGTAGGCAATGGGGGTCAAGTGACTTGCCCAGGGTCACATAGCTGGGAAGTGTCTGAGGCCGGATTTGAACCTAGGACCTCCTGTCTCTAGTCCTGGCTCTCACTCCACTGAGCTACCCAGCTGCCCCCCACTGATAAACTTTTGCATTTCTTTTGCCACCCAATATAGTGCTCTGCACATAAGAATGAGCATAAGGTTTGGATTTGTAACTTCACTGATAGAGGGAAATCCCAAATGAAGAAACACATTCTACCAATAACAGAGCCGTACTTTCTCTGCAAATTGTAATTTTACAAAGTAACCAAGAGCACTCAGAGGTGAAGTTACTTACCCAAGGCTACACAATTCATACATGTCAAGGGAAGAACCTGAATTCAGGTCTTCCTTGTTTTAAATGTGGCTTTCATTACATTTGATTCATTACAGCTCTCTGCGTCTCATGCTAGTAGAGACTTAATTAATGTTTGAAAATGAATTGACTTGAATTAAAGCTCTCTGCAGTCTACTCTCAACTTTTAAATTTCTACTCAACAATACGAACTCTCTCCCTTATCCTATCAGGGGAAAATCACTTTTCTCCAAATACATCTTGCTCTTTCATGTCTTAATTCATATCATCCCTTTCTCCCTGAAATGCCTTTCCTACTTCTTTTTGCTTATCCAGTTGTGGATTAAAGGTAGCAGAGAACAACAATAAATCAGTCATCAACTCTTGATTGAATTTCTTTGTGCTTAGAAAGGTTCAAAGCCCAGACCAGGTTGATTCTGGACACTAGTCAACTTGCTGGTTTGATCTGAATACCAGTGTCTTTCTATTGGGAAATAAATATATTATGAAAGTAATTCGAATTTACTTTGATGTTGTCCATTGCTATGCATTGATAATTCTTGACAAAAATATCATTTTCTATCATGCTCACATTATTCCCCCCCCCAATCATGTTTACAAATATCCAATCACTCTGTATCTTTTGTTTGTGATATGTATTGGCTTTCCCTCTTTTTCTTATAATTATAAAAGTATAAAGAGGGTAGTGTTTTGTGGGAAATAGTTTATTTTTTCCCATTTAGTTTATGTATACCCACATGAGTCTGTTTAAATGTAGATCTCAGAAAAGCAAGAACTGATATCTCCAGAATAACTTCTTGCTCCCTCCCAAGGAAGACTGGTTCCAGCCAGGAGGGGAAGATAGATAGGGACAGAGGATGGCTACTCTGCTCTTCTCAGAGACCAGTACATACTAGAACTATATCTGCTCCATTAAATACTAATCTAAGAAGATGTGACCTCTAGTTTCAAATTATACTCCTAATCACTGCACAAAGGAGAATTCCAAACTTTCTATCTCAGCTTAAATCCCTTCCTACCAAATGCCAGTTGTATAAGCACATATCAATGAAAGAATCAGCCATTAAATGCTTATTAAGAACCTCCTATATGTCAGTCATTGTGCTAAATGTTAGGGATACAAAAAGAATTAAAGATAGTCCTTGTCCAAAAAGAGGAGGATGAAAAAATCATGCAATTAATATATTCCAAGCAAGCTAAATGAATGATAAAGAGTTAAAAGAGGGGAAACGATGGAATTAAGAGGGGTTATAGAAGGCCTCCTGTAGAAGATGGAATTTTAGTTGGTCCTTAAAGGAATCTAGAGAGATCAATAATCAAAGCAGAGGAAGGTGAGCATTCCAGGTGTGAAGAAAAGTCAGAGAAAATGTGCACAGCTTAGAAATGGAGTGTCATGTTTGTGGAACCACCAGGAGGTCTGTGTCACTGGATCTAAGAGTATGTGTGGAGTAAGGTGATAAAAAAAAACTGGAAAAATAGAATGGAGGCTTGATTATAAAGGACTTTGAAGGATTCTGGGAAGATGGCAGCTTAGACAGAATCTTAAAACCTCTGCACCCTTACACATTAAGATAGAAAACAACGCACTTCAAGAAGAAAGAGGACCAAATCTAATAATGACACAGAGCAAGGGGAACCCTACTGCAGCACAACTAAAGAGGTACGCCAAGAAAAAGGCTTTAATTCTTGAACTGTTGGGTCTGAGGGCGTAGAAGGGGAATCCCAGATGGCAATTTGGAATTATGTCCAAAGAGTGATAAAAGACTGCCTGCCCTTTGATCCAGCCATACCATTGCTGTGTTTGTACCCCAAAGAGATCATAGATAAACAGACTTGGACTTCTGTACTAGCAGCAATGCAATGACCTAGGACAATTCTGAGGGATTTAAGGGAAAGAACACTACCCACATTCAGAGGAAGAACTACAGGAATGGAAACACAGAAGAAAAACAACTGCTTGAACACTTGGGTTGATGCAGGCACGATTGGGGATGTAGACCCAAAAGGACCACACCAATGCAACTATCGATAATATAAATAAGTCTTGATTGATGACACATGTTAAAACCAGTGGAAATGTGCGTTGGCTTTGGGAGGGGTTGGAGTTTGAGGGGGTGAAGGGGAAAGTAAAAACATGAATCATAGAACCATGGAAATTTTTTTCTAAAAAAAAATATAAAGGACTTTGAATGCCAAACAGACCAATCTGAAATGTTTGAAAAAAGGTTGGATATATGAGAAAACCCATATTTCCAAGTTAATAGCAAAATTGAAATCACTCAGTGAAAATATACTAGATAATATAGGCAGAATGAGCTCTCCCTTTGGAAATGAGATAACACAGATCTCCTAAAAAAGAGACTCTCAGATCTCACTCAAGGGGAAATTCCCCCAGATAATCTAGTAGAGCAAATTTGCAAAGGGGACATGATTAAATGAAATTCTACATGTCAACTTCTTTCCAGAGTCTTTCTTCCTTCATGCACCTGAAGAGAGGATAGGATAATGCATTCTCTTTTTTGGAAGTTGAAAACTAGAAGAGCTCAATCTCTTTTCTTTCCATTTCTCACTAATTCTGCTTGCTTCTCACAGAGGAAGCCAATCTCCAATGTGGGAAGAATCCCATAAATTGACCTTTTGATCCAAGGCTTACATAAGAAAATTAAGGCTACATTAGATGATCTCATTATTTCTCTTAGAGCTTTTTCCTATGATATTATTATTAGAATAATGTAATCCCTTAGAAGTAATAAACAACAGCAAAGTAATTAAATTCTGGGTTGTGTTTCCTAAGAGTTCTTCATTAGTATATCACCATGAAAGGAAGATGATCCAGTTTCTTAATCTTAAAGAACTAAAGTCCCTAAAAACTCATTTATTTTCCTAAATCAATCAAGTAATCAGCAAGCATCTATTAAACATCTACCTAGGTGCCAAACAAAGCAAGAGACTGATAATAAAAAAACAAAGAATTAATCCCTATTGTTAAGCAGGTTACATTCTAATGTGTATATGCATATATGATTATATCCACAATAAATTAAAAATGGAGAAATATAAGGTGATGTAGAAGAGAGGGCACTATCAGCTGGGAGTTCAGGAAATGAGACATGTAGGAAGTGTTGGAGCTGCATGTTGAAGGAGATGGATTCTGGGAGCTGGTGGTAAGAAAGGAGTATATTCAAATCATGAGAAATAGCCAAAACAAAGGCACAAAAATGGGAGGAATTGAGAGAAAAGCAGTAGTTTGGTTGGATCATTGAATGTGGTAGGAGTTTACCTAAAAAGAACCACCAAATATTTTTTTTATTGACTCATCAGTAAGAAGTGAGATATTGAATAGACCATAGCTAAGATCTCACTAAAGGCCAGTTTTGTAGTGTAAGATTCCAACATTTGATTTTAGATAAGTTTATCTCTTGGAAATATCACTAAATATATATATTTTTTGATTTAAAAAAAGAATTTGTAGTCATTAGTATGGCCTGATTCATTTTGTAATTAAGTATAAATAGTCTTGAAAAATACCTTAATACTTCTCAGGGAGAACCTTCTATTTCTTCCAAGGGAAATTGAAATTTATATTTATCTCACCCTACTGGTATGCTGAAATCTACCTAAACGAATATTTACAAAAGAAATGGAGCATTACTTAATGTCAATGGTATCTAAAGGTAGCAATTGAATTATATGCTTAGATTCTTGCTCTTGGGCTCATGTTTAAATGTGATTTTTATATCAGATATCAAGATAGAATTCACTCCCCAGGCAGATTGATAGGCATTTAAAGCAGAATATAATCTCACCTAATGTAACCTTTTGTTTTGGAATCCTTGAGGCATGTATTAAATACTTTTGTATGTTATAGCTTTTTGTGCTGCTGTGTTACATAGTAAGGAAGCATGGTAAACAATAGTACTTGAAGAAATTAAAGCATTCTTGTACCAGGTTGTAGAAAAAACAGAGAACAGAAAATTTGATAACTTTATTCCTGACTTTCTCACTAACTAGCTATGTGTCTTGAGAGATCTCATTTCACTTCTTTGGGACCTGAATTTGACATAAAGCAAATATGATAATATACCGATTTTACCCAATTCATAGGGTTGTTAAAAGGATGAACCAACAAATAACAGAGGACTAAGTGCTTTTACCCAGCTGCCCCAAATAACAGAGGACTAAGTGCAGCTGGGTAGCTCAGTGGTTTGAGAGTCAGGCCTAGACAGGAGGTCCTAGGTTCAAATCCGGCCTCAGACACTTCCCAGCTGTGTGACCCATGGCAAGTCACTTGACCCCCATTGCCTACCCTTACCACTCTTCCACCTATAAGTCAATACACAGAAGTTAAGGGTTTTAAAAAAAAAAGTCTGCTTTATAATTTGAAGGTCACGATACTAATTATTTCTTAAAGAAAATGTACCTTTTTGGAAAGCTGACCCCACCATACACTCATTATAGAAAACTGTCATTGCAACTTTTCCTTATTTCTCCTATATTTTGAGTAAATCAGAAAAACCATCATTTAATTCCTTTTTTTATTTCTGTTCTCCCCTATTGCTTGGGCATAAAATTTTCCTCTAATAATGTATGTCAGTGACATAATTGGCAAAAATCATCAAATGAAAAAACTGTTTGATTGAACTTCAACACGTGGAAAATTTTAGCAAATGTTATCAATTAGAAGTTTTGACTGGCATATCCATGGCATTTGTCGTATTATGACACATGACGCACGCAATGAGCATTAATCTAATAACAAGCCCCCTGATAGAAACAAGAATGGAAAATGTCATGTCATTAACCCAATGCAATAAACGTTGACAAAAATGTATGAATAATGCAAACATTGATATGCTAGAGAAAAAAAATCAGTACCAAGGGAAAAGTAATGTTTCCCTAATCAGAGTCTGGATAGTTATTTCTATTTGACACTTACAACTACTATATTTCTATTAGTCAGTCATTTTGCTCCTGTTCATTGAAATGGGACATCAAATTATTATTGAAAATGGAATATGCTTAAAATGGCCACATTTTGATTTCAACAAATTGTTTTTTTCCAGCCCAAGAATGTCATTAATAATCTCTATTTGCTTAGATTTAGGTTTTGAAAAGTTTTTCTTTTTGCTAAATTATCCAGAGAATGTAATATTTGCACATACCTATGCAGGCGTGTGTATGTACACACATGTATATGAATGTACATGTACATGTATACATACATATATACTTGTTATAGATGCATATTTGTATATATGCACATATATGTGTAACATTTTATAGTTATAATGTTTATAGGAATGTAATTAACCTTATTTTCTTAGTGGTTAATCCCAGTCTTATAACACAATGAATCTAAAACATAGAAAAAATATTTTGACTCCCCATTTTATTTAGATATTTAACTTTGCATAAAGATTTTGTATAAAGGGATATTGTTCTTCCCCACATCTTCATACTCTCAATATAATTTGTGCTGGGTGAATAGAAAACTCACCTGAATTTGGGAAAAGCTGAGTTCAAATAAGAGTTTAGATTCTTACTGGTTAAGTGGCCCTAACCAAGTTATTTTATTTCTATCTCAGTTTCTTCTGTAAAATAATGGAGATAATAGCATTGATCTCCCATGGATAAATCTTCATAAGGATAAAATGAAATAATACTTGTGAAGTGCTTTATAACTTTAAAGCATTATTTAACTGTTTTTACCACCATTGCTAATTTCTTTCTTCTTTTATTTTCTCACACCAAAATTATGAAACAGAAATAAAATTTGTTTTTCTCAGCAAAAACTTTTCACTGGTAAATTCCAAGTATCAAACAGCATCTTTGAATATATAGAACTTGAATAGAGATGTATGTTATATATTCAAATTAAATTATCTTATTGTCCTATTAGTTTTGTTCTTTATAACTTTCCTTTCCCTTTCCCCAAAATTTATTTGGAAAAGTTAAAAATAAGAGTTTTTTGTTTGATTGACTCCTTTTACTAAACTTTAAGGTTGAGGCTTTCTAGGGTGATACCAAGTAGTCTTCCAGGAGGTAAATTAAGGGTCTTACTTCACACATTGACATATGTATGACACATATGCCAAATGAGTGATTTTCAAGAACCTGGCTCAGGGGCATAGAGGGAATGTGGGATGTTATCAGATCTTAGGAAATTTGCAAGTAGGTCAAGTTTGTCTGAGATGACTTCCTACCTTTCTTTCTTCTTTCTAACTCCTGCCTGACAAGTTCATAGCACCATCGTACGGATCTCTAGCCATATATTTTCCAAAGCTTTTCTGCTTTATCATCTCAACCAGGACTCTCCTTTGGGTGGCATTCCTATTGGGCTCTAAACATGGCCCATTCACAGAGAATCAATCCAAAAGTCTTATGAGTTAGCAATTTAATCATTTACATATTATGCAGTAAGAAGAAGAATGGAATATTCATTTATTAGTTTAATATTATTATGTATTAATATTAATGTATTATTTATTATGTGCCAGGCCCTGTTAAGCAATTTTTACAAATATTATTTTATTTGGTATCGCAATATATGCACTAAAATTCTGGGTGTGTTGTGGGTCTGTTGTGATGTCTTTAGGTACCATGAGAACAAATGAGCTAATAGTTGTATACATCTCCCAGGTTTGTTTTGAGGATTGATTTCAATAATGTATATAAAACCTCAGTGCACTAAGCAAATGTCAATCATCATGTTCATCATCATTATCATCATCCTTATTTTAACTCTGTTTACAACTTATAAAATGAAAGTCAATAGAAAGGAAATGTCAAAACAATTGTGTGTACAATCATGATATTTTTAAAAAAAATTAAAATTGAATAATTTGCTATATTAAAAATTCAATTAACTTTTTGGTCTTATAGTTTTGAGGGTATGAAAACTGGACCATTTGAGAGATGCGTGCATAATTTTAAGGCAACGAAGAGATAGAGTATAAATGACATTATCTTTTACTCCAAACTATGGATTTCTTAATCTACATAACTTGAAGCCCTAATATTAATTTGTCTTTTTCAGACTAATAGAGTAACCTCTTTTAATAACTCAAAAGATCATAAACTAGAGATTCAGATGTATCTAGATACATTCTGTGAGATTAGCAAAGATAGAAATCAAGACTTAAAATGATTTTAGCTAGCAAAGGACAAAGCTTTTTATGGATATATTGAAAGCAAGTAGACAACAAAATATAGTATAATATGACTAATTATAGGGCTGGGCAAGTAAACAATGGATGATACTGCAAGAACTGAAGTTTGAATATCTTCTTTGCTTCAGTTGTCACAAAGTATCTAGGATTTGATACAAGAATCTTACAGTCTGTTGCACTCCATGACAAATGCAATTGCCAATTAGATCACACCCACTACACATCCTCTCCACCTGTTGCCCCCTTCATTGATTTATTACATTTATTTTATTCCCTTAGAATTTTGGATTCCTGGATAATATGTTTTCATGATGCATTTCTTCTTATATAGATGTGTGATTTTTTTTATTAATATGGCACACTAGAAAGAACTCTATAGTCAGATCTGGGTTCAAATATGGTTTCTTCTGCTTATTACTTGTATAACTATGAATAAATCACTCAACCTCCCAGCAACACTGCTTATTTATCACTAAAATGAGATGTTTAAGCTAGCTAGTCACTGAAGCTCCTTCTAGCTCAAAATCTTTGACTTTGAGTCTGTGATCCAGTCCTAACTATGATCCTTTGAAGATGTTCTGTCTATCTGAAATGGTGGTATGTTAAAAAGGACTCTGGATATGAAGTCAGGAAGACCCAAATTAAATATGTTTCAGGTACTTTCTCACTCTATAATCTTGGGCAAGTCACTTAACCACCTTTTATCTCAGTTTCCTCAATGTAAAATGGGTATAATAATTGCATCAACCTCCTGGAGTTGTAGTGAGGATCAAATGAGATAATATTTGTAATGCACATAACAGGCATCATCTAAATCCCCTTTTGCTTCCCCCTTCTCTCTTCTTCCTCTGTCAACCTTGTACATTTGACCATGAAATATTTATGATTTGCCTATGTTTATGTGTATCATGTAAAATCTGGACATAATTACATATAAATACATATAAGCATGTATATTGGATACATTTATACATATATGCCCATATATAAGTATATATCATAACACTTTTAATTATGAGATTTTTTTAATCAGATTTATTTTTAAAGTTGTCTTTCCTCCCTTTAAATCTATCCTCCATTTTCCCATTCTCCTCTGTCCTTCTACCCAATATCCTGCCAAGCAAATTCATTTCTGAATTTGGTCATCACCATCTTATGGAAATAGCCTTTGATTGCTAAAAAGAAAAACTTCAGTTCTAGTCCTTGTTTTGTCACTTAACTATTACTTGGTAGATAAGACCTTTTTGAACCTCATTTTATTCATCCATAAAATGGGAGTGGTAACAATACCTATCCCACATCAATTCTAATAGTAATAATAATAATAGTAATATCTATAATTTACATTGGGCTTTAAGGTTTGCAGAACATATAACAGATATTATTTCATTCTGTCCTCACAACAATTCTTGAGACTTCTGTCCTATTATTATCCCCATTTTACAAATGAACTGTCCTAAGCCTTGAATATGATAATAAATGTAAAAAAGGCTTTGAAAATCATGACACCTTATGCATGTGCTCTTCAGCTTGTGGTAATGCAGACTGTAATGACTTGTGTTTGCAATGATCAGACAGCTCTACGTCCTGATATCAAGGAGATGTTAATAAATAATACTTTCATCAAATCATCTGCTTCCTAATATATTTTGTATAAGACTTTCACCAAAAAAGAAAAAAAGGCTTCATTAATTAATTACCTTAATTGTGTGTATGTTCGTACATGTGTATGGGTGTGTTTGTGTGCATGCATATGACATATGAATGTGTTTTCAGAAAGAGGATTATGAAAGTAATTCCAAGGAAAGCAGTTGCAACACTGTTTTCTCCAAAGAGATTGCTTTGAAGGGAAATACTCATTTGAATGTATAGTTTCTGGTACATTTGTACAGAAATTGGTCATTACTTTTGCACCTTATATTTAATATTGAAAAATGGGTAAGGGAAAGAAAAAGCAATGCTCTAAAAGAGAGTCATAATTTTCTCTCATTGGACAATGCGCGTAGGTCTTGTGGCAGAAATGGGAAGATTTTTTTTAATTTTATGGAGTGAAGCCCCAATAGTGCAGTAGGCCTTTGAGTTTAGCTATCATGAAATAAAATGAAATCAAAGCTTTGAGGCTTTTCAGCATTAGGAATTAACAGTGTGCGGTGAGATCACATGATAAATGTAGTTTTATGCATTTTAAGGTAGAAATGGCTTGTATAACAGGAAAGAACAAAAACCTTTTTTTGAGGTAGCAGCTCCATCAAACAGAAAAGATCTCTGATTTTAATTATTGACAATTTGACCTAATTTATTCATTCTTTATTTATTATCCTTCACCTTCATACCAAAATAATTTAATGTAACAATTATTCTTTAATGCCTGCACTTTCTACAGGATCATTTGATGTAAGAAAAAAGAAGGAATCAAATTAGACATGCTTGGACTAGTTTTCTTGAAAAATCATCAATTTTCAGACTTCCTGCAACAGCTTTCCAAAGAAGTCTCTCCAAGTTTTATGACTTAGATGAAGAATAATGTCTTTAGTGCCTGATTCATTACAAAAAAATAGATAATATAAAAGAATGACATCCATCCTCTATCTCCTTGAAAATCTATGTCATCTGATTAAACTATAGCCAAATTTTGTCATATACCAGGACAGTGGCTTTAGCACTTGACTCTTAATCTTCCCCTTCATCTCGATCCATTCTTGAAAACATTAATAGTATCTGTAATTGATGACCTTTAAAAACTTTCATTTCCTAGGTTATCAGAATTAACAATTTACATAACCTTCACTTCTACACAGCTTCACCTGAGCCACGGGGTTGGTCCAAACCTTAAAAATTGCTGTGACCTGAATTTACTCCATTTCTAAGATCCTAGTGTCCTATTCATAAAATTCATTTAGTTCTTGATGCATCCTTCTCCTCCACCTCATGCCACCCTCCCTTCCTCTATACATTTTATTAGTTCTATACTCATGTTGACTTTACTTACAAAATACTTTCTCAAATCCATTATTTCTCCCCACTTATATTACCACTGGCTTAATTAAAGTTTTTATCCCCCCTCTTCAACCTTAAAAGTAATCCTCATGATCAGCAGTCAATAGTCAACATTTATTAAACATCTGTTATGTTCAAAATATGTTGCTAAATTCTGGTGATATAAATTAAAAAAAGAAAAAGAAAAAAGTCCTTCAAGGAGTTTATAATATAATGGGGGAAGACAATATGCAAAAGGAAACTACAGGGAAATAGCATCCTGGTGAGTAGCTTGAAGTTCAAGAAGTCAAAATCCAGTAGAGCAGGTGATGGAAAATGAAGGCTCAGGGCTTCAATCTCTTTCCATCTGTTGTTCATTTCTACCAAAAATGCCAAAATATCCTTCCTATGATAATGTTTTTTTTTATTATTTTTATTTTTTTAAATTCTTACCTTCCATCTTGGAGTCAATACTGTGCATTGGCTCCAAGGCAGAAGAGTGGTAAGGGTAGGCAATAGGGTGTCAAGTGACTTGCCCAGGGTCACACAGCTGGGAAGTGTCTGAGATCAGATTTGAAATTAGGACCTTCCTTCTCTAGGCCTGGCTCTCTATCCACCAAGGTACCCAGCTACCCTCTATGATAAAGTTTTAACAGTATTACTTTCCTGTTTTAAAACCAAAGAAAACAAAAGAACCCTCAGCTGTTCTCTTTTGTCTTCAGGACAAATCACAAAAAAACAATCTTTGCTTTATATTTAAGAATTTCCACACATTGGTTTCCACCTACCATTCAAGCATTTTTGTTTTACTCATTGGCATCTATTGTTTGTACCAATCAGGTTTCCTCCACTTCATTTTATTTTCTTCTACCTCTGTTTATTTGACTTGATTTTCCTTCGCTCCTTGTAATCTTTCCCTTCTTTCAAAGCCCAGTTCAGAAGCCACTTTCTCGGCAGAGACTTCCTAATATTCATAATTTAAGACATAAATTATAATCAATTATTTTTTAAACCCTTAACTTCTGTGTATTGGCTCATAGGTGGAAGAGTGGTAAGGGTGGGCAATGGGGGTCAAGCTGGGAAGTGTCTGAGGCCAGATTTGAACCTAGGTTGTCCCTTCTCTAGGCCTGACTCTGAGTCCACTGAGCTACCCAGCTGCCCAATTATAATCAATTATAAATTAGAGGGTATTTGGATCTTTCATTTGGTCTTATCCAGTGTTCCCTGCTGATTTGCCTATGTTTATAATGTCTGCTCTTAGGGCAGAGACTACTTTTCATCATTGCGACTTTTCATAAAGTGCATGTTCCTTCAACTACTTTATTTGTTTCCTGAGTAGTCGATTTGTGAGCACTTTATAAAGCTTTGGATAAGATAACTCTGAAGTTGCTTAAGTTCCTTCCACCTAATACTTAGTTCCCCAGGGAAAAAAAAGACTGAACTCAAAGGAAAGATGCTCTCTACTGCTCTCCCAAACTACTAAGATACCAAATCATTCTTTCTCAGCTGCTTGGTTGCAGTTATCCCACCTAAAGTATCAGATCAGAATCTTGAATCCTCTGATTACAAAGTACCTTGCTGATTTGATACAAGTCCTACAGGACATGCCAAAATCATTCAACTTATGCAAAGACACTTTCAGTTGCACATACTTGAAATTCCCATTCCCACCTGGTTTATCTCTCTGATCAATAATTCATTGAGGATATATTCTTACTTGATAAAGGGATCAGATTCTAAATCATATATATAGTTTGACCAAATTTGATATTTGTTATCATTGCTATAAGTCTTAAAGTTAGACTCTATAAAGTTAGGCCATATTAAAATATATATTTATCTTATTTTTCACCAATTACACATAAAAACTGTTTCTAACATTGTTCAAAGAATTTTGAAACATGAATTCTCTCCCTCCTTCCCTTCCCCCAAGATGGTAAGCAATCTGATATGGATTTTTCATGTGCAATCATTTAAAACATTTTTTCATATTTATCCTTTTGTAGAAAGAAACTCAAAAAAAAAAAAAGAAAAAGGTGAGAAAGCTTTAAAAAATGTGTGCTTTGATCAGGATTCAGACTCCATCAGTTCTTTCTCTGAAATTAGATGGTGAGTATATATATATATATATATATATATATATGATCCTTGAGATAATTTTGTATCATTGTGTTGCTGAGAATAGCTTATTTACAGTTTTTCATTATACAGTGTTACTGTCACTGTGTACAATGTTTTCCTGGTTCTTCTTGCTTTACTCTGCCTCAGTTTGTGTAAGTCTTTCCAGGGTTTTCTCCTGGAAAGTTCCTGGAGAGGTCCTCCTACTCCTCATTTCTTACAGCACAATAGAATTAGTTAACAATCATAATTTACTCAATCATTCCCTAATTGTTGAGTAGCCCCTCCCTCATTTTCCAATTCTTTGCTGCCACAAAAAGAGCTCCTTTAAGTATTCCTGTATATATATATGTCCTTCCCTTTTTTGTTTTTTATATGTCTGAGATACAAGTCTAGTAAAAGTATTGTTGGACCAAAGGGTATGCACTGTTTTAAAGCCTTTTGGGCTTAGGTCAAAATTGCTATCCAGAATGGTTGAATCACAACTCCCCCAATAAATGCATTAGTGTCTCAATTTTCCCGCATCCCCTACAATTCTTGTCATTTTCTTTTTGTGTCATTTTCCTTTTGTGTCTTCATAGCCAATCTTATAAGTATGAGGTGGTATCTCAGAATTCTTTTAATTTGCATTTCTCTAATTAATAGTGATTGAAAGCATTTTTTGCATGACCATAGAGTACTTCAATTACTTGAGAACTACCTGTTCAAAGCTTTTTGATCATTTATCAATTGGGAAAGACTTGTACACTTATACATTTGAATCATTTCTCTATGTATTTGAGAAATGAGACTTTTATTAAAGAGACTTGTAAATTTTGTTCACCATTATGCTTATTCTTTGTCATAATTCCCATACCCTTTTATCTTTTTCTCTTTCCTTGTATCTTGCCCATCCTTAAAATTGTTTAGCTTCTAACCACCACATTCCCAAATTTGTCCTCTTTTCTATCAGCCTTCACCCCTTTCTCTTGTCCCCTTCTCCTACTTTCCTACAGGGTAAGGTAGAATTCTATGCCAAATTGTGTATGTTCTTCATTCTTTATGTCAATTCTGATGAGAATAAGGTTCAAGTGCTGCCCTGCCCACCTCCCCCGTCTTCCCCTCCACTGTATAAGCTCTTTCATTCATCTTTTATGTGAGATAATTTGCCCCATTCTATTTCTCCTTTTCCCCTTCTCCTAATGCATTCTACTTTCTCATCCCTTAATTTTGTTTTATATATATATATATATATATATATATATATACATACATCATATTCAGCTCACATCCTTGCCTTCTGTCTACTTCTTATAAGTATAATAATAATAAGGCCCTTAGGAGTTTAAAAATCATCTTCCCATGTAGTATATAAACAGTTTAACCTTATTGAATGTCTTTTGGTTTCTCTCTTTTACTTTACCTTTTTATGTGTCTCCTATGTCTTGTATTTAAGAATCAAATTTTCCTTTTGTCTGGTCTTTTCATCAGGAATGTTTGAAAGCTCTCTATTTTATTGAATACCCTTTTTTCCCTTGAAGGATTATGTTCAGTTTTTCTAGGTAAGTGATACTTGGCTGAAGTCCTAGCTCTTTAGCTCTCTGGAATATAATATTCCAGGTTTTTCTGATCCTTTAAGGCCCTATTTTTTTTAAACTACTCTTATTTTCCTAATTTATTGTCTTTTCTAGTAATGCATTTTGCTTTCAGTTTTAGGATCATCTATCTATTCAAATTTCAGATTTTATTGTTCTTATCATGGAAACTAATAAGGAAACAAAATTCACATAATAAAACAATCTTTGTTTTTGAATCTCTTCTAAGAAAGAAATTTCTAAACTATTTATTTGATTTAACGTCTTTATTTCTTTTGAAATCACCTTCTATGTGACTACCATTTTATTTGAAAGCTTATAAAATACTATTGGATATGGCATAGCTACAAAATTTTGCTACAGAAACCCTGGATTTTTTCCAGGTAGATGCTGACAAGGATACTTTACTGTTACCTGGGGATTATAAGAATCTGGTTCATGGTCAATGAGGAATATCATTCAAGAAGTTTCTGTTTTCCTCAATATAATTGCTCTTTCCTGCCACTCAATGAGGCCTGGGATCTAAGCATGAAGCTTAGGGGCCTCTTCTTTAGTTGTTGTTTCTGATTTAAATACGGGATTTACATGCTATTAATCTGTTCTTGGAATTACCTTTTTTCCCCACAAAGATAAAAATAATGAAACTAGAGAAGAAAATTGACCTGGAGAATTCTAAACCCAGAATCATTTTTTGGTAATAGGAAAAGTGAAAGATAATTAAGGTGTCAGTTATATGTACATCTATGAAATGTTTTTGGCAGAATTGTCCAAATACTTATTTACCCATATGTCTATATTTCTGGGCGAGAAAGAGAGAATACTTTTTTTCAGGTTAGAATTAAACTTTTTCCTCAGAAAAGAATGATGTGTTTTATATGACAAAATAATCCCTGTAATTCTATTTCTTTTATTTAAAAAAAAAAGACACATTATCTATAAGAACAACCAAGATAAAAAAAAATTTAAACATGCTCTATAGACATACTTTGGAGCAATTGACCACTGCATTAAAATGTCCCAGGCTTTCCATTTTGGGGATGCTTCTGTTTAGAATTAAGCCAATCCATCTTCATATTTCCTCTTCTACACTCCTTTAATTGTGCTGGCAGTTCGCCACACTTAGGCCTAGGCAGTAATCACTTGGCACTGAGGATATTTTGCTTTTCTAATTTGACTGACAGAACAAATCCTGGTTTTTAAATTGCTGTCGTGTGTGTGTGTGTGTGTGTGTGTGTGTGTGTGTGTGTGTGTGTGTGTGTGTTATCAGTAAATAACACCCATTTTGCTGGGCCATGTGCACATCGAGAGACAGCTCTGTCTTTTTAACGTTCCTGCTCTGTTGCCTAAGAGGGGTGACTGAAAGCATTCACTGCTTCATCTTCAGGAGTTGTGAAGGCCATTCACATTGAGAACCGTTCTTGTTGAAATCAAAACCAGCTCTGTTTCCCCTTCTGTTCTTCCCCATCTACAAGACAGAATGGCACAGGTGGCATAAGTGAACTGGTCTCCCGGAACATAAGCTAATGTGGCCCACACATTGTCATTTTCTACAGAAATTTCTCTAGATTTAATTTTGTTAACTAAAATGAAATGCTCTAATGTAGGCAGTGAAGATGAATGTTTGAAGCTTCTCTGGGTATTTAGATGCCAAAGGGATTGGGTGAATGGCCTATGATTATTCATATAAAATTCTACTACTGTATCTTAGAAATCTAACTTAAGCTAAATGCTTCATTTATAGGATGGTGATAGATAATCAATAAAGAAGTTAGAATACAAAGGCATTGGTATACACAGAGACACAGAGCATATGCTAGTTAGAGTTAGGCATTTCAGTATGCCCTTACTTTAAGAAGAGATAAAAATTGCTTTTACAAAATTTATCATCTTTTTAAGAGTAAAAAGACTCCTGAAAATGTTTGGAATGCCTGGGATGTTCAAGTAACTGTTCTAAGTACTGTAGAAGATAAAAAGATAAATAAAATAAACCCTACCTTCAAAGATCCTGAGCTCTAACAGAGGAGGTAACACAAGGACTCAATTCACAATGAAAGTCAGAGCATAATATGTACACTAGGAGAAAGATAAAAGGAGATGGGACTTCAGAGAAGTGAAGAGAGTGTAGGGAGAGGAACATTATGGAAGGCTTCAGGAAAAGTGTGAATTTGACTTGGGCTTGAAGGACTGATAAGATTTTCATAGATAAACCTCATTGAGAAGGAAATTTCAGGAAAAAGGCCCCCAAATGAGCAAAGGAATAGTAGTTTTAAAATATGAGGATGGAAGTCATAAAACATGAGGCATTGTAACTAGAGAAATGGCAACAATTTTTTTTAACATTGTAGGATACCTGTATAATGATGTTTTATAACTTTGGGTCAAATAATTACATCAATTGATCATACAACAAAACTTACAACTTTCTACATTTTAGAAAAAGAAACTTTGGTTGTGTAATATATTTTGTTTTACTTACAGTCATTCTTTTTACATGACTTGACACTGAGTTTACAAGATTTTGATAGATTCTTTAATTCTTGATCATGAAATCACATTTTTTTGTCACATTGGATATTAAATATACCATTGATAGTTAGATTCCCCATAGTAGCTTACTGCAGAATCCTTAACAGTAAGCTAAATATTCTCTTTAGTGGCTGCAACTGTTAGTGGATATTCGGAAAAAAAATCTGTTTTTAACCACAGAATTAAAAAAATAAACAAAAGAAAGCAATAAGACTCATGTGTGTCATATGAATGGGGTAAATTAATTCAATCCAGTTTCAGAATATATCAATACAACTAAATTCTCAGATTTCTGTCTTGAGAGTTTTATGCAATTTTTAGAGGGCAAACATGTAGTCTTTGACCATAGAAGGAAGCTCCTCTAAGGAATTTCAGTCACTCTATGTATTGCCAACCATGGAATAATTTATAGCCTTATAAGGAGGAATTTTTAATCTAGGGTCTGTAACTTTTTTATTCTAATTTTTTTATTTTTTAGAAAATTTTTCCATGGTTCCATGATTCATGTTCTTTCTCTCCCTCCCAAACACCCTGCTCCCCACAGCTGATGTGCATTTCCACTGGGTTTTACATGTGTCATTGATTAAGACCTAGTTCATTAATACTGATAGTTGCACTGGGGTGGTCCTTTAGAGTCTACATCCCAAATCATGTCCCCATCAACCCATGTGTTCAAGCAGTTGTTTTTCTTCTGTGTTTCTGTTCCCACAGTTCCTTCTCTGGATGTGGATGAAGTTCTTTCTCATAAGTCCCTCAGAGTTGTCTTGGATCATTGCATTGCTGCTAGTAGAGAAGTCCATTGCATTCTATTTCACAGGGTCTGTAACTTTTAGGAAAAAAACATATTATAATTTTTCCTTTCTAATACCATATATTTTATTGTATTCATTTAAAAACATTATTCTGAGGATGGAGATAGGGACTTCACCAAAGTACCACAGGGGTCCCTGACCCCAAAATATCTAAGAACCCCAAGAAGTTGTGTCCCAGACCATAAAATCAATTTACAACAGTTAGTACTGTATTCCAGGTCTTCTTGACTCAAGAGATGACTACCTACTATATCTTGCAAGATAGTTTTTAGATAATTTTATTTTTAAAAAATAGTTAAAATTGATCTATTAAGTGAATGACAAGGTTATAGTGAATTAATGATATATGCATCCTAAAAGAAGTTCTACTGATTGCCATTACTGAACACTATTACAAAAGGTTTGATTTGGTATTTTATTTGTTAATACAACACTACAAACACCCCAATTTTTTCTATATCTTATTGTCATATGCAGTGATGAAAGTGCAACAACAGTAGCTAATGAGCATCTCAAGCTTTAAAGTGCTGTTTAGTTTTTCATAATTTGGGAACTGACATTGCCAAGATGTGACTATTTTTCCTCTATTTTTTAAAAGGATTTAAAATAATGACTGCCAAATGTTGCTTCTGGTAACAAGACATAATAATGTCGGCTTCTAAGTTTACATTGTCCCCAGGAAATGAAGCATAAATTGTTTCAGCTGAGTTCAACACTGATCGAAGAGATTCTATTCTTTGTTATTCCTATAAGGCAAAAATACATTTTTTATTCTTATAGGAAAAGGAGACTTTGCTGAATCTACTTTATATTTTTAATTCAGTTTAATCTCAGCTATTGCTTGGGCTAAGGTTCCTTAAGCCTAAACAGAGCACAATCACATTCATAATATGTGAGGCATTATATTTAGACTGATCTGGGTTTTGGGAAGGCCTGATCATGGAGTTAGATTTTTAGGTCTTCCAATTGTGCTTCAGATACCTATTAGCTATGGGACCCATATTCTTTCTTAGTTTCAGTTTCCCCATTTGTAAAATGGGGCTTTGAAAATCACATACTTCATAAAGTCTTATTTATTTATTCATTTATTCATTTATTTATTTTTAAACCCTTAACTTCTGTGTATTGGCTCCTAGGTGAAAGAGTAGTAAGGGTGGGCAATGTGGGTCAAGTGACTTGCCCAGGGTCACACAGCTGGTAAGTGTCTGAGGCCGGATTTGAACCTAGGACCTCCGGTCTCTAGGCCTGACTCTCAATCCACTGAGCTACCCAGCTACCCCCTTTCATAAAGTTTTAATGATTAGATAAATAAGGCATTTGGGGAATTTTATAATACTAAAAGTCAGTTATTGTTGTAAGCATTGTAACTACTACTAATATTATGAATGTGGACTTATATTTAGACAAAATCTAGCTTATTTTTTAATAGCTTGAACAGAGATGAAAGAAAATAAAGTTCTACCTGCAAAACCAGTTAGAAGGGTTGAGATACATTAATCATTTTCCATTAATCAACCACTATGGGCCAAGCACTGTGCTAAACTGTGGCTGCAAAGAGGTAAAAGTCCCTGCCTTTAAGAACTTGCCATTTAAGGGAGAAGACAACATGCAAACAAATAAATACAAACAAGCTATACATAGGATAAATAGGACATAATTAACAAAGGGAAGACCCTATAATTAAGAGGGATTGCAAAAGGCTTCCTTTAAAAATAGGATTTAAGCTGTAAAGGAATTTAGGGAAATCAGTAGATGATGTTTAGGAGAGAGACAACATTCCAGACAGAGGAAAGCCGAAAAATGGCTGGAGCAAAGAGATGGTAATCTTATTCTTGGAATAGCAAGTTCTTATATGAAATCTCAAAAATAGGATCAAACTTAACCAAACTTACCAACTACAGTCCTAGAAGAGTGACAATTCTATATATTCATGTATTTTTATGTGTATGAATTTCAGGTTTTCTCTTAACATTCTATAAGGAAAAGAACCTGGCTAAGAAAACCAAGAGCACAAGAGCCAGGTTCAAATCCCACCATTATGTTTGTGGTTGTTATTCACTTGTTTCAAGGCTTGTCCAACTCTCCATGACCCCATTTGGGGTTTTCTTAGCAAAGATAGGAGTGATTTGCTGTTTCCTTCTCCAACTACTTTTAGGGATGAGGAAACTGAGACAAACAAAATTTAGTGACTTGCTCAGGGTCACATAACTAGTAGGTGTTTGAGACCATTTTTGAACTCAGGCCTTCCTGACTCCAGGCTCTGTGCTCTATTGACTGCACCACTTACCTGCCCCTAAAGTTCAGTACCTGTGTAGCAATGGGCATGTCCCTTAACCTAAGTCTTAGTTCCCTACTCTGTAAAGTTAGAAAGTTGAGCTAAAAAGCTTCTAAGTTCTCTTCCAAATCAATATTTGCCATCCTATGATCCATCCTAAAACCAAGTTAATCAATGATGGCTTATAAGACTTGCTAACATTAAAATTTTCTGGAGACTATCATAATTTATAATTATGTATAAGATTAAATAGGGAGACTAGAGATAAAGAAAGCAGCAGCCATGTCCTTGAGCATCCTCCTCTGAGAACTGGTCATACTTAACATCCAGGGAAAATCTCCCACTACCTTCCTATAATCCAATTTATCCTCTTTGTAATGTCATTTTCCCTAAGACCTCTAATTGGAGGATTCTGACCTCATTCTGGGCAAAAGGAAAGTTTTTCTGGAAGTCAGAGAGTTGCACATGTCCACCTTTCTCAAGCCCTCAATCTTTTCTCCACCCCACTATCTTAGGAGGCTTGTTTACAAATAAACACAAGGCTTTGCCTCCATTCTTATTCAACAAAAGGACAGAGAAAGAAACAAAGTGGTAGTTTCTATTTCAAGATTAAACTGTTTTCCTTTTAAAATCCAGAAGTTTTCTTGGGATGCCAAAGAAAGTGTACAGGCTAGTATTAAATTTCCACATTCTTCTTTTCAAAATGGATCAAGTGCCAAACACAGAGTCAAGGACCATCTGAATCCTACCCTGGATACTTAGTACTTATCTGAATTTTGAACTCAGCTTAGAGTCTCAGTTTCCTTATTCATAAAATTGAAATAATAACTCATGTGTTACCTTCCTCACAATGAATATGACAATGAATGATAATGACAGCAGTTATACATAACATATAAAGAGATTTTTTTGATATTAGCAATTATAGCCTTTCTGTCAATCAGAGAGACAAGAGTTTTAGTAACTAAGTTTAAGAAATGCATAGAGGATGTCCCATAAGTCTTAGTGTGTCTTTAAGCTTGAATAACTTTGGAAATACAAATGCTACAAACTTTTTTTTTTAAATGGAAAGTTTAATTTTTACATTTCTTCTACACTTATTTGCTTTTTTCTTTTTTTTATCTCTATCTTTTTTTAAAAATATAATTTATCCCCAAATATTTCAACCTTTCCTCCCCCTCCTCTCTCCACCAGAGAAGGTATCAATTAACAAAAAATGATGTGTATAAAAATTATGTCTATTATTTTTCTATTTATCAGTTGTTTCTCTAGTGGTGAACGTTTAAAAGTCATTCTGTACCTGTATATGATGCTCTCTTGGTTCTACTAATTTCGCTTTTTGTTATTTTGTGTACGTCTTTCCAAGTTGTTTTTAATTAACCTGTTTATCATATCTTATGGTGCAATACTACTCCATCAAAAACATACAGCACAATTTGTTTATCCATTTGCCAACTGATGGACATCCCCTCAATTGTCAGTTCTTTGCCACCACAAAGAGAGCTGCTATAAATACTTTGGAACATATAGGTTCTTTCTCTTTTTCTCTGATCTCTTTGAGAAGCAGTATTTATTTAACTTTGAGAATTTTTAATAATAAATTTTAATATTAATTTTAATAATCAGTGCATCTTGCCATTAGTCATTGTGTTTGTAATAGATTCTGGAGGACACTTTCTCATTGCATAACAGTAAAGAAAATCCTTTTGCTTGATCACTTTGGTCATCTAATTTATGGCTTTTATTTTGGGGATAATATCAAAATTCATCTATATTCATTAAAATTATGTTCTTTGGATGATCATATGGCTGGGATTACAGAGTTTGAGAATTAGCTAGAAGGAAATATGTAAGAGAAGAAGTTGGTTACATAGAATTTTAACAAGAAACATATCAATGTGTTTAAAATTTACATAATTAACCTTTCAAATGTTTTTTTTAAAGTTTGTAGCATTTGTACTTCTAAACCTTAAAATTACATTTAGAGTTTTGGAACCCTCCTACATATAAATTCATGGTGTTGGAGGCAAGAAAGTGAGGTGAATTCCAGTGCTTCCAGACAAAAAATCTATTACCGGAGAATAAAAAAAAAATAAAGCAGTTGTTCCCTAGGAGTGGTTGTCACCATGGATGGCTTTATATAGAAATCTAGAAGTTTGAAAACAATGTAAAACAACAAATATTATAAATGCAAAAAAGTGTTTGTTTTCCAGCATTTTTTCAAGTGTCCTGACACAAAATCAATAGCCTTGAGCTTTTAAAAAATATTTCTTTTTGTTTTGTCACTACTTCTTTCAATTGTTGAGTCCCACATTTTCTTAAACTGTTTTTTTTAAATTTTTAAATCTAAGAAAATATCCTGTTTACTATGTATGGACAACTCATTTTTAAAAAATGATTGTCATTGTAATGCCTAATCTGATTACTTTCTTCTTTGGGAAAGATATTTCTTTAGAATTTACTTTTATGTTCTTTATTTTTCCATTTCTAGTACCATACCAAAAATATATTTTACTTTTGACTTATGCGTGATATTATTTATTTAGGAAAGTATATAAATATGAATTGAAATGATTAGCATAGGTTTATAAGCAGAGAATAGGATAACCATTAGGTTCATTTCATTTTCTACCCTTTTTTATTCATTTGATTATTAATTATGAAACTATTAACACCTTATTGGTATATAATATAAATTTGCACCTATTATTTTATACCATTTCTGACTGTTCTTTGTTTTGTTTTGTTTTTTAAACCCTTACCTTCCCTCTTAGAATCAATACTGTGTGTTGGTTCTGAGGCAGAAGAGTAGTAAGGGCTAGGCAATGGGAGGTTAAGTGACTTGCCCAGGGTCACACAGTATGTAATTTGAATGTTACCCTAAAAACTGCGATCCCCAGTGTCCCCAGCAAAACTACAGTTCTAGAACCCCACTTACTTCCTGTTGCTACATGCTGCCATAGACAGTTGACAGGATATAAATTGGGTGGAGTTCCATGTCTAGTTCTCTTTTCCTTTCTGTCATGGCTTAGGTGAAGCCAGAAATTTTTGAGAAGGTTGAAAACTTAGTCACGTGGTTCTATTTTGTCAGATAATAAACTTTATGAAATATAATGCTTCAAGTATTGCACATTATTTTAATTCTTATAACAATTAGGAAGTATCTGAGGCCAGATTTGAACCCAGGACCTCCTGTCTCCGGCCCTGACTTTCAATCCACTGAACCACCCAGCTGCTCCTCTGACTATTCTTTTAAATTTTCCATTGTGAAGGTAACTCTAAATCTAAAGGAAAACTAGAAAAAAAAAAGTCATAAAAATGGAAACCATCCACAGTTTGCCATTTGCAGTCTTTGTATGATAGTTGGAATAAGATTCAATGTGTGTTTTCTGAGAAATATGCACCAATTTTTTTTTGTTTGTTTCTTTTTGTTTAACATTTTATGCCATGAATCAGACCTCATGATTCCTATTCTGGACTTTTAAAAGCAATATTTAAATTTGCATATAAAAGACTTCCCTGAGAAGAATGTTTGTTGAATTCTCAGCTAAGTTTAAAATAAGTGAAATGAAAATACGGATTTGGTGAATACTAATAATTCACTATCAATTTTTAAAAATAATGTAAAGATATTGTTATATTTTATTTTTGTTTGCTCTTTTTTTGCTAAGGACAGATGGGATGATGCCATCCTTTTATGCCTAAAAATAAAATATTATTTATTAAGACTTTAGATCTAGAAATAAATTTTCTATGTCGTGAGTGTGTGTGTGTGTGTGTGTGTGTGTGTGTGTGTGTGTGTGTGTGTGTGTGTGTGTNGTCGTGAGTGTGTGTGTGTGTGTGTGTGTGTGTGTGTGTGTGTGTGTGTGTGTGTGTAGATTTAGGGGTAGAAAGGAGCCTTAAAATCAATCTACTGTAAAACTCTCACTTTACACATTGAGAAACTGAATTTTGGAGAATTTATATGACTCGCTAATAGTCACATAGACAACAAATAACAAAATTCTATTTTTAACTCTGGTCCTCTGACCCTAAGGCTAGTGTTTTTCCTACTGCATTCATGTTAATATTAGTTGTCTCAAAAAAAAAATTCAGGCTCATCCTAAGACTGTGGAATAGCATTGTACATGGAGTTGGAAAGACTTGAGAAGCCCCAGTTCTAGTCTACAGCTGACTAGCTATCACTTAAAACTTTAAAGCCTCAGTTTCCTCATCTTCAAATGGAAATGGGAAATGATGAATGATTACCTATTTCACAGATATGTTCTTTGATGAGAAAATAAGATAGTGTATGTAAAATTCATACTAGATCACAGAGTACTATATAAATATTACTCCTGTGTTATTAGTTTCATCACAATAAAATTATATATGTGAAATATATAGGTTCACTTAAATATTCCACAATTAGAATATATTATTGAATGATAGATAGTAGGAGAGTGATCTGACTTGCCATTAAGGGTTTTCTCTATATAACCCATTTGTCTGCATGTTTAATATCTCTTTTAGGCATAAAGAATTCACTTATCACATTATGTATTTACTAGGTAAATAGATATTAGTCTAAGTGTAGTACTGTCATTGTCCTTTAAAATATGTATTTATATAAAATTTTGAGGCAGTATATTCATATGCTTTGATATGTCTCCCAGCTATAAAATCTTCCTTTTCTGTGAGTGACTTAAGACATGAATAATGGTTGCTGTCTTCCCACACCACCCAGATCTTAGCTCTGTTGCTTAGAAGACACTTTTAACTCCCAGGCAGTTGCTTGAGACACATAGACTTTAAGTGATTTGTCCACCGTGATACAGATGTAACAGGGCTTCATTAACATCCAAGACTAGAATTTTATTCCCTAAGAGATTCCATCTCATTTTAGAGTTTAAATGAATTTCAGAGTATCATGATTTTTTTTTCCTCCTCAACATAGTTAGTTGTTTTGTCAAATGATTTTTCAGGTGAAATGATTACATAATCTGTTTGGATTTAGAATATCATATTTGTAAAATAAATGTACTCACTTAAATTCTAGACCAGGGGTCAGCAACGTATGCTCTCAAGCCATATCTGGCTCCACCTCCTGACTGGCCAGTCCCCCCAGAGCCCCAGGATGTGCCCCAGGGGCCCTTCAGCCCCTGCCCCATATTCCAGCTCCTTCTGCTTCCATCCTCCTCCTTCCACAGGAGTCTAAGGCTCTCATGGCCAAAAAGGTTGCCAACGGTAGGTTTTCAATAGAAAGAAATGAGGCTGTTATAGTAGAGAAGCACTGATTCTCAGTGTTATGATCTGTCCATCCATCCCTATGATGTAACTATAAGATTTTTTTTTTCTGATTACTTATTCTAGTTTAAAATCAGGAAGAGTAGTAGTAGTCAGTGCCATTTTTAACCTTTTAGCAAAAGGCTAGAATTCTAAAGGGAAAATCACTGGGTCTAAACATTCTAAAGTTACATCATTTGTGCCATGTCACTTTGACTTTTATATCATCACTCTTTGGTCAGCTAAATAGAAGCAAGTAGATTCTTACTCCAAGCACCTAGGAAAGTGCAGAACCTTCTTAGTATTTCCTTATTGTTTAATCCCTGGGGGAAAAGTTGAAGCTAAAGAAGGCTGTTTCCCTGTGGCACTTTTTGAACTAATGTTTTTAGTATAGTTCCATTTCACCATGTCATACTTTCGAAATGGCCAATCTTTCAGTGCACTTGAAAGGGCAAAACTAAGAATTATTAGTTCTGTGCAATTTATCAACAGTGTACACTATAATATACTTTTTATTGCTTAAGTCAACAACATCTGAAAATCTAATTTTCTGTAAGTGTATTTCTTGAATGGTTGCTGATTCCCTGGAGGTTTATTTTTTTTTCTTTTTTCCTATCTATCAAAACCAGTTGAACTCTAGGGAAAACTATGTTCTTCTTTTGGCTACCTTATACAATGCATATTCAAATCCTGAATTTATTTTTAGGCTTAGGATAATTTCCCATGTAATGCAAAGTGGTTTATTCATATTGTGAAATCTTTTAAAGTCCGGCATTGTCTTAAAAAACATTTTCCATTTTACTCTGGCCATATTAATTTTGTTAAAGTTTTGTTGTTTTTTTCTGATAAGAAGGTTTCAGTTTAATTTCTTTATTATCTGAGGTAGCTAGGTGGTTTAGTGCAGAATTATGGACCTGTAGTCAGGAAGGCCTGAATTCAAATTTGGTCTCAAATATTTACTAGGTTTCCAACTCTGGGCAAGTCCTTTAGCCTCTGTAAAATGGAGTTAATACCACTTTTTAGCACTTAGGAAATTAAAATGAAACATTTATAAATTGCTTTTAAAACCTTAAAACCCTATATAAGTACCAGTTATTTATTAACATCATGGTATAAGGTAAATGATTTTAACCATTCTATTTTATCTCCTTTATAAATTAGGTCAGAAGAAAAAGATGTTTCTTTGTCATATTCTCTGAGAGAAATTTAGCAATAGGTATTTTATTAACATTTCCACACCTATTTCAAAGAATATGCTTTATACCACACCTTCCATATAGTTCTATTTGGATACCATATCATAGACCAAAGGCGACTTCGGTTTCTCAACAGCCATGATGGCAGAGTATGAGCTCTTGAAAATTCTACCAAGTTTGCTTTCTGAGGATCATCCCAGCTAAGTACAGAGAAACCCATAACCATTACGCTGGCTACATGAAATGAGATTTTTGGACCAGGGTGACCCAGGAAATAAAGAAAAATGCGAAATAGCCTATGGTGTTATTAAAACTCTATTTGCTTCCACTGTATTGGGCTGAGTGGTAAAAAGATGGGCACAAGGTAGAAATAATCATATAGTTTTAAGACTTTCTGTTTTTGCTTTTTCCTAAGAATTTGAATAATTTGACTAATGACCAAAAAAGTGACCTAATGCTAGGAGAGTTGAATCTTATAAATCTTGACATTCTCTCTATAAATGAAAGCAGAAGAATGAAGAAAGCAGTCACAGGTACTCCATGGAGAGGCAAAGAAAGGAATAGGTAGGAATCAACTTTTTAATACATTTAAAGGTGATTAGAGGCATAATTTCATGGCATATTTGGTCTTGGATTATAGTTCAGTTGATAAGCATTTTCAAAAGAACCATCGAAATAATTACAGCTTATACACACACATCAGAGAGAGGAAGAAAAATTCTTAAGAACTCGGGTCCTCTGAATTAAAATAGCATGTACTCTGATCCTTAGTGATTTTGATGTGATGCTAAAAAATGAGTAGACTGACTGATATTTGGGAGAGTGTAATTCAGGACAAAGGGAGGAGAGCCCAAAGATTTCTGAACTACTCAGAAGTTTCACACCTTTATTGAATTAACATTTTCTTTGAGAAAAGAATTAGAAATTACCGGACATGGTGAACATCAAATAACATCACAGATGATGAAATATATTATATTTTTATGGACAAGAAAATATTTGTTATTGATGTGGGTGTTATCTCTTAATTGGCTATTTGTGTATGGCTAAGCTGTGAGCTAGTTGAGGCAACGACCAGAATTAGTAAAAAGAACAAATAATAATTTGGAAAATATTTGGCTATCAACACAACTCAGACAAGAAGTATTTAAATAATTAAATAACAAGGAAAAAAGGGGAAATATACAAGAGAAATGACACCAACATGAATTATCCTAAAACCAATCAAAAGAGGCCCAAAGAATCTTAATTTAAAAAATACATTTTATTTGATTGTTACTAAGAGAGAAATAGCAGTCAAAAGCGACATCATCTTAGACTATAAACTTCTTCAAAACCTCTGACACCAACTTTTCATAGGCAGGATGTTTTGTAGCTCATGTGGAAAGGGAAAAGAAGCAATCATCATCTATATACAATTTCCTGGTACCTCACAGACAAATAATCTTGGACTATGTAAAACAGGTACTGCTTCTGCTACAAGTTTGGAGCAGCAAAGTCTCATTAATGTGCAAAAATAATTTCATTGGTTTAGAGACAAGGAGTAGAGATGGTGTTGAGAGCTTGAGGAGAAAGGGTTTAGCATAGCAATTTTGGGAAATGAAATAGCAGATCAATAAATAAGATTGCTTGCAGCAATGAGGGCCATTGAAGTTATATAGTATATATTTTTCCCAGCATTACATCATCATTTTCTCTAGCAGTTTTTAGAAGCTAGAGTAGGAAGCATATGGTAAGAATTACCAAGGTTAAAGATTTTTAGGGAGAGAATGGCTTGAGACAAAAATGTTTCAAGAGAATGTGAAGGGGACAGGGGATTCAACCTTAAAGAAGGAAGTATTAAAATGGATGACCTGTGGGTGTGCTGGTATATGTTTAATAACCAGCTCTCCAAAAGAGGAGAAAAACTTTTAGGTTTCATCTGAGTTATTAAGATTTTCTCCATCACTTTCTTAAGTCTAGATAATCAATAAAATAATAAACCTTAGTTTATAACATAATAAAAATAAACCATATTAATAATAAACCTTGGTCTTGGTTTGTAGCATTTGCCAGTTTCTAAAGTATGAATCTCATCCTGAAATTTTACCAACTTTCTGTTGCCAATATATTTCTTTCATTTTCAACTACTTCCATCATATCCCTGCACATAGGGGAAGAACTGAGTGAGAAAGAAAATGAGGCCCAAATCCCATTTTTAAATTTTAACTTTTGAAAGTAATCAAGAGACCCATTTTGACAATGAAGGCAAGTAACTGACAAGAGAAAAACAAAAAAGTGGGAGAGATAGAAGGATGAGTCAAAGAGGAAATTTCAGTTTGCAAGAACTTAAAGACAAAGCAAGTTCAAGTGATAGTGAAGAATAAGGTGTGTTTGCAGTGGAAAGAGAATTAGATTTGGCCTTAGCACAGAATCTGATACATATTAGGTGCTTAACAAATAAATCCTGGCTCCTGATAAGTACTGCCTGTCACTGACCCTCCCTAGACCTCAATTTCTGTTTCCTAATTTCTTCTTTAAGGACAAGTTGATGTTTAATATTCCTTGTAGCACTAATCTTTAAATATGGGTGGTATCTGAGGTATGGCAGAAATATGTCTTAGGGCTTAAGTAGTTTTTGGAACTATGAATCAAGGTGTTCTTTGGGACATTCACCAGCATGGATATGGATGTCTGTGAGGGTGATGTAAAGAGAATGGACCCTGAAAAGAATAGGAGAAGACTGTAAGATGGCATAGACTATTCAATTTAGTTTTTTTTATAACCTCTACATAACTTTTGGACATTTCAAAAATTAAAAAAAATTAAACCTTGTAAAACATTGGTAATAACTGTATTATTCAAAGGGAACTTGTTTTTTGAAAAAAATGTTCTTATGGTCCATTATCGTGAGATCTCTAAGACTCATAGGGCCTGGGAACTACCCTTAAGAGGCTTATTTTCCTTCTTTTGCTTGTCATTTCCCACCTGGAGTTACTCTTAGAAAATGGCCTAATATTCTCCTGGATGAGCTTTCTTAACTATCAGCAAAAGGAACCTTCTCTCTTCTGTTCAGTCATTCACGATATCAGATTCAAATATCACTTTGCAGAAAATGCACATGATGCAAAAGATTCACAGGAGCCCAGTTAGAGAAATTCATAGATCACTCAACTATACCATTATTTCTCGTTAATGAGAACTACACTTGAAATTATTATCAAGACAATACTTTGACATTTTCCACAAGTCCCTCTTTGCTTCAGAGTCCTACCTAGTTCTCTGAGATTAATAGTGCCAACCTGTGGCTTAGACTCCTGGGGAAGATAAACATATAAGGGGGAGCTTGAAACCACCCACAGCTCTGATACTACTTGAAAACCCTGGACTATGCAAGAACATTTCTGAATCTTTCAATCAATCATAACACATTAAACTAAGTGCAAAAAGTCTTTGAAAGTCATTGGGTGAAAGAAAATGATATGACAGGAAGATTATTCTAGTAGTCTGGAAAACTTAGCCCTGTTTTCAAGGACCATCCATTATCAAACAAGTTGAGAAGAGAGAAGAATTCTGGACATTGGAGCATGTAGTTTTCCAGGCTTTAGAGAGAAACAGCAGGACCAAGCTGTGTCAGAGAAGGGTGATATCAAGGAATGTTACTAACATATGTCTGAGAGCAGAAGATTGAGGTTCTTAAAAAGGAAAAAAAAATTGTCTCTTCCCTTGATTTTTTTTAAACCCTTAACTTCTGTGTATTGGCTCCTTGGTGGAAGAGTGGTAAGGGTGGGCAATGGGGGTTAAGTGACTTGCCCAGGGTCACACAGCTGGAGGCTGTCTGAGGCCGGTTTTGAGCCTAGGACCTCCAGTCTCTAGGCCTGACTCTCAATCCACGGAGCTACCGAGCTGCCCCTTCCCTTGTTTTTTAATTGCTTTAATTTCCCAAACATTTTGCCTTGGTTCTAAAGAAACCATGGATTAAGTAGAGATGAATATAAATGTAAAATCTAACAGAAAACAACCTATTTCTGAATATCAGGAATTTTCCTTTCTAGAAGCCAGTAATTGTGACTGAAGTTGGATTATTTCATCTACAAAAAATCCTTAAAGCTGAAGAGAAGGAAATCACACAAACATAAGACATCATTATATCTCTCTCACATGCACACCACCAGCAGCCTAAAATTAGCTAGTTATCATAATAACACAGTTTTATAGATTTTTTGTAGGGATTTGTTGCATTAGGAAATCCTCCTCTATCTAGAACAAGAGTTCTTTTCATATGTGTGGGTTTGTGTGTGTCTGTGTATGTTATGAACCCCTTTAGCAATCTAGGTTATCTTATCAACTTTTTCTCATATTATTTGTTGTCTTCAGTTCATAATTGAAAGAAATAATAATTTTTAGGTAGAAGTGATTGAAAGTAAAAGGTTTTTTTGCATCTGAGTTCCCATTCTGAAATTTATCAATTAATTTCTTAGGGTTACTAATAGCCAAATTCTCAAAATTAGGAATTTTTTAACCGGGGAAATTTTCAATTGAAATTTTCCCAGAGGCAATTCTACAGAGCTGATAGTGTCTAGGAAATCTGTTTTCTCTAGATTTTAGAAAGCTAACTTCTGGGATCTATTTGTCTACAGAATTCAAAATTCTCCATTTTCCTTTCAAGAGTTTGAATTTCAAAATATTATCATGAACAGACTCCTTGAGATTTCTATGTCTAGCCTGTACTTCTACAACTGGATCATTGTCTTAGTTGTCCTTTCTTTATCTGGAAGTGCACTATTAGATATCCTGTCTCTGATCAGAAAAGGAAAAAGAAAGGCAAAAGATAGTCAGGAGTTTGAGCTCCAGAATTCCCCTCTCTCTAAACAATTTTTTAAACCCTTGTACTTCTGTGTATTGTCTCATAGGTGGAAGATTGGTAAGGGTGGGCAATGGGGGTCAAGTGACTTGCCCAGGGTCACACAGCTGGGAAGTGGCTGAGGCCGGGTTTGAACCTAGGACCTCCTGTCTCTAGGCCTGACTCTCACTCCACTGAGCTACCCAGCTGCCCCCTCTCTCTAGATATTTTTGAAAGGACATGCAGGACACCATTTGCTTCTGTTTCCTGTCTTTATCAACTACTACTTTTGGGTGGAAACTGTGCAAGAAAGAATGAAGGCAACACTCCTGTCCAAAGAGTGCAGATTCAGTCTGATTTTCACTCCTCTGTCCAGCTGATAATCCTGAGTCCTTGCCAACTAATTAATTGAGGCTACCTATGTCCTACTAGTAAATACCCATTGTCAGGAGCATCCTACGTGCTCAGATGCCAATGGGTAGGAGAATCCTTCATGTTCAAATGTCTCTTAACAAAAGTCTATGCCCTGTGCATCAAAGTTGATGAGGAAAATCACCTAGGGCTTCTTTATTAATCAACTCCCCTCACCTTAACATTAAAAGAAGGTTTCACTGTACTCTCTAAAGAAGATTATTTTGGTTTCATGAGATTTTAACTCAGATACAAAGCCTTCCTAAACCTTCTTTAAAATTCACCCACTGCTCAAAATTCCTCCCCCTAACCCCATTTTGGCAAATGAATTGTGTGCAGCTAAGACAATGCATCAGCTTGTTCAGACTTTGCAGAGAAATTCACATAAAAATGAAAGCAGTTCCACATAAGAGAATTATTGATGAATGCATCCCAAGGTGTATTGCTCATCTCCAAACCAAGGTCCACGTGTTATATTTTACAAAATTTGCAAGCTATTATTACAGTGACAGGTCAATACTAAACCCCTCAATTCCTTGGCTACCCAACCTAAAATATTGAATTGAGAATTCCTGACTTTCCTGAAGGTGTGATCCTGAAAGTATAAACTTATTCTTTAGAGAACTATGATTTTAAATGTTTATTTGTTAGAAACAACATTCCTTTTTAACTCATTAAGAAACACAATGGTATAGATATAAGCAAGCCAACATGGAACATGGACATACATGGCATAGAAATATTTATTTGGGATACTATTGCAGAGTAAAAAAACAGAATTTAGGAGAAGGGGATTTCTAAATTGTGCTTGTGATGCATATTGTTTATGTAACTTTGAAAACATCATTCAACTTATTGGTTACTTTATCTATAAAATAACTCAGATGGCCTTTGAGATCTCTTCCAGATTTAGGTCTGTGGTTCCATACTAGAATTTTGCTCAGTCTCTGAGCTTCTTGAGAACAAGGTATTGTCTTTCATTGTATCCTCAGTTTTTATCATAGTACCTCAAATATAATTAGTGCTTAATAAATACTAGTTAAATGATGTCTTATTTGCATGTATGTTTCCACCATCTGTGAAGCTTAGTAATGCCTTTCTACCTTTCCATTCTAGACAAAGATAAAAATATATAGATTAGATATGAATAAAATGTATGTAGATTGCGTAGAAAAAAAGGTCAAAAGTGATAATAGCTTTCAAAAAAAGGCTTTAATCAGACCGAAGCTGAACAATTAGTAGGTTTTTCCACAATTGAAATGTGTATAGAGAACTATAATATAATATATCTATATAAATATAAATTCTCCATACAGAATCTTCCTCAGTTAGAGGAAGTACTTCCATATCTTTAGGGTATCACAGGCTATTGATCTGCCCATTCTTGCAAATTACCAAAAATACTATTCTTTTGCTAATCAAGCTTGATCCCTTGATTATACTTTTTATTCTGCTTCTCACTTGCAGGTTACAGTTGAATATGGAAATATGTAAGGTCAAAAGTGACAATAGCTTTCAAAAAAGGGCTTTAATCAGACTGAAGCTGAACAATTAGTAGGTTTTTCCACAACAGAAATGTGTATAGAGAACTACACCTGTGATTTCATTGCTAAAATGAATTCCTACTGAGAAAACTATATATACCATTGTATAATGGTACCAGCTCTGTAACCTATAATCTTCATCACTTGCCTGAGGACATTAAGAGGATATTAGTATTTATATTTCTGAGTCACAAAAATTATCTAACAGATATTAAGCACATTTTACTGGTTTTAGAAGGACTCAGCAGTTGTAAATATGGTACCTGAGGATGCTACATTAACCACTGTCAACTACTAAGTTATTTTTCTATAATTAATTTCTATTATTTATATTACATTGAATATAGCTTTGAGTTTTAGCTGATGTGCCTCCTCCATCTCATTACTTGCTTTGACTATTCAATTGTAATCTCCTTAGGGACAGAGACTGTCATTTGCCTCTTTTTGCTTCCCTAGTGTCTGGTACACTGTGAACACTTTCTAAATGTTTATTGATTAATTGATTTCTTTTTACCTTCTTAGCTAAACTATCACTAAGCCTTATCTGTACTTCCCTTTCATTTCTCTTTCTTCCAGACCTTCAGCAAAGTTCATATAGATAATTGTAACAAACTCCTAAGTAACCTCCTTATCACCTGTTTTTCTCCCATCCAGTTCTGAATATTACCACCATATTTTTATTTTTTTAAAACTCCTACTATCCTTTTTAGAATCAATATCTTGTAATGGTTCCAAGGCAGAAGAGCAGTAAGGGGCTAGGCAGTAGGGATTAATTGACTTGCCCAAATTCACACAATTTGGAAGTATGTAAGGCTAGATTTGAACTGAGGACCTCCTATCTCCAAGTCTGCTGCTTTATCCACTGAGCAACTTAGCTGCCTCCCACATTAATCATAAAACTCTGCTTTCATATTTATTCCCTGTTCAAGATCCTATCATAACTGTACCATCTCTATGTGAATAAGTGCAGTTTACATACTGTTTCATACAAAGTTCTCCATTATCAGACCCTTCTTTAGCTGCTTCACCAGGAAAAACAAACTATTGCAAAAATCATCTTAGAAATTACTTAGTCCAAAACTCATTTTTCAGATGATGAAATCTGAAGCCAGTGAAAGTAAATACATTTTCCAGGATAACAGTTAATTGACAGTAGGACTGAGATGCAATCCAAGTCTACTGACTCCAAATCCAATGCTCCTTCCATTATTCCATGCTGCTTCTAATCATTCATCAGATATTAATGAGTGCTTATTATATACAAGGCAACTATTTACCAAAAAGCTTTCATTTCAATTCAGTGCATCAAACATTTATTGAATTACCTATTTTATAATCTCTGCCACATTTGCTTGTTAGCAGGTTGAAATCTTCAATGTCCATTGCCTTAAAACATTTGTCCATGCTATTCACCACACTTGAAATGCTCCACTATCTCCTACAATGTAAACCAGAACAATCACTCATCCTATCCTACACAGAATCCATCTATTCATTTTTTCTTTGATAATTTCCTAATCAGTGTCCATCTTTATGGGTATCAGAACATTTCATTGTTGAGTAATCTTTGGGAAGGCAGTTAACTTTCAACTCTGTTCTCCTTTTCTTTTAAAGACACTTGTAAAACTTTGTAAATTCTATAAATCTGCCACTTTTGTAAACACAAAGTAGTTCCAGTGCATATTTTGTTCTGTTACATTTAATCTAAACTCAACTTTTTGCTTTCTGCTAGGATTCTTCACCTAGGTATGATATGAAGAACCAAAAGGGGGAAAGAAGAAAGTAACTTATGTTAGGTAGAAATAACTATTACATATTACTCTTTCCTAGTTCTCCTCTTACCTATCTGAGTATTCCTTTTCTATGTCATCTGCTGGCCTCTTTCCTATTCCTTAAACAATACATTCTGTCTCCTGATTCCAAGGATTTTCATTTCATTCCATACCTGGAATTCTCTCCCTCCTTATCTCTGCCTCCTTACTTCTCAGACTTTCTCCAGGTACCAGTTAAAATCTCACCTTTTACAGGAAGCCTTTCCTAAGCCTTAATTCCTTTGCCTTCCCTCTATTTATTTCCCATTTATTTTGTGTTTAGCTTATTTGTACAAAGCTCTTTGCATATTGTGTGACTCTCCTAAGAAGAAGAGATAGTAATTTGTCTTTTGTTGTATTTACAGTCATTAGCACAGTGCCTGGCACATAGCACAGAATTAGTATATGTGCCAACTATAACTTATTGACTATTATTATCATGTTGTTATTTTTCCTTGTGTAATAATGGAATGTTACTAGTTTTTTCCATTTTATAGTTATGATGTTATCCATCAAAATTTTAAGTAAACTAATCCTTCTTTAGTTTTCTCTTGTTAACCCACACAAGTAAATCAACACAAAGATGTGATGGGTGAATTAGGCCACTCATTTTATGATATAATAGTATGCCTTTCCTGCTTGCCTGAGGGTAAAAGAATGAAAGAAAAACATACTGCCTTAATTTAATTTTAGTTGTTTAATAAGGTTACTTAATAAACCTTTTTTTAAGTCTGTTTCATCCACTATGGATCAGATATGGACTAATAGCTATTACTTTGTTTACTCTTGGCTAATCTCTTCAACATAAAATTGTAATTGGACATAAAAACCCTTAGTTTTCTAGGACAGAATTATTGTTTAAATAAACCTTTCAGGTAGAGGATGTAAGGATCACCTAAAGATTAGGGATAGGTTTTTTATAGCTAATTCTGCTGAAATATTCCTCTAATGACTTGCAGTTTGAATTTCTACAGCCTCTTGATATCTTGAGAAAAGAATGAATTTTTGTTGATCATTCTGAATTTAATAAATACTCCCTATGAATATAAATATATGAGCATATTATGTATATATCAATATGTATTTATATATTTACTAGGAAGGATTATATATAAAATAGCTAGTCTCCATTATGTACTACTTGTGTGTGTGTGTGTGTGTGTGTGTGTGTGTGTGTGTGTGTGTTTAGTTTATAACAAAATCAACATAGAAATTTCAAAGCCCTTTGTTCTGTTTGGGGCATTAAAAAATTCTTCAATAGTACTCTTCTCTTTCTTTTTCACTTTTTATGGCAACCCTATCTCAAACTTCCCTATGTTGTTGAAAATGTTGGTTAATTCTGTACCTTTAATCCATCACCTCCTGTGAGGTTAGTAGCACAATTCATCATCATCCCTCTTAAATTATTGTATTGATCAAAGTTCTTAATTCTTTCAAAAGTTTTCTTTTGTTTTGTTTTTGTTTTTATTTTGCCTGGCTTTAATCTTTTCCAATTTAACCAGTACTAATTTTATTTCTTTCCCTCTTCTCATGGCCCCATTGTAAATGAAAAAAAGAAAAAGAAAAACCATAATAACAAGTAAGCATATTCATACAAAACAAATTTCCTCAATGGTCACAACCAAAATAAATATAATATATACATTTTGGATGATATACAAATTCTATCTCTATCCATGGTGGACTTGAATAGAAACTTCATATATTGTAGCATCATGGATTTCAAGGGGAAAGGTATTTTAGAGGTAAGCTGACCTTTTCTTCCATATGAAAAAAAACTGAGGCTCAGGCACCCTCTAGTTCTTAATATATGGTTTTATAATATATGAAAGGGAGTCTTCTAATGGAGTTCTCCTTTAATATATTACTGTGCAATTGTTCTCACTGAATAATTCTTTTTTTTTAATTATCAATTTTTATCATTCATTTTTATAAATTTTGAGTTCTGAATTTTGTCTTCAGTACTGTCCCTTCCGTCACCTATTCAGAAGACAAACAATATGATGTTAATTATATATGAATTAATATAAAAAGTATTTTCAAATTAGCTGCATTGTCAAAAATGAAAAATAAAGTGAAAAATATGATTCAGTCTGTACTCAGTTTATCAGCTCTCTCTCCCTCTCTCTCTGAAAGTGGAAAACATTTTTCATCATTGGGTCCTTTGGAATTATTTGGGGTACTTGTCTTGATGAGAGTAGCTAAGTCTTTCATGGTGTCTTATCCTTAGTATATTACTATTACTGTGTACAGTGTTCTCCCGGTTCTGCTCACTTTATTTCTAATTAGTTCATAAAAGTCTTCCATTTTTTCTGAAACCATCCTCCTCCTAATTTCTTATTGCACAATACTATCACATCACAATAATATACTACAATGTGCTAAACTATTCCCCAACTATTAGATGTCCCTTCAATTTATAATGTTTTGCCGCCCTCAAAAGCTGTTTTGTATATATGTCATTTCCCCTTTTCTTTGTTCTTTTTGAGTTATAGACTTTGAAATGGTATTCCTGGGTTAGAGGGCAGGTGGAATTTTATAGCCTTTTGGACATAGTTCCAAATTATTTTTCAGAATATTTGGATAAATTGATAACTTTACCAACAGTGATTTGGTGTATCTAAAGAGTTTTAAAGTCTCACCAACAGAAGGCAAACTGTCAGATCTGACAAAGCAGTAAAGTTTCATGTATGACCCCAGAAATGATTTAGATGACTGTTATTTAAAGCTTAATCCAACTAAGTTTAGAAGAGGCACAGAACCAAGTTAGCTACAGATTGATACATTTTACAGCCATAACAACTGATCAAGCTATCCTATTTAGGCAGATAGGATTTCAGATCAGTGTCAGGAGAGAGAGTACTTTCACTAATGAAATCACATATGTTTGAAATATTGAAGCATGAAAAGGTAGTAGAAGATGAATTTCAGCTCTATCCCCTAAGATGTTTTGATTTGTAGATATTGAAATTTAAACGTGGCCATTGCAAGACAAAATTAAATATGATTTTGTGACTACAACTCTTGTATTTTTAATTCTTTTCAAACAACAGAGAATTTTATGTGGGTTCTAGAAGTTTGAGGAAATGTGATAGGTTTAATGAATTGTTTTTCCTCTTTGAAATGAGTATAGATGGAAAAGGATATAATGAATGGAAGATGTAAGTGATAGTGACAATTCTGATAGAAATGATGGTGATAATGCCAGAAATGAAATCAATTTCATATTTAAATTATAAAATTACAGCAACATTCATTAAATCTCTCAAATGGAGCTGAATATTGAAAAACTGAAAAAAAGGAGAAATTAATCATGGATTTGCTCTAGATTTTTCTTTATCATTCTGAGATGAATGTTTACATTATCAGCAGCAAATACTAGTTTTCTAAGTATTCAGAAGTTAAGAGCAATTTAGATTAGGCATATTTCAAGCTTATTTATAAAATGTTCATTGTATTTAAGCACTTTTAAACAGATTTGCTTAGCTAAAGCCATTAGACCAGAATAATGCTGATATTGTTAACCTTTCTTTTTTACTAAGAGCATTGTACATTATTTAAATTATAAATTAAAATGACAAAATTGAAGAAGTAATTTTTTTCAGAAAAGTGTACAGAAATACAAAGTTGTCATAGAGGAAAAATATTACAAGTTTTAAGGAAAAGATTCAATTTTTATATACATATACATATACTTGTATATATATTCAAGCAGATAGTAAAAATAAATATGTATATTATATAAATGCAACTAGATGAAATAGCAGATAAAGTGTTCGAGTTAGAGTCAAGGAGACCTGAATTCAAATATTGCCATAAACACTGGCTCCATTATAGGCAACTCAATTACTATCCGCATCAGTTTCCTTTTCTGTAAACTGGAGATGAGAGTAGCACCCAATTTCCAGAGGCATTATGAGTAAAATGAAATCAACTTTATAAAGTTTGCTTTGCAAACTTTAAAATTCTACATAAGTGCCATTATGATTGTCATTGTCACTGCTATTCTCATTAAAAATAAGTTAATTTTGTTTACAAAATGAAGTTTTTTTTCTTTTTATGCTCTACCCAATTAGCAAAGATTCTTCTTCCTTTATTCTCTCATAACCTACTTAAAATTTTTCTAATATACACAGACTGTCTTATTCTCCCATCTATGATGTAAAGTCTTTGAGAAAAAAAGATTTGGAAATATTTTATCCTTTTACCTCCCAATGTTTAGTATAATTTTTTGAACATAGTAGATACTTAATAAAAAAATCTATTGGGCTTAAATTCTTTAGAAGAAAGTCATAAAATATTTCATAACTGCATAAGGAAGAAATTGTCAATGAGTTGCAGGAGGTAAGCGAAATTACCTAGCATAGTTTTTATGGATGGGAGGGAAGGAACAGACAGAATAATTGATAACCTGAGAGGAAAGGAGTCAATGTGGTAACATAAGGAATTGAAAATGATATCAAAGGATGATGGACTCTAGAATTACTAAGGAAGGAAACATTTAGTGGTGCCATGTGCGAGACACCATGCTAAACACTCTCCCAATATTATTTTCTCTGATTCTCACAATAACCTAGAAAAGGTAGGTATTATTATTATTATTCCCATTTTACAATTGAAGAAGGGAAAGCAAAGAGAGATTTAAGTGTGCCTAGAGTCACATAGCTAAGGTTAGATTTGTAATGTCAGTGGGTTTTGGGAATGTGATTCAATGTTTAATTAGGCCAGTATCAGAAGATTAAACTGTTCTATTCCTTATAACAGATTGGAACTCAGGTCTTCCTGACTCCAAGTCTAGCACTATATCCATTGTACTATCTGGCTGCCTTAGAGATTGTCCCATCTAGTCCTTTTTATTAGAAGTGAAAAAATTGGGCCCAGAGGAGGCAAATGACTCACCTAGGGTTACATGAGTAATAAATAGTAAATAGTGTTGGGATTTTACCCCAGATCTTCTGGCTCCAAATTCATTGTACTTAGCCCTTAAATTACGCTGTTACTTCAAAATGTCATTGATGTTACTTGCCATGATCATTCTGACATTAGAAAGTAAATATGTTATAATTATGCTGCTGTTATTTTTTTTTAATGTAAGTTAATTTCTGCTTAGAGTCAAAACTTATTTGGATGAAGCTATGATTTTTTTTAAAAGAGAGAGAATCTTTTTTTATTAACCTTTAGTTTTATTGATTTTTTATTCCATACATTTACAGATTATTCCTCATTAATCTCATTAGAAGTCTCTTTTTAGTAAAGTAAAAGAGTTAAGAAAAACTGAGAAAATAGACATTTCCCATCTTTAGTGCCCCTCAACTTTCTATTTTTTAAAAAACATTTATTAATATTCATTTTTAACATGGTTACATGATTCATGCTCCTACTTACCCCTTCACCCCCCAACCCCCCACACCCATGGCCTATGCACATTTCCACTGGTTTTAACATGTGTCATTGATCAAGACCTATTTCCAAATTGTTGATAGTTGCATTGGTGTGGTCGTTTTGAGTCTACATCCCCAATCATGTTTGCCTCAACCCATGCGTTTAAGCAGTTGTTTTTCTTATATGTTTCCTCTCCTGCAGTCCTTCCTCTGAATGTGGGTAGCGTCCTTTATCATAAATCTCTCAGAACTGTCCTGTGTCATTGCATTGCTGCTGGTACAGAAGTCCATTACATTCGATTTTACCATAGTATATAAGTCTCTGTGTACAATGTTCTTTTGACTCTGCTCCTTTCACTCTGCATCAATTCCTGGAGGTCTTTCCAGTTCACCTGGAACTCCTCCAGTTTATTATTCCTTTTAGCACAATAGTATTCCATCACCAGCATATACCACAATTTGTTCAGCCATTCCCCAATTGAAGGACATACCCTTCTTTTCCAGTTTTTTTGCCACCACAAAAAGCACAGCTATAAATATTTTTTTACAAGTCTGTTTATTTATGATCTCTTTCGAGTACAAACCCAATAATGGTATGGCTGGATCAAAGGGCAGGCATTCTTTTATAGCCCTTTGAGCATAGTTCCAAATTGCCAGCCCGAATGGTTGGATCAGTTCACAACTCCACTAGCAATGCATTAATGTCCAATTTTGCCACATCCCCTCCAGCATTCATTACTCTCCCCTTCTTTCATTTTAGCCTATCTGTTAGGTGTGAGGTGATACCTCAGAGTTGTTTTGATTTGCATTTCTCTAATTATTAGAGATTTAGAACACTTTCTCTCGTGCTTATTGATACTTTTGATTTCTTTATCTGAAAATTGCCTATTCATGTCCCTTGCCCATTTATCGATTGGGGAATGGCTTGATTTTTTATACAATTGATTTAACTCCTTGTATATTTGCGTAATTAGACCCCTGTCAGAGTTTTTTGTTATAAAGATTTTTTCCCAATTTGTTGTTTCCCTTCTGATTTTGACTACATTGTTTTTGTTTGTACAAAAGCTTTTTAGTTTAATATAATCAAAACCATTTAATTTACATTTTGTAATTTTCTCTAACTCTTGCTTGGTTTTAAAATCTTCCCTTTCCCAGAGATCTGACAAGTATACTATTCTGTGTTCACTTAACTTATTTATAGTTTCCCTCTTTATATTCCAGTCATTCACCCATTCTGAATTTATCTTGGTATAAGGTGTGAGATGTTGATCTAAACCTAGTCTCTCCCATATTGTTTTCCAAATTTCCCAGCAGTTTTTGTCAAATAGTGGATTCATGTCCCAAAAGTTGGGCTCTTTGGGTTTATCATACATTGTCTTGCTGATGTCATTTACCCCAAGTCTATTCCACTGATCCTCCTCTCTGTCTCTTAGCCAGTATCATATTGTTTTGATGACTGCTGCTTTATAGTATAGTTTAATATCTGGTACTGCTAGGCCCCCTTCCTTCACATTTTTTTTCATTATTTCCCTTGATATTCTTGATCGTTTGTTATTCCAAATGAAATTTGTAATAGTTTTTTCTAATTTAGTAAAGAAGTTTTTTGGTAGTTTGACAGGTATGGTGCTAAATAGGTAAATTAATTTGGGTAGAATGGTCATTTTTATATCTTAGCTCGTCCTACCCATGAGCAATCAATGGCTTTACAATTATTGAGATCCAGTTTTATTTGTTTGGAAAGTGTTTTGTAGTTGTTTTCGTATAATTGCTGTTTGTTTTGATAGATAGATTCCCAAGTATTTTATATTGCCTAGGGTGATTTTAAATTGTGTTTCTCTTTCTACCTCTTGCTGCTCTAATGTGTTGGAAATGTATAGAAATGCTGATGATTTATGTGCATTTTATTTTGTATCCTGCAACTTTACTTAAGTTATTGATTATTTCTACCAGCTTCTTAGTTGATTCTCTAGGATTTTTTAAGTAGACCATCATATCATCTGCAAAGAGTGATAGCTTAGTCTCCTCTTTGCCTATTTTGATACCTTCAATTTCTTTTTCTTCTCTAATTGCTACTGCTAGTGTTTCTAGTACTATGTTGAATAATAGAGGTGATAATGGGCATCCTTGTTTTACTCCTGATTTTATTGGGAAGGTTTCTAATTTATCCCCATTGCACATGATGCTTGTTAATGGTTTTAGGTATATACTGTTTATTATTTTTAGGAAAGGTCCTTCTATCCCTATACTTTTCAGTGTTCCTTCTTAGAACATAATGCAATAAAAATAATAATTAGTAAGGGCACCTGGACAGGCAAATCAAAAAGTAATTGGAAATTAAATAATATGATTCTCCATAACCAATTAGTCAGAGAGAGAGAATATTAAAGGTGAATCAGTTTCAAAAATAGTGAGATCTAGGGATTAGAAATGGTAAAAATGTAATTTAAAAAAATTTAGTGAGAACAAAATATAAGAGAACTTAGTGATTTCACAGTGGGAATATGCTATAGATTGCCCAGACAGAGAGAAAATATGGATGATCCTTTCTTGTTAGCCAATTATGGAAACTGTCAGAGAAGCAAAATATATTATAATGATGAAGAATTTCAATCTTTTGCACATAGTACTCAATAAGCAACAAATTAACTAGTCGTCTTCTGAAGATTTCTTTTCTGCTAATGTCAGAGCAGTTAATATATTGTTAAATTGATTTGCTAACAATTGCATTTCTTTAAGGAGGGGATGATGAGTTTTTCTGATAGTTTGGGAAACACCAGGCAGTAAAGTGAAAAGTATAGGAAATTTTGAAGATAGTATTATTTGAATTCTGGCTTTATTTAGACACGTATCCTAGGCTTTATGAAAGCAGATTTTTAAGTCTTGAAACAAAATTTTCTTTCGAAGCTAGAGACACTGAGAGGGGCTTGACTCAAGAAGATTAGGGGTCTCTCAAAAAAGAAGTTCTGACAATGTAATTGCAACTGATACTAATCATGAAGAAAAGTTCATCATACTATAAATAGACCTCTCCCATGACCTCATAATAAGACAGATATATGCAAAATATGCAAGATGAACCATATAACTAAGAACAAAAACATAAAAATGTTGCACAAACATAGATTTATTGGAATGTCAGGAAGTCTAAAACATTAAATGAGCTAGAGTTTTGATAAATATGTAGGACAATAAAAAGACAATTATATATGAAACAAGAAAAAAGGGGACAACGTCCAATGCTTGAGGAAGACAGTTTATTAAGTTAATGGATGATCGAACTACCCAAATCCTTTTTTTGTTTGTCTCATCAGAGAGAATGATATCTCTCCTTGAAAAAAAAGTAGATTAAAGATAGCATAAAAGGTATTGAAACACAGGATTGCTAAAATATTAGCAAGAGATTTAGATTCTTTTAATGAACTAAAATCTCCTAGGCCAAGTCAAATAATATAGGAGGTATAACAGAGATATAAGAAAGAATAAGACATAAGAATACTCTCTAGTTATCAAGCTAGATAAGAACATCAAGTCATCAGACATGGCAGATTTAAGCAATTGAACAGAACTAGATGCAATGCTGAAATAAACTATTATTTTTGTCTGGAGCAATGATTTCATAGATATTAGAATCTCCCTCGACAATGGAATTTCATACACCAAAACAGTTCAGAAACTACTATATTCCTATAGTCTTAGTTGAATACTTTTTATTCCTGATTCCTTTTTTTAAAATTTTATTTAATTAATTAAGATAATTTTTCCATGGTTATATGATTCATGATTTTTTTTTCCTCCCCTTCCAACCCCCCCCATAGCCAACACACAATTCCATTGGGTTTTAAAAGTGTCATTAATCAAGACCTATTTCCATATTATTGATATTTGCACTAGGGTGATTGTTTAGAGTCTACATCCCCAATCATGTTCTCATCAACCCATGTGATCAAGCAGTTGTTTTTCTTCTTAGTTTCTACTCATACAGTTCTTCCTCTGATTGTGGATAGAGTTCTTTCTCACAAGTCCCTCAGAATTGTCCTGGGTCATTGTATTGCTGCTAGTAGAGAAGTCCATTACATTTGATAGTACTACAGTGTATCTGTCTGTGTATAAGGTTCTCCTGGGTCTGCTCCTTTCTGCATCAATTCCTGGAGGTCTTTCCAATTCACATGGAATTCCTCCAGTTCATTATTCCTTTGAGCACAGTAGTATTCCATCACCAGCATATACCACAATTTGTTCAGCCATTCCCCAGTTGAAGGGCATACCCTCATTTTCCAGTTTTTTTGCCACCACAAAAAGCATGAGTATAAATATTTTTGTACGTGTCTTTTTCCTTATTATCTCTTTGGGGTATAAACCCAGCAGTGGTGTGGCTGGATCAAAGGGCAGACAGTCTTTTAAAGCCCTTTGTGCATAATTCCAAATTGCCATTCAGAATGGTTGGATCAATTCACAACTCCACCAGCAATGCATTAGTGTCCCAATTTTGCTACATCCCCTCCAAAATTTATTACTTTCCATTACTGTCATTTTAGCCAATCTGCTAGGTATGAGGTGGTACCTCAGAGTTGTTTTGATTTGCATTTCTCTAATTATTAGAGATATAGAACACTTTTCTTAGTCGAATTCTTGAAGACATTGAGTTGTCTAGGGTCGTAAAACCAGCAATGTCAGAAACAAGTAGATAGTGCAATGGATAGAGAACTGGGTCTGGAATAGGAATATTCATCTTTCTGATGAATCTTGCCCTGACACTTACGAAGTGTATGATGCTGGGGAAGTCACTTAACCCTGTATGCCTCGGTTTCCTCCTATGTAATGAGCTGGAGAAGGAAATGATAATATCTTTGCCAAGAAAACCCTAAGAAGAGTCATGAATAGTAGAACATGGCTAAATTATAACTGAACAACAATGTCAGAAGCAGGACTGGGAATCCATGTGTTCCTAATGTCACAGATGACTCTCTATATTTTCAATCATACCGTTTCTCTGACATAGTTAATATTATTTATGTTTTAGGAGTATAGAGGAGTCAATTCAGAAAATATGACTTGGCAGAAGTAGGACTTTAAAATTAAGTAAAAAGGGGTTGAAAATGTACTTTGTCGGATCATTTATGAGTTAAATTAAAATATATATTGGGATTTGACTATGAAGTATTTAAAATATCAAAATGAGCTTATACATTTCCTGAAAGTAAATGATTCTTAATTCTTTTTTGGTTTCATGACCCCTTTGGCAAACTGGTGAAGCCTATGTACCCTGTCCCAGAATAGTGTTTTTAAATGTATAAAATGAAACCTGAGATTCAAAGGAAACAAATGATATTGGGGGAAAGTATTTTTTCCTCAATTCAGATTCACAGACTGAAATTTATCCATAGATACCAGGTTAAGGAGAACTGGAGGTTTTTTTAGTAGAATAATAAGAAGATAAAAGGGATATTTTAGGAAAGTTAATCCAACCATGGTGTGTGTTGGATTATTAGTGAAAGCATACCTAGACAAAAAGAAACTGTATAAATTTTCAGAGCATTCTCTTAAATGGGGAGGATGAAACAGTATCCAAATGTACAAATAATTATTATTACTTTAGGAAGGAGGGAGGGAGAGAATACAAATAATTATGGGTTGAGGGAAGACTTTCTGAAGATTTCTAAGGAAGTGAAATTTGACTTGAACCTGGAGGAAGAGAAGGATTTTAAAGGGGTAGAGGTGGTATGAGGAAGTATTATCTTACAGGCATTGGAGTTAGCCTGTAGTCTTGTAGACAAGTGAGAAGGCACTGAGTTAGAGGAGTAATAGTGGCAGTGGAAAGAAAAACCAAATATGAGAGTCATTGAAATAAATGTATCACTCATTGGATGTGAGAGGTAAGTGAAAGAGATAGTTCTCAATTTCTGAATCAGTTGAAATGGGAATTCAGAAAGGGAAGTTGTCCTGATTTGGATACCTCTGATTCTCTTAACAGAAATTAAGTAGAGACAGGGAATTAGAGCTAGACAAGTTGTTTGGAGATTGGTTGAGCTTCAAATGAAAATAAAATGAGTATATCTAATCAGAAATTCTAATTCCTGTGTGTTCTTACCATTAAAAGTTTTCTTGTGTCTATATTAGTACAAAAAGAAGGTTATCATTATTTATTTTACTAATGTGGTATTTCGTGTCACAAAAATCTCCCACGTCTTCTACAACTCCCTTAAAGTAATGATGCCCTGTCAAAGCATACATTAACAGGCAACTAATTGGTACTCTATTTCAATTAATAGTATTAGGTATCTAGGTGATGTCATGGAAGTATATCATAGAAATCACCTTTATATCAATGATGAAAAAGAAAAGGATAACAGGCATTCGTCATTTTCACATTATTCCTCTTTCAGTCAAAGGGAGCTCTGACCAATACCAGTATAACATACTCTTGTAAACCAGAAATGTTTCCTGTCAAATAAAGGAACCAGAATATAGACCCTTTTAAAAAAAGTCCCACTTCCCTACTTCCCATATAATCATTACAGTTGATCAAATATAGTTTTGGAGTAGTTACCTGACACACTGGATAGAGCACAATACTTGGAATAAAAAGACATAAGTTCAAATCTGGCCTTAGGCATTTCTATCTGGGTAACCCTGGGCAAGTCACTTAACCTGTTTGCCTCAGTTTCCCTACCTATAAAATGATCTCAAGAAAGAAATGACCAAGCATTTCAATATTTTCACCCAGAAAACTCCAAATGGGATCATGAAGAGTCAGATACAACTGCATGACAACAACCACAGTTTTGGTGGAATGGCACCAAAAACATTTTCATATTATTTGTTTTTGCAGAATGTCATTATATTATAATGTGTAAAAGATAGGAAGAAAGAGTCGAATTAAAATGAGACCTCACAATCTTCTTTTCAGGAACAACCTATAAACTAATTCTTCTGTTCCTTAGAATTAAATCCAAATAGTAACTGAATAAAAACCCAGAACCAATTTCAGAGCTGTTTCCTGTCCCTTTGATAGCCTTCCTTCTGCTCTCATTTCTACCCTTTGCATTATTTTCAATAACCCTTCATCTGGGCTGATAATATTTTCCACAATTTTTCAATTAATTTTTTTTTAAAAATGAAACACAATCATATGGCTTACTGATTAAGTGAAAATCAGTGCCTTTGTGTTGAGGTGGCATTGAACAAAACAGATGTCTTGACACTATCATTTGTCATTTAAGTAGGGCTGGGACTCTCTGTAGCATTTCCCCTATAGCTGCCCCTCTTGAGCTTACATTTCATATTTGAGAAATAAATTGGGAGCATTAAGCTCATGCTGCGTTTGATTTAGTTTTCCTTTTTACTAAAAAATGGAAGCTCATCTCAGCAAGATTGAGAGTAAAGTGCTGTGAGAAGCACATTTGTATCAACTCAGAGAGAAGCTTGAATGAGTGGAGAACTGCTAACCTTGACAAAGCTCTATTTATTTAAAAGATTATTTTGAGATCTTATTTTATCTTTTGGTTTTTAGAAATCATCCTTTTCTATTTACATATTTAGGAAGACCTTATTATATCAGATTATTTTGTTGCAAAGTATTTTCCTTTTAGGCTTAATTTAAATGTAAAGAATAATATATTACATATACATCATCTATATTTCTACCTAAGGACAATAATTACAAAGCTAAGCTACTTATCTTGTCATTAGTCATTACACTAACAATTTACTTCTTTAAAATCTTAAGTAAAGAAAGTTCTTTTAATACAACAGTTTTTTTGTTCATTTTTATCTGAAAATTCAAACAATATTAAGAGATAGCTTTTCCTAATTAAATTAATTTCATCTAAAATTATGTATTTTTTCAATTAAGGTGACTTTGTGAAATTTCTTTCCCATATTCTCAGTGATACCCCTGTGTTATTCTCAGTCATTTGAGTTGTTTAACTTTTCTAAATTGTTCAAAAGCTTATGTATCTATCATAAGATTTCTTGAACATATTTAAGTGCCTAGCTTATGCATATCACTGTGTTGGCTGCTTGGAGAGATAAAAACATTAATCTTATGTTCTCTGCCACCAGAAGATTAATGTATTCCTAAAGGTAAATTAGATATACACAGAATTACTATAATAGAGCTTGTTAAGTACACAAGAGAGGAACAGAGTAATATGGGAATTTTGAGAAGGGAAAGCTCATTGTTGACAGGGAAAATTATCTAATATTTTGTGGAGGATGTGATACTTATTTCTTGAAGGATGGGTAGGATGAATATAAAGAGGTGGGATAAATGGAGAAGGGATATATTCCAGGTATAAGCAGTGCAATTGGTGAAATAAAGTTAAAAAACTTTGATTGTGTTTGTGAAATATGAACTCCAGTTTGATTTGAAATATAGTTGCCATGAAAGGGAATTTTGTGATGTAAGATAGAAAAATTAGGTTGGGAGCAAATTATAGATGGCATAGGACAGTGCTGAACATTGAGTAAACATTGAATAACTTGATTGATAGAATGATGTGTCCAAAGCAATGAATCAAGAAAATTAATCTAGTAACACTATGTCACAAAAATGCAAAACCATCTCTTCTGGTGTAAAGAGAATGGAAAGTGGATGAGAGTAGTCGCATAGGAAAAAGAGTCTTTTATCAGTGTTTCTGTATGATTAATTAAGATTCTGTATTGATTAATTAAGAGAATTTTTCCATGGTTACAGGATTCATGTTCTTTCCCTCCCCTTCTTTTGCCACCCCTTCCATAGCCAACATGCAATTCCACTGAGTTTTACATGTATCATTGATCAAGCCCTAATTCCATATTATTGATAATTGCACTAGTGTGATCATTTAGAGTCTACATCCCCAATCATATCCCCATGAACCCATGTGTTCAAGCAGTTGTTTTTCTTCTGTGTTTCTGCTCCCACAGTTCCTCCTCTGTTTGTGGATAGCGTTCTTTCTCATAAGTCCCTCAGAATTGTCCTGGGTCATTGCATTGCTGCTAGTACAGTTGTCCATTACATCATTTGTGCCATAGTGTATCAGTCTCTGTGTATAAGGTTCTCCTGGTTCTGCTCCTTTCACTCTGCATCAATTCTTGGAAGTTGTTGACAGAGGAATTTTCTTGGCAAAGATATAGGAATGGTTTGCCATTTCCTTCTGCAACTCATTTCAGAGATGAGAAAACAAATACCCTAATACTTAATGCTTAGTTTAGAGAATGTTTTACATTAGTTCTTAAATTGAAATAGAGCCCAAATTAGCCTCATCTGTGATGACAAGTTAAATCTCACTGGTAAGAACCAAAACATTTTCCAAAAAAAGCTGATCTTTACTCCAAAGGAAGCTGGAGTAAGGGCAGACCGTAAATTCTACAGGTAATGACTGGAAATTGTTATACTTTTTGCTGTCACAGGACCAGGAAGCAAGGAGCTAGGTTGGTGGTCAACTTATGGAAGCATAATATTTAAATATTAGCACCTTTTGGCAAAGTCCCACTTTCTTAGTATTAGTGATGATTTTCTATTTGAGTTCCAGTAGAACACATGAACTTATTTCTGGTTCTGTATTTGAGCACCAATAAAACGTTAATTATCTCTCTGTTATCCCTTGTTTTTGCAACGTAATGGGTTGACCTTATTTCCTGGCCAAACACTTCTTTGATCATACATTCCCCACCACGTATATGTGCTTCATTGGTATTGTGCAACAGCTTACTTTAATATCTATCATGTGTCTCTTTATTAACTTTTGAATGAAATAAAACTTAAATTCATTAAAGAATATAACACTCCATCATGTAATATCAACAGAGATCAATGTTTATAAAGAGATTTTATTGATATTATGTAGTCATTTTGTTATATAGTTATTTTATTAATGTTACATACTCATTTTTACATTACGTAGATTTCTTCCTATACCACCCCCCTCTCTATTTCTCCCTTTCTCAGAGAATTATTTCTCTGATAACACCTAGATGATTCAATGGATAAAGAGCTAGAATTTAGGTAGATTTAAATTCAAATCCTGTATCAGATATTTACTGCATGAATAATTTCAGGCAAATTACTTAACCTTTGCCTGCTATAAAATGGGGAATAGCATCTACCCCAGAATTATTGTGACAATAAAATAAACTATTATACATAAAATACTTTGCAAACCTTAAATCAATATATAAATGCTAGCTATCATTATAATTATTAATAATATTACAAAGAGTTTAAAAGAAAAAGATGAAGAAGTAGAGGTATAGGGAATCCATAAAATTGGTCAACACATGGAAAACAATTTGATTTTTATAGGTAAAATTCTACATCGTTGGTCTTTACCCTGTGCAAAGAAGCAGGGATAAAGGGGGAATGGGAAGACATTGTCTCATAACTTTTTTGGAATCAAATGTGTTTTAACAACTAACATTTATATAGAGCCTAAAATGTACCAAGTACTGTATTCAGGATTTTACAATTACTCTCGTCTAATCCATACAACAACCCCGGAGATAGGTGTTTCTATTAACCCATTTTAATAATAAGAAAACTGAGGAAAAGAAAGGTTAATTGACTTGCCAAGGTTACAAAACTATCAAGTTTCTGAGATCAGATTTGAATCCAGGTCCTCCCAACTCCAGGCCCTCCAAGATTTCTATAGTTTCATAACAATCACCTTCCATTGTTTCGTGGTTGTTCTTTCCATTTTCATTGATTGATTATCTAGTTTTCTTGGCTCTACATACTTCACTTTGAATCAGTTCATATATATTCTTTTCATTTTTCTGTATTCCTCATGTTAATCATTTCTTAGAGCACAGACCATTTCATTCCATGTATGTGCCTCAATTTATTTAGCAATCCCCCCTTTAATATCTTCTATTTTTTTCTTTGCTCTCACAAAAACTACTTTTACAAATGTTCTGATGTTTATAGTGTCTTTCTTTTTCTCAATGATTCCTTGGAGTATAAAACTTGCAATAGGACCACTTTGTCAAAGGTATGTTCATTTTACCTACTTTCTTTGAAAAAGCTCAATTTTTTTCCAGAATACCTATATTAATGCATAGCTCCACCAATAATAATGTGTGCCTTTTTTCCCACAACCTAACTAACATTTACTATTCTCACCTCTTGTAAGTTAGCTATCTGTGACAATACCTCAGGACTTGTTTTATTTGAATTTCTCTTGTTATTATTGATGTGGATCATTCTTTAAAATGTATGCCAGTAATACGCAATTTCTCTGTTGGAAACTGTTTGTTCCTATCATTTGACCTCTTTCCCACTGGGAAATCTTCAGACTATATATCATTGTTAATCTTATTTACTATTAATTAAAGACTCACAATCTGATGCGAACTATGTTATATAAACTCAAAGTGATCTTGATTTAACGCTTTTTCAAAAAAATTAAGATTAAGAAGATACATTTTAACCAAATTTTTGTACTCATAATCCATTTATTTTTGTATTATATATCATATTTATATTCATATTCAGGAAAACTTGGATTGTAATGAGGAATGGTACAAAACAGTCTTAGCAAGAAGCTGGAAGGAAAGTGATGATAGTAACATTATCATTCTTTTGCTTTAATTTGTTATATATTGTTGTGCTCAATAGATTCATCGAAGGATCCTAATCCATTTACACACCTCCTATGATATTTAGCATATTGACATTCAATGAACATTTTACCCACTTCCTTTCTTTGCTATTTCCCTAACACAGCATAAATATAAGGTAGTAACACTTAAAATAAATCTCCTTTAAAGTCAACTTTGAATTTACAAGGACCTTTTTGAAACAGGGCACCATCTTTTTTCAGTGTAGCCTTTCTTGCTGAACTATATAACTTTGCTATTTTTACAGTTATTAGAATTGAATTTTTTTCATAAATCATACTTTTCTAAAAGCAACAACTATTACCATTACTGAACTGTATTTTTTTAAATTTACACAGCATTTAGGAAGCCAAACATTTGAAGAATAGATCTCTTTACTCTATTTAACATTATATGATAATTAATGATATTTAAATTAATCCACATTTCCATAAAATGTCTTCATTATGTCACACATTTTCTTATTGTGGCTGTAGGATTCACAGTTTTTATGTGTTTTTAAAATGAGATTGCATTAAGTTTTTATATAACTGTTTTGAAATAGAAAATGTTGGCATTTTCACTACAGATAGAGATGTGCTAGGAAATAAATTATATGAATAAAGTCCAAACCTTATTTAAAATTCACATTAAGCAAGTAATCTTTACAATAAATTTGCATCCTTAAAATATAATTAAATTAGCCTCATTTAAGGATTTGTTATTATTATCACTTTAGGCATATCATATTTATCTTATCCAAGCCCATTAATCACTGTGTCAGTTTCATTCATGAGATTACCTGGTTAAGGCTGAAATCCCTTACATTTCAATCTATAGCTACAACACAAATGTACACTTATTGTATTATATGTATAGCCTTTATTCGTTAAATTTATTTAATAGTCATACTTTTTTGACTTCTCAATTAAAATTTCGTGTTTGTCAAGATTGTCCCAGTCTCCTTTAATCCTTAACAGAAGGAAGAGCCTTTTCTTACATGGTGTTTCCATGTTCACACTTCATTAGATTGTGAGCTCCTTGAGATCAGGAATTGGTTTTTACTTTTCTTTGTATCTTCAGTGTTTAAAAAAGCACTTGATACATAGTTGGCATTTAATAAATAATCATTGACTTGACTTTCATTTTCAATATTATATAGTGGACTTGCATGTTTCTGATAAAACATTTAGTTAAAAAGCAAATGATCTAAGTTTCCAAGTCTTAACATTTTGTTTATATGTATGATACAATACATACAGATTGATTTTGGATTCTTACATACATTTAAATATTCACATACATATATATGCATAGTTCTTAAGCAATTATCCTGCATATAACACTTAAAAATCAAAACCCTAGGCTCTGAAGTAATAAGGTATATATACATACATATATATGAATATATATATACACAAGTAGCAACTATTAAATCTTATGATATTTTGGAATATATAAATATATTTCAATAAAGGGTTGAAACAAAAATATCAAGTCATACAAAAAAGGAGTGAGTTCCAGCTCAATAAAAAAGATTGCAATGTTAAATTATACAAAAATTAGAGCAATATTGAAATAGAAAAATATTAAAATGTGAAATTACTTTTGCTTCACCCTATATATGGAAAATGCCCAAGGCTCAAAAACCATAAGAAATTCTTTGACTGTGGAGAATAGCATAACAGTTGGGTATATTATATAGAGTAGATTACTTAGTACTCTCTATTATTAGAGAATAATTATTCCTGTTTCATATAATAATTACTACTCACAAAGAAAACATTTAAAAAAGAAATCTAATGAGAAAGGGCACTTAATATCAAATAGCAACCAAAAGAAACTGTTCAGGTAGTCCCTTACTTATACATATTTGACTTATAAAAAGACAAGAAGGAATTTGAGAATATGCTGGTCCAATATGGTGGCAGTAGTTTCTCCTTCCCTCATTTGCAATGTCTGTAGCATTGACTGACTTGAAGAAATGTTGTTTTCTATTTGATTTGGAGTTTTAAAATTTCTCATACTTAGGAATATCTTCTTTCCTTCTCACTCTCTTCTCAGAATTCTATCTTCCTGAATCAGTAGCCCCTGATGTTTCTTTCAGTAAGGGAGTTATTCTCACTGAATAAAGTAATTTGGGGCTTTCTGTTGTCCAGAGTTAAAACTTGAAATTTATCTTCTCAGAAAAGCAATGCTGTGAATGAACGTGACTAGGTTTCTATGATGTCATGTTACTTATGCTATACTTTAAATACAATATCCATTAAATTTTGTTGGTGGGATGGGTTTCCTAAGAGCCTAAACAAAACAAAGAGCATAGTTTATATGGGAAAATGAATTCTAAGTTATAAAAAGCAAATGTGAGAATGTAACTCAAAACAAAGACAATGCAGGGATTTATTTGCTTTTCTATGAGTATTTGTAATAAGGTGTTTTTTTTCTGCTTTTCTTTTTTCCCGCATGGAGGGGAAGTGAGATGGAGATAAATTAAATTTTTGTTAATTAAAATATAAAGATAAATTTAAATGTATTTATTATTTGGGGATTAAGGGGCAAGTGGTAAGAGTACTGCTGGAGCATTTTCATTGAGTTCAAATCACTGGGGTTAAAAAAACGACTTTCCCAAATAGTTTAAAAAATGAGTAGATGAGAATATGGATAAGATTATTCATTAGCAATATCTTAGAAAATTTAAAGAGAATGTGAGATGTACCATAGGAGAAAGAATGGATAAATTGATGAATTTTCCAAAGGCATAGGAGATAGATTAATCAAACTATAAACCAGTAAATTGAATATAAATCACTGGCACAATTCTATACTACTTAAGCATATATTTATATGTATATGAAAAGGAAAGCAAGTGATTATTATTTACTATAAATGACTGTTAGTTTTTCAAAAGCAATTTATGGGAAAGAAATTCTTAGATCCTATGTATGTGGCTTTAGTCTCAGAGACATGGTTATATAATATTTATTATTATTATATATTATATAAATATATAATATATAATATTATATATTTATATAATATATAATATATAATATAATAAATATATAAAATATATAATATAATAAATATATAATATTTAAATTATGCCATATATTATATAAATATATAATATTTAAATTATGCCATGACTGTAGATAAAGAGAACTCTGAACTCCAAGCTATCAGAACCTTAGCCCTTTGCCCTCACCTTGAAGGGAGGATGAATAGTCTCTTAGATCTTTCTCCTAGGGAGACACTTGAGAGTGATGATTATAGAGTAGTCTACAAGTTGGAGGTGCTGGTAAAGAGGAGCTAAAGAAATTAACACTCTACCTGGAGAACTATCCACCTAGGGAATGATACCCCTGGATTCCTAGGAGACAAAAGAAGTTAGTGTTGTTTTATGTTGCAAAACTTATAATTGTTCACTAAGACCAGTGTGCATGGCCCTACGACAGTTTCCTCAGTATATCTGGTGAATATGTGTCTGAGTATGCTGGGTGAACAGCCCAAAAGGAAAGGTTCCATTGATGGATGAAATGCAATGCTTGGTACCTATTGCAGAAGCTCTGTAAAAGAAACTCAGCTGTGTGTAAAAGGAAACTTTGGCAAAATGAGAAACCTGTAATGTGCCACCCTTGTGCCTTTTGACAGACCATTCTCCTTGATTAGATTTGTCTTTTATCCTCTATCACTCTTAGAATCTCTACTTTTCATTCAGACTCATTTAAGCAAGCTTACATAATGCCTTTGCTAATTTCATTGACACTGGTTTTCAGTGCTCTCAAATTACTTTTTTTTATTTGCTTTCTGTTTACTCTCATTAGAATTAATTTAAGCTTTTGAGAGAAGGTACTTTCATCTTGGTCTTCATATCCTTAGTAGATAAGGAGAAGATTGTGGATATAGCACTGACAAAATTTCTCATATTTTATTTATGGATAAGATAAAGAAATAAAGACAACATAACAGTTTCTAGTTGACTTTGGAATGAATTGAATGGGAAGATCCAGAGGACCCATTAGTTTATCTATGTCAATATGGAGGGAAGTCACTGATGGGGACTGCCCTTAGCTTTGTCATGTTTAGCCTTTTAAAAAAAAATAAGGCAGAGATAGTATAGTTTAAAAATCAACAGATGGCACAAAGGATAGATAACATGCTGGATGTCAGAGATGGGAACCAAAGAAATGTCAGCAGATTAGGATGATATAATATGTCAAATAAGATGAGACTTAATGGAATAATTAGGTTCACAAATTCAACTGCACAGGGATAAGAAGAGAGAGTAATGCCTAGAGAATAGTTTTTATGATATAACCTAGGAGTGGAAATTCCAGGAGGAGAGCCATGATTTTAGAGTAGAGAAAGGACTCAACTACACTCCCTCAACATTCCTCTCCAAACAACTTTAAAATAAAATTCCTCAAATCAAATTCTGGATTGGTAGAGCCAACAAAACATCAAAATGAAATATTCTTCCAGCCCAAGACAATTTAGGAAGTTGACAGAAGAGACTTGTGACACAGAGGTAGAGACTGACAGAAGGCCATGAGGTTGAAACAACAGTGACAGAATTAGTTGGAGGTGGTAGAAGTGGCATCAGTTTTGGGAGCTTTCAAGACAGAGACAATAAGGAGACCTGGCAACTGATCATAAACAGATGACAAGGTATCTCTATTCTAGCACTAAATACAATAACAAATGTGATTTGTCAAATCTATTGTCTATATTAACTTCTTCATTATAGTTCAAGGGCAGAGAGGAAGGAAAGCTTTTAGTTAAGAGGGAGCAAATTTCCTGAGAGGCAGTTATTGCCTTTGGTAATAAGAGATCAGGGACCATGAGCACCAGTATCAGTTACAATGTCAAGGGACCAGGGGCCTTTACTATGAAATGGTCAGCATACAGACCAGGAAAGGTGTGACCATATCTTTCCCTAGTTCAAACCACTTTGGAACCATCAAAAACATCAAAACCTCAGAACTACCTCTGAAAACAGCTGGGTTAAAAAGCCTGAAATTTGAGGTAGTCTCCCTCTTCTCCACAATGCAATCAACAGAGCCCAGTTTTTTACACAACCTTCAAAATCAAGAAATATGATGGGAAAATCACTAATGGACATAAAAGAAAGAACCTGACCACAAATCTGCTATGGTGTCAAGACAGATCAAAACACAAATTCAGAATCTAAGACAATTAAGTCAAAATATCTACAATCAAACCTCAAAGGGGGAAAAAAGTATGAATCCAAATGAAGCTCCTTAAGAGTCCCTAGATGAGCTAAAAAAAATAGTTTCAAAATCAAATAAGAGTGAGAGAAAAAATTAGGAAAAGAAATGAAAGCAGGACAGCTAGGCACTTCAGAGGATAGCACACAAGCCTGGAGATAGGAAGTCCTGGATTCAAATTTGACCTCAGAACCTTCCTAGCTATATGACCATCGTCACTTAACCCCAGTTGTCAAACCCTTACTGTTCTTCTGCCTTGGAACCAGTACTTAATATCAATTTTAAGACAAAAGATAAGGATTTTTTATAAAGATATGAAAGCAAAAGAAGAAAATTATAAAAAAGAATTGTTCGGTAAAAAAGAAAAAATATTAAAGAAAATAACATCTTAAAAAAGAATTGGTCAATTAGAAAAAATGTACAAAAGCTCACTGAAGAAAATCATTCTATAAAAATTAGAATTGAACATATGGAAGTTAATGACTCTCTGACACATCAAGAAGCAATAAAAAAGTTAAAAGAATGGGAAAAAAGAATAAAATGTAAAATATCTAGTCTATAAGACTAATGACTTGAAAAACAGATTAAAGAGAAATGATTTAAGAATGATTGTATTACCTGAAAGTCATGATCAAAGAAGGAGTATAAATCTCATATCTCAAGAAAAACTGCTCCCAGTATCCTGTAACCTGAAAGTAAAATAGATAATGAAAGAATTTACTGATTATTGCCAGAAAGAAATCCCAAAATGAAAACTCCCTGGAATATTCAAATTCCAGAGCTCTGTGTGAAGGAGAAATTATTTCAAGCAGCCAGTAGAAAATATTAGTTACACAATACACAGTAGTAAATTACTATAGTAATATGGTATTTGATAATTCCAAAGATCAAAGCTTTTGGACAAGAACACACTATTTGACAAAAAATTTCTGGGAAAACTAGAAAGCATTTTGTCAGAAAATTGACATGCACCAATATCTCACAACATACACTAAGATAAAGTCAAAATGGATAAATGATTATACCATAAAGATATTTGGGCCACATGGAAAAGTGTACCTGCTAAATCTATAGATAAGGGAGAAGTTTATGACCAAAGGCAAAGAGAGGATAATTGAAAATAAAATAAATAATTTTACATGAAATTAAAAGACTTTTGTACATTGTGTGAATATGTACATGCACATATACACAGAGAAAAATCAGTCAAAATTAGAAGGAAAACTGGAAACTTGAGGGAAAAATTTGCAACCACTTTTTCTAATTAAGGCCTCATTTCTCATGTACATTAGGATTTTGGTCAAATCTATAGACATAAGAATGATTCCCCAGTTGGTTAAAGGATATGAACATTCAGTTTTAAGAATAAATTAAGGCAATAAAGTTACATAAAAATGCTCTCAGTCACTATTGATTAGAGAAATTGTAACCAAAGCAACTCTGATGTGCCTTCTTATACATATCTGATTGTTTAGCATGAAAAAATGTTGGAGAGGGTGTGGAAAAAATTGAGACACAAATGAATTGTTGGTAGAGTTGTGAATTTGTCCAACCATTCTGGAGAACAATTTGAAACTAAGGCCAAAGAGGTATAAACCTGCATTTCCTTTGACCCAGTAATAGCACTACTGGGTCTGTATGTCAATGAGGTCAAAGAAAAAGGAAAATGACTTCTTTTTAGAAAAATATTTACAGCAGTTCTTTTTATGTTGGAAAAGAACTTGACTTCAAGAGGATGCCCCTCAAGTGGAGAATGACTGAACAAATTGTGGTATTTATTGTGATGGGATACTATTGTGCTATAAAAAATGACAAATAGAATGGCTTCAGTAAAACCCAAGAAGACTTATATAAACTCATTCAAAGTGAATTGAGCAGAGCCAATGCACATGATAATAGCAATATTCTAAGGATTAACTGTGTAAGATTTAGCTACTTTAATCAAGACTTTGATCCAAGACATTTCCAAAGGACCTATGATGAAAAAATGCTGTCCAACTCCAGAGAGAGAATTGAACTGAATGGAGATTGAATAGCATAACTTCTAAAACTAACTTCACATGTATAATTGATATTAACTTTCTTGTCTTCTCAAGGAGATGGAAGAGCCTGAGGTAGGGAGAACATTTAGAAATCAAAATTTTAAAAATTATTGTCAAAATTGCTTTAAATAAAATTACAACATATTTAACACAAGAAATAAAAAATATTTTTAAAACAATCTGGGAGCTCTATAGAACATCAGAACCAGTATTAGAGAAAAGTATACCATAGCCATATAAAATCTTAACGTAAACTCAAGATTATAAATATATATTTATCATTATATCATTATATCAACATGCAATATATTAATATAATATTTGTATATTAATATGATATATTAATATATAATTATATACACATAATTATATCAACATGTAATCTAGAAAAATGAAATACATATATACATATATATTTTCATTGATATAATTTTCAATAATAATTTTCTGACGCTTCATGATCCTTATTCTCTCCCTCCCTCTCATCTCCACTCCCCAAGATGGCAGGTTATGTGTGTGTGTGTATATATATAAACATATTTATATATATACATATACATGTAAATGTTGTACATTTGTTATCATACAATACATATTTTCATATTCATCATCCTATGAAAGGAGATGTCTATTTACTTATATTAGAAAAAATTAATTATTGGAGGAAATAAAGTGAATAATGGTATGCTTCAATCTGTATTCAGATTCTATCAGTTTCTTCTATGACAGTGGATAGTCTTCATCATGAATCCCTTGGAGTTGTCCTGGATCCTTACATTGCTAATAGTGGTTGTAATTCATAGTTGATCATTGTATGTTACTGCTGTTGCTATGTATGACATTCTCCTGGTTCTGCTCACTTCACTTTACATAACGTATCATGAGTAATTCCAGGGGGCTTTTATGATTATCTTTTCTATCATTTGTCATGATACAATAGTATTCCACAATTTGTTCAGCCATTCTCCAATTGATAGACATTCCTTCAGTTTCTACTTCTTTGACACCACAAAAAAAGCTACTACTGAAATTAGTTTGCAAGTTGGTCTTTTACTCTTATCTTTGTTTTCTTTGAGTTACAGACCTAGTAGTGATTTTGGTGGGTTAAAGGGTATGCACAGTTTGATGTCACTTTGGGCATGGTTCTAAATTGTTCTCCAGAATGATTTTTATCAGTTAACAGCTCCACAGTATATTAGTGTCTCAATTTTTCCATGTCCCCTCCAAAATTTATAATTTTCTTTTTAATATTAGCCAGTCTTATAGGTATGAATATCTGTCAGTTCTTTTAATTTGTATTTCTCTAATTAATAATGGTTTGGAGCATTTTTCATATGATCAAAGATAGTTTTAATTTCTCCATCTGATAATTACCTGTTCGTATCTTTTGACCATTTGTTGCAAGTGAAATAAGCTGCTAAACATGAAAGAATCATAGGCCAAATGTGAATTGGTAATTATTTTTTACATTAAACCTAGAGGATTTGTCCAAACAATCAGTAACAATAATGCAGCAGTTTGTCAAAGAGGTTCTCACCTGAGGTGAGGAATTGTCCTTCATATTAAAAATAGCTTAATGATTTATGCCATTTTCATTTCTAAAATGGATAGATCAGATTAATAAAACAATTAATGACCATTTTATTCAGCAATGTCTGTGTAAAATACTACCCTGGAGATAGTAGTCTTCATCCATTGTGAACTAAAATGTTTGCCATCTCAGTAACTTTTCTATCAGGGGTATTTACTATTGTTACCCTCAAAATCATTTCTTATTTATAATGATATGATATATATATATACATAAATATATGAAAAAGTCATAAAAATGTATTATTTATCTGAGAAAATATCCTAAGATAAGCATGTTTTTAAGATCAGCAAAATTCACCAGGTAGTCATTCATCAAATTCATTTTATAGTCATCATTCATATTTAGGCAATGAAAAAAAATCACACAAGGCAACATGCAATAAAAAGCCCAAATATGCAAAACTAGACATAAGACCACTCAGTGTAATTCTGACCTAAATTAAATTTAAAAACTCATAAATGCTGAATGATGTGGATTTCAAATAACTAAAACAACTAACGCTAAGACAGGGTCTTTATTATTTACATGAAAGTCCTAATATGTTTATAGTAGGCATGGGATATTTTTGTTGAATGCTTTTTTTTTTAACCCTTGTACTTTGGTGTATTGTCTCATAGGTGGAAGATTGGTAAGGGTGGGCAATGGGGGTCAAGTGACTTGCCCAGGGTCACACAGCTGGGAAGTGGCTGAGGCCGGGTTTGAACCTAGGACCTCTTGTCTCTAGGCCTGACTCTCACTCCACTGAGCTACCCAGCTGCCCCTGTTGAATGCTTTTTGAAAAAAAGAAATTCCAGAAATTTCTAACTGCTTGATGAACATTTATTTTGGGAATTTTAAAAATGTTAATGAAATCTATTTTCAAAAGTACATTAATATGAATTAATGACTGATACTTACATAGCAGAAAGTGTTTATTATTCCTATTTTATACATGTTATAACTGAAAGCAATAGAAATTCGGCAGTTTCTCATTTGTGTATTCAATATATCACATGATGATCTGTCCAGAGAAATAGCAACAAGTTCTAGGTTTATTCATTTAGAATCATAGATCATAGGCCTTGGAACCTTAGAGATCATCTACTTCAGTGTCATTTTACAAATGAGAAAAATATGGCTCAGTTAGTTTGAATAATGCAGCTAAAAAACATTCAAGGTGATTCAGAGTATTTTCTATGTGAAAATACAAAGAACAACTTGAGTACCATAGATGAGAACAGAATGAAGTGCACAGTTATTTCCTTATTTACATGAATCAGAGTAAGATTTTTGTTTCTATTGCCAATTATCTGAATTTCTGATGATTTATTTTAGAAAATGCTTTGAATAATGAGAGTCTTAAAATGGGAATTAATGCAATCTTATTTTTGAATCTCTAAAAAAAATTAAGAAACAGTCAAACTTATAGATAGTTGAATCCCTTGGTGTTTTCAGTGATACACAGTGGAGCAGAGACAGAACTGGCATTAGAATGAAAACTAAAAGCCTTACCTCTCGCTGAGGCTATTGGTTAGCCTTCTCATTTTATTATAAGATTAAATAAATTTAATACTCTCCTAATGATAATATCGGAGTAGCTAGGTGGTGCAGTGGATAGAGTGCCAGACCTGGAATCAGTTTAATCACTATTATTTACCTGAGAAAATGACCTAAGATAAGCATGTTTTTAAGGACAGCAAATCTGTTCAAATCAGACCTCAGATACTTATTGGTTGTGAGACCCTGGGAAAGCCATTTAATGTTTTGCCTCAGTTTCTTTATTTGTAAAATGAGCTCAAGAAAGCATGGCAAATCACTCCAATATCTTTAACAAGAAAATGGGAATGGTGTCACAAAGAATCAGACATGTCTGATAATTAATGAATAAAGATTAGATCCCTCAAATATTGAAATGACTACTTCAAGAGGTGATGGGTTTCTCCTCCTTGTAAGTCTTTAAGTAGTGGCTAGATGGTCTCTTATCAGGTATATTATGGTGTCCGTTGCTTTGGTATATGACTTAGATTAGCTGGCCAATGAAGTCACTTCCCATTCTCCAATTCTATGATTCTGTAAAGCACTTTTCTCTCTCTTAACTCAGTTTATTCTTATAGGTAGGAGAAATGTTGTTATATCTATTTGATAGATGTGGCAACTGAAACAGAGAAAAATAATTCATTTGTTTAATGTTACATAGCTCAGAAGCTTAGCTAGTGCCAATTTAGACCATACTACCTCTATCTGTGATACATATAATATTTGCTGAAAAGCTACGTTATTGACTACTACATCTTGTAGATGTGAACATTAATGTAGTAATAGTTATAGTACTTTGGAGTGAAAGAGTGATTCCTTTACAAAGGAAAACTAAAAAAGTATCATTACTTTCATGATAATTCATATTAATGATAGATCTTTGCAACAACCAAGATGAATTGGGTGTATTTTAGCATTTTAAAAGTGTAACTTTTTGACATAATATGCACTTACTCTTGGTGTTGATTTAGATATTTTGTCCAATCCATGTTTGGCATTAAGCATTATTTATCTAGGAACAAAAATAAAATCCTAAATGTCTTTGACACTTTGATAAATTTTTGACTTCATATAACAGAATGTGAATTTATTTCACCTGGGACTACTAAATCAAACTGAATTGACAGTTGCAAAAACAAAATGATTTTCAGTGCCAATATTTGTATTTGGGAGGAAAAACTCTGCCAAGGCAAATGAATGGTTTTTTAGTTTAACATAATGCTGTGCATGCTGTAGGTACTCAACAAATGATCATCATGATATTCTTGACTAATATAATAAAAACATTGATTAATTCTTTGAGAGAGAGGGAGGGAGGAAGAGAGAGAGAGAAAGAGAGAGAGAGATATTTAAAACTCTCTGAACTCTTGGTGCATTATCTATAAAATGGAGATGATAATACTCACACTACTTACTTCACATAGTTTCTGTATATGATAAAATAATGTAAGAATGTTTAAGAATAAAGCCTTATATGAAATCTAACCTTCTCATCTTACATATTAAAAAAAACAATACCCAGAGAGGGAAGAAAACACAGATAATTCTCTAGCAAAAAATACTGAGAAAGAATTGGGCACATATCATGGAAGAGGTGGGGAGGATGGAGCTTGAGCTAGACCTTAAAGAAAAAAGTAATATATAAATGGAGAAGATGGAGGAGAATATTGTAGCTTAAGGGTATAATATGAGGAAAGTATGGTGTGAAAAAAAAAGATACAAACTGAGTATGGGTTGTGGTATTATTATTTCAATGAAATCCTGTATTTAAGCAATGGCATAAACAAGACAAGATATATATTAGTCCAGAAAAAAGAAGGTAATGATAACAGTTGGATGAATGAAGAGTTATATTGTTTTCCAAGAAATATAATCTAAAAAGAATCAAGAAAGTATTTTACATATAAATTATGAAATTAGAAAGTAAGCTCTTTGAGGGCAGGGGCTACCTTTCTTTTTTCCTATTTGTGTCTCCACTTAATACATATTTATTGAATTGAAGTAGAATAAAAAGAATGGGCACATAAACGGGTAATTAGAGAGTCTGATATCTCACACACACAACAGGGAGGAGAGAGTTTTCTTTTTTCTTTCCAATTTGGTTTTGTGAAGGATCACCAATTTCAAAAGTTGCAGAAGAGTCAAGAAAGATGAGGACTGAGAGAAAAACATTGAATTTAATTGTTGGGCAATTTTTGGTAACTGTAAAAAAGTTTCAAATAAATAGTAGGTTAAGAAGCTAGATTGCAAGAAACTGAGAAATAAATCAGAGTTGGAGGCAAGATTCATACAGTTTTGCCTAGGAGAAAAGTTATGGGATCATACCTTGTTGAGGTGGTAGGATTAAGTGAAGATTTCTCAGAACTGAAAAATCTAAGCTTGCTTATAGGCAATAGGGGAGCAGTGGATAGAGCTCTGAGCTTGAAATAAAGAAAACCTGGAGTTCAAATCTAGCCTATGACACAAATTAGCTGTATGGCCTTGTGTAAATTTCTTAAACTCTACATAAGTTTCTTTCAATATAAAATGGGGATCATTATTTTAATTTTTGAAATAAAATATTTCATTTTATTTATTTCATATTTTATGTGTTTTATATAATTTTATCATTATTTATTATTTTGTATATATTTATTTGATTATATATTATATATTTATATAATTATTTATATGATTATTTTAAAACCTAAACCTACCTCAGAATTCTTGTGGATATAAAATGAGATAATAGTTATAAAAAGCACTTAGCATTATGCCTGGTCCATAGTAGGTGCTTCATAAATGCCTTTCTAGTAAAGACTAAAAATGAGAAAGTGTGAGGGCAAGATTGAAGAGTCTAGTCTAGATTATAGGTGAAGCAAGAAGGGAAAGGATAAAGGGTAAAGAGTTTGGCCTGGATAAGGAGAAAGGACCACCTCTTTGTGATACACAGCATGGAATGGTGAAAACTCTCCTAGCTTTTGGATCCTAAGAAAGACCTTAGTTTCAAATCTTGGCTTTACCATTTTTGTATGACAATGAAAGTCACTTCACTTTCAGCCTTACTTTCTTTAAAAAACCAAGGAGTTGGACTATATGACCTTTCAGGTCCCTTCCAGCTCTAAATCTGTGTTCCTACAAGAGGCGAAGAATGTTGAAGAATGTGAGGTACAAAAAGTGCAGAGAAAACCAGCTCCTAAAAAAATGGGCTCAGTTTAGGTAGCAAAAATTGAGATTAGAAGGTATAGTGAAAGGGGTACATGTCATAGTCAATCAATCAATTGACCAGAGTGGAAGGTCCCAGCTATTTATGCTTAATGAGCTGAAAACCTAAGCCCATCTATTACTCCTCTTCTGCTCTGTCACTGAAATGAAGACATAGTCATAAGATAATTGAGCACAAAGTCTTTTATTTAGAGGAATAAGATTAAGGGGGGGGATGTTATCAAAATAGTTTGTTGTTTTTTTTTTTAAGAGTAAAAAGAGCAGAAAGCTTTTGGATTAAATCTATCTTTCACCTATATTCTACTGCAGTGAGAGATGTTTCTTAAATCTGGCTTGTCTTGCTTTCTGATTACTGTTCTGTGTCCATGAACAAATAGTAGTAGAGCCTGCCCATGTTCAATTTCTTCTCACTCTTCTATCTTCAGCTCATCTCTTATTGTTTCTTATTGTTTCCTAGTCTGAGCAGGGAAGTTCTACCTTCTTTTTCTCCCTCTCCAGTTCATTTCTTCCCAGTTCAACATTTATATGGGCCATTTCCTTGGCCAGAGGATCAAGAAACTCCACATGTCAGAATTCTCAATAAGGATACAGACTATTCCCTTTGGTATCACTAACCCAGTGTAACACTTAGAGACATACTACATTTAGATTAAGAGCCTAAAAATAAGAATCTCACAGCCAGGAAATTTTCAAATTGCCACTTTAACATTGTAACAATTACACTAGAGTATATGCTGTATATTCAAATATATTTGCAATTCTCTTTTTCAAGTATCAAAGACCCATTTATGATTTCTTAGGCTGAATTTCATCCTTTCTTGTTATCTCAAGCGTGAGTGATCCTATTCTCACCTATCCATATACTTTGACATCTATGACGATGTCCTTTTTCTAGCTTTAAACTTTTAGATACTGACCTTTAAATACTGACAATCCCTAGTCCTGTACCTGCTGCTTGCTTTGGACCTCTGAATTCTGGATATAGTCTTTTTACTAAAAACTTCTCATAAGTTCTCCAACTTGATTTCACATTCCATTTTCCCTGACTGATTTCAGTCTCAAGCTCCATTCCTAACTATGCAAACTAGACCTGTAACTAGAATTTCTAGCCTGTTCATTGTTCTAAAAATACCATTCAAACTGTTCTGTCACCCATTTCTGCCTCTCCAATCCATCCTTGTTTTTGGCTTTCTTCTATAACTCTCATAACATGAAAAGTCCATCAGCCAACCCAGATGGAAGCTTGATTTAAAAAAATCAATTTAATTAATTAATTTAGAACATTTTTCCATGATTGCATGATTTATATTCTTTGCCTCCCCTCTTAACTATACCCCTCCTGGAGCCAATGAGCAATTCCACTGGGTTTTACACTTATCATTGTTTAAAACCTATTTCCATATTACTCATATTTGCAATAGAGTGATCATTCAAATTTAACATCCCCAATGATATCCACATCAAATGTGATTGATCATATGTTTTCCTTCTGTGTTTCTGTTCCCACAGTTCTTTCTCTGGTTGTGGATAGCGTTCTTTCTCATAAATTCCTCAGAATTATCCTGGATCATTGCATTGCTGCTAGTAGAGAAGTCCAATACATTTGATTGTGCCACAGTGTATTTGACTCTGTATATAAGGTTCTCCTGGTTCTGTTCTTTTCACTCTGCATCAATTCCTGGAGGTGTTTCCAGTACACATGGGATTCCTTCAGATCATCATCAGATACCACAATTTGTTCAGCCATTTGTTCCCAAATTGATGGATACTCCCTCATTTTCCAGTTTTCTGCCAACACAAAGTACGGGGCTATAAAAATTTTTGTACATATATCTTTCCTTATTATCTCATTGGAGTACAAACCCAGCAGTGGTATGCCTGGATCAAAGGGCAGACATTCTTTTAAAGCTCTTTGGGCATAGTTCCAAATTGTCATCTAGAATGGTTGGATCAATTCAAAACTCCACCAGCAATGTATTAGTGTCCTAATTTTGTCACATCCCCTGCTATATTTATCACTTTCCTTTACTGTCATATTGGCCAATCTCATAGGTATGAGGCAGTACCTCAGAGTTCTTTTGATTCGCTTTTCTCTAGTTATTAGATATTTAGAACACTTTTTCATGTACTTATTAATAGTTTTGATATATTCATCTGAAAACTACCAATACCTGTCCCTTGACCATTTATCAATTGGGGAATGACTTGTTTTTTTGTACAATTGATTTAGCTTCTTATTGATTTGAGAAATTAAACCTCTGTCAGATTTTTTTGTTATGAAGATTTTTCCAAATTTGTTGCTTCCTTTCTAATTTTGGTTGCATTGGTTTGTTTGTACAAAACCATTTTAATTTAATGTAATCAAAATTATTCATTTTTATATTCTATAATATTCTCTCTCTTGCTTGGTCTTAGATTCCTTCCTTTCCCACAGATCTGACAGGTATATTATTCTATATTCACCTAATTTACTTACAATTCCCTTCTTTATATTTAAGTTTTTTACCCATTTTGAATTTATCTTGGGATAGGTTGAAAGATATTGATCTAAACCTAATTTCTCCCTTACTGTTTTCCAGTTTTCCCAGCTGTTTTGTCAAATAGTGGGTTCTTGTCCCAAAAGCTGGGATATTTGGATTTATCATACACTGTCTTGCTGAGGTCATTTAACTCAAGTCTATTCCATTGATCTTCCCTTCTGTCTCTTAGCCAGTACCATATTATTTTGATGATCACTGCTTAATAGGAAAGTTTAAGATCTGGTACTGCTAGGTCCCCATCCTTCATATTTTTTTTCCCTTTAGTTCCCTTGATATTCTTTATCTTTTGTTCTTCCAAATGAACTTTGTTTTAATTTTTTTCTAATTCTAAAAAAATGCTTCTTGGTAATTTGATATGTATGGCACTGAATAAATGAATTAATTTGTATTGTATTGTCATTTTAATTATGTAAGCTCATCCTACCCATGAGCTATTAATGTTTTTCTAATTATTAAAACCTAGTTTTGTTTGGAAAGTGTTTTGTGGTTGTATTCATATAATTTTTGTGTTTGTCTTGGCATATGGATTCCTAAATATTTTATATTTTCTAAGGTTATTTTAAATGGAATTTCTCTTTCTGACTCTTGATGCTAAGTTGTGTTAGAAATATATAGAACTACTGATGATTTATGTGGGTTTATTTTGTATCCTGCAACTTTGGAAGCTTGATCTTAATATTTTTTTTTTAGAACTTAAGAATATTTTGAATATTGGGGGGGATATGGAGGATCTAGAGAAGAAATGGTGGGATTGCTAGACCAGAATCAGCCCGATATTAGGTAAACTCATCATCTTAGGGGCTAAATTAATTAATTCCAATTTTTTTTTACTTTCAGATTTTTTCCTATTATTGTTTGCACAACATCTTAGACTGTTCATGGAACATTCCAACTGCTTTATGAATTTAAAGTAATTTACTTTGTGAATAAGTATTAAAGAAATTATTCTTAGTCAAGATATTCTGTATCTTATTTTAATTTTGCATTTGAACAAATATTGCCTCTAAAGCACCATCATTTTTGTAATTTGGACCATGTCTCCTCTAGGATTTTCCATTTAAGTGCTAAAATACTTAGGAGGAGGCACAATGTAGGAGGAAAAGCATTGGATATTGGAGGTAGAAAACCTGGATTTTAATCCTGATTTTATAGCTATTATTTGTGGGAAATTTGATTAAGTTGTCATTTAGTCTGGAAATATTTATTAAGCACCTACTCTGTGCCAGACACTTTGTTAAGTACAAGAGATACAAAGACAGACAAAATGGGGAATGACTGAACAAGTTATGGTATATGATTGTAATGGATATGAAAATATAATATTATTTTACCATAAGAATGATGAACAAGATAATCACAAAAAATCCTGGAAAGACTGATATGAAGTGATGCAAAACGAAGTGAGCAGAATCAGAACACCATATACAGTAACACCAATAATTTATTGATGATAACCTATGAATGACTTAATTATCATCAGTAATGCAATGATCTAGGACAACTCCAAGGGACTCATGACAGATAAGACTACTTACCATCAAAGCAGGAACCAATGGAGTCTGAATATATAATGAAGCATGCCATTCTTCACTTTATTTCCTCTTTGACTTTCTTCTTTAGTGTAAGTCATATGTTTTCTTTCACAACATGATGAACATGGGAATATGTATTGTATTATAACACATGCATAGCCTATGAAATATCAACCATGGGGAGGGAGAAGGTGTGGGAGGTAAGGTAAAAACATGGATCACAAAATGTCAGAAAACAATGTATCATCATGTAAAATACAAAGTACAGGTAAAGTAAAAATAAGCAAAAAGAAAGTTAGATCAGCCTGCTTTTAGGGAGCTGGCAGTATAACCTTTCAAGCACCTTAGTTTCCTCATGTATAAAAAAAAGAGAGATTTCAATTAGAAGTCTTCTAAGAGCTCTAAAAAAACTCATTTTTAATCATTATTTCCCAGAAATTTGATATGGTAAAATCTTGACTTTGACGTAAAATTTTCATTTTCAAGAAAACCTTTCTATTTCAGATTCTTAATGGAAATGTTATGGGAGCCAAGAAGTACTATAATGAAATTGAAATTTATTCAACTAAATTAAGATTGTTGGGAACACTAAATTTTCTGTGTACCCAATGACTATCCTCATTTCTTCCTTTAAAGAACTACATTTTGGTGGTGCAATTACATATCCTGCCTCATCTCAGAAGTTTTACTTATCAAATCCAAGTCTTTGAAATACCCAGTGAAGATATTTGTTTGATTTGAAGAACAGGCAATACATTTTAAATTCAGTATCAGTGATCTGTTTAAGCTTTAACTTAGAAGATGAAGTAGTGCAGTTTTTTTTAATTTTAAACCCTTAACTTCTATGTATTGACTTATAGGTGGAAGATTGGTAAGGGTAGGCAATGGGGGTCAAGTGACTTGCCCAGGGTCACACAGCTGGGAAGTGTCTGAGGCCGGATTTGAACCTAGGACCTCCTGTCTCTAGGCCTGGCTCTCAATCCACTGAGCTACCCAGCTGCCCCTTGCATTTTCTGATCTATTCTTGACTTAACACCTTTTCTAGCAAGGTAGTCTATTGGTTTATTATTGAATTTTATTTTGCATTGCCACCATTTGTTGTATTCCAAAGTTTCACAGAATAGTGTGATTCAAACAAGATCAAGTCACATTTATACAAGTTAACTAAGAAAAATGATTATGTCGATTTTGGTTTTCTTCAAAATAATTACTCAAATGGGATAATTATAAACTCAGTTTTTCAATTAACTCTTTGTAACACCATTTAGGATTTTCTTGGCAAATATATGAGAATAATTTGCTATTTCCTTCTCTAGAGAATTTTATAAGTGAGGAAACTGAGGCAAACAGGTAAGTGAACTTGCCTACAGTCACACAGATGTTAAGTGTCTGAAATAAGACTCTATCAAATGTGCCACTTATCTGCTCTTAGTTGACTTTTTGGAGAGTAACAATGAGATCTGATATTTGCTCCACAATTTTAGTACTGCCTTCTTCCTTAGATTCCTTGAATATTGGTCCCTCAACATTACTGAAATGGCGTTTGCATTCAGACCTCCTGTGTTTAGAATTAGGCTACCTCTCACATATTTGTTTACTTTGTTGTCATTTTTGGTTCCTTCAAAAGCCAGTCCGGGACCGTAATGTTAGTGTCCAAATCTTGTGACTCTCTTGCTCAGAACGACGAAAAGACTTTATTATGTTGTTTGCTTTATGGTATTATTTTATAAACATGACATATGTTATACTCAGTGTTATATTTTCCTACCTTTGGATTAATTTGAGCTTTCCTGTAAAGCATCAATGGTCTTATTATATAGAAAGACTAATCAGGGCATAATTCCAAATTGCCATCCACAATGGTTAGATCAGTTCACAACTCCAGAAGCAGTGCATTAACTTCTCAGTTTTGCCACATCCCCTCCAACATTCATTACTCTCCCCTGCTATCATTTTAGCCAATCTACTAGGTGTGAGGTGTTTTGATTTGCATTTCTCTAATTATTAGAGATTTAGAACACTTTCTCATGTGCTTATTGATACTTTTGATTTTTTATCTGAAAATTGCCTATTCATGTCCCTTGCCCATTTATCAAATGGGGAATGGCTTGATTTTTTATACAATTGATTTAGCTCCTTGTATATTTGAGTAATTAGCCCCCTGTCAGAATTTTTTGTTATAAAGATTTTTTCCAAGTTAGTTGTTTCCTTTCTGATTTTGGTCACATTGTTTTTGTTTGTACAAAACCTTTTTAATTTAATATAATCAAAACTATTTATTTTACATTTTGTAATTTTTTTCTAACTCTTGCTTGGTTTTCAAATCTTTCCTTTCCCAGAGATCTGACAAGTATACTATTCTGTATTCACTTAATTTACTTATATTTTCCTTCTTTATATTCAAGTCTTTCACCCAATCTGAACTTATCTTGGTGTAGGGTGTGAGATGTTGATCTAAACCTAATCTCTCCCATATTGTTTTCCAATTTTCCCAGCACTTTTTGTCAATTAGGGGATTTTTGTCCCCAAATTTGGGCTCTTTGGGTTTATCATACACTGTTTTGCTGATGTCACTTACCCCAAGTCTATTCCACTGATCCTCCCTTCTATCTCTTAGCCAGTACCATATTGTTTTGATGATCTCTGCTTTATAGAATAGCTTAATATCTGGTACTGCTAAGCCACCTTCTTTCACATTTTTTTTGTTATTTCCCTTGTTATTCTTGATCTTTTGTTATTCCAAATGAAATTTGTTATAGTTTTTTTTTAAATTCAGTAAAAAGATTTTCTGGTAGTTTAATATGTATGGCACTAAATAAGTAAATTAATTTGGGTAGAATGGTAACTTTTATTATGTTAGCTCATCCTACCCATGAGCACTCAATGTTTTTCCAATTGTTTAGATCTAGTTTTAATTGTTTGGAAAGTGTTTTGTAGTTATGTTCGTATAATTCCTGTGTTTGTTTTGGTAGATAGATTCCTAAGTATTTTATATTGTCTAGGGTGATTTTAAATGGTGTTTCTTTTTCTACTTCTTGCTGCTGTGGTGTATTGGAAATATTTTATTTTATTTTATTTTATTTTATTTTATTTTATTTTATTTTGGTTTTTAAACCCTTAACTTCTGTGTATTAGCTCATAGGTGGAAGAATGGTAAGGTTGGGCAATGGGGGTCAAGTGACTTGCCCAGGGTCACACAACTGGGAAGTGTCTGAGGCCGGATTTGAACTTAGGACCTCCTGTCTCTAGGCCTGGCTCTCAATCCACTGAGCTACCCAGCTGCCCCCGGTGTGTTGGAAATATATAGAAATGCTGATGATTTATGTTCATTTATTTTGTATCCTGTAAGTTGTTGATTATTTCTACTAGCTTTTTAGTTGATTCTCTAGGATTTTTTAAGTAGACCATCATATCATCTGCAAAAAGTGATAGCTTAGTCTCCTCATTGCCTATTTTAACACCTTCAATTTCTTCTTCTTCTCTAATTGCTACTGCTAGTGTTTCTAGTATAATGTTAAATAATAGAGGTGATAATGGGCATCCTTGTTTCACAACTCATTTTATTGGGAAGGTTTCTAATTTATCCCCATTGCATATGATGCTTGTTGATGGTTTTAGGCATATACTATTTATTATTTTTAGGAAAGGTCCTTCTATTCCTATACTTTCCAGTGTTTTCAATAGGAATGGGTGCTGTATTTTGTCAAGGTTTTTTCAGCATCTACTCAATTAATCATGTGGTTTTTGTTGGTTTGCTTGTTGATATGGTCAGTTATGTAGATGGTTTTCCTAATGTTGAACCATCCTTGCATTACTGGTATAAATCGCACCTGATCATGATGGATAATTTGCTAGAGTCTTTTTGCTAGTATTCTATTTAAGATTTTTGCATCTATATTCATTAGGGAGATTGGTCTGTAGTTTTCTTTCTCTGTTTTTGATCTACCCGGCTTTGGAATCAGTACCATATTTGTGTCTTAAAAGGAATTTGGAAAGACTCCTTCTTTGCTTATTATATCAAATTATTTGTATAGTATTGGGATTAATTGTTCTTTGAATATTTGATAGAATTCACTTGTGAATGCATCAGGCCCTGATAACTTTTTCTTATGGAGTTCATTGATGGCTTGTTCAATTTCTTTTTCTGATATTGGACTATATAAGTATTCTATTTCTTCTGCTGTTAATCTAGGCAATTTATATTTTTGTAAATATTCATCCATATTTGTAAAATATTTGTAAAATATTCATCCATATCACCTAGATTGCTAAATTTATTACCATATAATTGGGGAAAATAGTTTTTAATGATTGCCTTAATTTCCTCTTCATTAGAGGTGAGGTCTCCCTTTTCATCTTGGTACTATTAATTTGGTTTTCTTCTTTCCTTTTTTAAATTAGATTTACCAGTACTTTGTCTATTTTATCTGTTTTTTCAAAATACCAGCTTCTAGTCTTATTTATTAATTTAATAGTTCTTTTACTTTCGATTTTATTAATTTCTCCTTTGATTTTTAGTATTTCTAATTTAGTTTTCATCTGAGGATTTTTTTAAACCCTTACCTTCCTTCTTGGAGTCAATACTTTGTATTGGCTCCAAGGCAGAAGAGTGGTAAGGGTAGGCAATGGGTGTCAAATAACTTGCCCAGCGTCACAAAGCTGGGGAGTGTCTGAGGCCAGATTTGAACCTAGGACTTCCTGTCTCTATGCCTGGCTCTCAATCCACTGAGCTACCCAGCTGCCCCCCATCTGAGGATTTTTAATTTGTTCAGTTTCTAGTTTTTTTAGTTGCATGCCCAATTCATTAACCTCTGCCCTCCCTAATTTGTTAATACATGCACTCAGTGATATAAATTTTCCCCTTAGAACTACTTTGGCTGCATCCCTTAGGTTTGGGTAAGATGTCTCATCATTGTCGTTGTCTTCAATGAAATTATTAATTGTTTCTGTGATTTGTTATTTCACTAAATTATTTTGGACATCATATTTTTAATTTCCAATTAGTTTTTGGTTTACTTCTCCATCTATTCTTACCAATAACTATTTTTATTGCATTATGATCTGAGATGGTTACATTTATTATTTCTGCTTTTTTGCATTTGTTTGCCATGTTTATATGTCCTATTACATGGTCTATCTTTGTGAATGTCCCATGTGCTGCTGAAAAGAAGGTCTATTCCTTTTTGTTCCTATTTATTTTTCCCCATATATTTATTAACTCTATTTTTTCTAGGGTTTCATTCACCTCTCTTATCTCTTTATTTATTTTTTGGTTTGATTTATCTAGATCTGATAGGGGAAGGTTGAGGTCCCCCACTAGTATGGTTTTGCTATCTATTTCATCCTTGAGCTCCACTAGTTTCTCCTTTAGAAATTTGGAAGCTATACAGTTTGGTGCATATGTATTGAGTACTGGTATTTCTTCATTGTTTATACTGCCTTTTATTAGGATATAGTTACCTTCCCTAACTCTTTTGCCCTTATCTATTTTTACTTTGGCTCTGTCAGAGATCATGATAGTCACCCCTGTCTTCTTTTTCTCATTTGAAGCCCAAAAGATTTTGCTCTATCCTCTCATTTTCACTCTTTATATGTCTATCTGTCTCATGTGTGTTTCTTGTAAACAACATATGGTAGGATTTTGGTTTCTAATCCATTCTGCTATTTGTTTCTGTTTTATGGGCAAGTTCATCCCATTCGGATTCAGAGTTATAATTATCAACTGTGCATTCCAAGACATTTTGATTCTCTCTCCTAGTTCTGTCCTTTCTTCTTTCACTGTTTCCTTCTATACCAGTGTTTTGTTTTTAATCAGTTCCTATAATGCCCTCCCTTGTTGTACTTCCCTTTCTCCCCCCTCCCTTCTTATTCCCCTTTTATTGTTCTTTAAAGCCACACCGTGTTTCTCCCTGATAGCCTTCTCCCTCCCTCGTATTGCTTCCCTCCCCACCAGTCTGTTTTGTTACCCTTCTACTTCTCTATAGGGCATGAATCAATTCTCTGCCCCAATGGATCTGATTGTTCTTCTCTCTTTAAGTTGATTTCAATGCACTTAAGTATTGAATATTTCACCCCTCTAATCTCTTTACCCTTACAGTGTATTGTTATTTTTTCCTGTTGGTCCCATGTGCTTCTTTATGGAATATACATTTATTCCTTTTCGTTTGTTTTCCTATTTTTCTTATTATTATCTTCCCCTGCCAGTTTTGTATATATTTATACCTACATATACATACATACATATATATATATATATATATATATATATATGTATCTATATATCACTTGACATTTCATCCTATACAGTTTGTCCCTGTTCCCTCTATGTAAACTTCTTCTAGTTACCCTGTTGGTAATAACAATTTTTAATATTTGCCAATATCTTCTTTTCTTCTTGGGATATAAATTGATTGAACTTGTTGTGTCCCTTAAAGAAAATAATTTTTTTCTCCTTCCCCCATTCTCTTAATTACCTTATGTTGATTCTCGTGAGTTCTGGGTTTGGGCAGCAAACTCTCTTTTTAAGTCCAGTTTTTTTGTGTGTTTTTTTTTGGTGAATGTTTGGAAGTCCTCGATTTTATTGAATGACCATAATTCCCCCTTCAGTAATATAGTTAGTTTTGCTGGATAAATGATTCTTGGTTGTAGACCCAGTTATCTTGCTTTCCAGAATATTGTGTTCCATGCCTTCTAGTCCTTCAAGTTAGATGCAGCCAGATCCTGTGTTATTCTAACTGTGGTTCCCTGATATCTGAATGGCTTCTTTTTAGCAGCTTGTAATATTTTTCCTTGGTCTGGTAGTTTTTGAATTTGGCTGTAATATTCCTGGAAGTTGTCAGTTGTGGATTAAATGTAGGAGGTGATCTGTGGATTCTCTCTATTTCCACTTTTCCCTCTTGTTCGAGAACTTCAGGGCAATTTTCTCTGATAATTTCTTGTAAGATGCTATGTAAACTTTTTATTTTATCATGATGTTCTGCTAAACCAATAATTCTTAGGTTGTCTCTTCTAGCTCTGTTCTCCTGATCTATGGTTGAATCAGTGAGATATTTCAGATTCTCATCAAATTTTTGAATTTTTTTAAATTTTGTTTAATATATTCTTGCTGCCTTGTGAAGTCATTTGCTTGTAGTTGTTGAGTTCTTTTTTTTAAAGACTGAATTTCATCCCTGGATTTTTGGCCATCCCCCTTCTTGTCTGATTTTCTTTGTAGATCATCTTTTGCCTCCTTTGCTTCATTTTCAAGCTGGCCAATTCTGGCTTTTAAGACTTTATTTTCTTGTTTTAGTTTATGTATTTCCTTTTTCAAATTGTCTTCAGCCTCTCTTGATTGCTTTTTGAGTTCCTGAAGTTCTTGAGTTAATTGAATTTTGAGATGTTCCAAAGCCTGTGTTCAGTTCACTGGAACTACTTCCTCTTCTATTTCTATTTCATTTGCTCTGTTTTCACTTCCTTCAAAGAAGCTGTCAATTGTCATTTCTTTTCTCTTTTTCTATTGCTTACTTATATTTTTTCCTTCCTTGTTCTGCTAGTTTGAGCAGATGTATTTAATGATCTTTGAAGAAAGATCTTTCCTCAGCTGGCAATGGAGGTTTGTAGTTACTCTCTCTGCCCTCTGAAGACTTCTTGTCTGTCCAATTGTTGGGATTAATCCTGTGTTGATTGGATTAATATTACTGCTTAATCTGCCCTGAGGCTAAAACCTGGAGAGGAGGGAAAAAGGAATAAACAAACTAACAACAAAAAAACAAAAATCTTTGGACAAGAAGGAGTGTTTTCCATGAACTGAGCTCTAGAGCAGTGAGTTCTCTCTGAGCTGTCCACTGTGTTTGATCCAGTTTTCTTTCCTTTTGAAACCCTGCATTCTCTATCTAGGTATGAGGAAGCCAAGCTATCTGTGGTCTGGGGTTTGGCTCTCTCTAAGCCACCATCTTCCATGCGTTTTTGCTGTTTCTCTGGTTTTCTCCTCCAGTCACCTCTCCAGTGCCTGTGTTTAACTCCCCAAGTCTGGTGCCAGCAAGGCCCTCTCTCAGGACCTGTGAGCCCTCTGGCCCTGAGATTTCCCTGCTGCTAGAGACTCCTCACAGCAGGTGGGGGAGGAGTCCTGGGATTCCCCTTCTATGCCCTCAGACTGGACAGTTTAAGAATTGAAGCCTTTTTCTTGGCATGCCTCTTTAATTGTGCTGCAGTAGGACTCCCCCTGCTCTGTCCCATTATTAGATTTGGTCCTCTTTCTTCTCAAAGTGCATTGTTTTCTATATCGGTGTGTAAGTGTGCGGAGGTTTTAAGATTCCCTCAGTCTAAGCTGCCATCTTCCCAGAAACCATCCCTTATATTCTGAAAAAATTTATATTAAAAAATGCATTGAGATATTAAGCCAAGTCACTCAGTGACAAACCAATTCCATTGCTGAGTGTCCTAGTTTCTGAAAAGAGAATGGATCAACACATCAGTTAAAGAAAAGTAAGTATGAGCGATTACTTTTTCAGATGATTGGGTATCATTGTGCCTTCCCCAAAGATGAAAAACTGACAATCTGCAATCTAACTGTAACACTGTTTTTCCATATAATGAAAGAGACTTAGAAATAAAAAAGTTGATCTTTTGCCCTTTCTATGAGTGTTTAATGAAGTGCCAAAGTGCCTTGTAACAAAACAGTTTTATCAATAAAACATTCCAACTGGATGGACCCTAAGAGGACAGCATTACAGAGAGGCCCCAATGTAGCTGTCACTTTAGATGCAGCTTTGAAAAAACCACAAATATGACTGGTATCTCTACTTCCCCAGAATCCTAATATCTGCTAATAAGGTAGAGATAGTGTAACAGCTTTATATTAGATATTTATTTTCTACTGAAGGTTATGATAAATATTAAATCTAAAGGAATTTTAAATTAAAAATACATTGGGGCATCATTTCCTCATTGTATATAATTTAATAATATTGTTGATTTTTGTCTTTGTAAGTAGTACAACCAATTTTTTTGTCATCTTGATAAAGAGTCACCTTTAGTGTACCTATTTTTATCCAGCTGCTTTAGTGTACCTATTTTTTCTCCCAGAATCTATGTCTCTATTATGTAGAAGCCATCACTAAGAATATAGAAGTTGCTCATGCAAACATGTACAAATTTACTTTTCTATAACTAGATTATCCTACAATTTATCATTTTAATTTAGATTATGCAGAAAATATATTCTGACAAGACCCAAACCCACTTGGATAACAACTTAAACCAAGTAAAAATTCTTAAAGAAAATAATTTCATTTGTGGCTTCCTTGAATGAATTTTGTGAATCTATATGAAGTAAAATCTTAATTAACTAGAACTCAGCTAACTGTAAGGCTTAATTAACTATTTTCTCTGCATACTATTATTAAAATAAAATAAGCTCATATGAGAAAGCTATTTAAAAGTCAATCTTTAGATTGTATCCTTTAATGACAAGAGATTTATTTCAATCTATACCTTATACATTAGTAAGGAATTACAATCAAACTCATGTTTCTTTTATCATCCCTGCTGTCTTTATAAGCCCCTACTCTATTCTGGAAGAAAGAGGGGTATATTTGGTAAAAAAGAATGTTAATCATGAGGAATAGGCAGATTTGCATTTCCTATCCCTCCACGTCTGCAGAACACATATAGCACTAACAGCCTTTTCAGCAAATTATCCCCTGAATGAATTCATTCAATCAACCATCAACTGTATATCAATCACTACTTGGTCTTAGACCCTCTGGAAAATAGAAAAAAAAGGATAAGACATGGCCTCCTACTCCTACTAACTAAATCCTAAGTTAAGGAACTTATAATCTAGTTGAGGAGTAAAGATCAAAGTATCTAACTACTCACAAACAGTACATTAAAATTTATATGTGAGTGGTGAATTACATGGCACTGCCTTTTAAACACTAGGAGTTTATAGGACAAAGAAGCAGGTGAAGGCTAGAATGATATTCATAGAATGGGTACAGGTTGACTAAATAAATTGTTAAATTAAATGATAGTCTGAATTTAATGGTATGAGATTGTGACTTTATCTACATTTAGGACCTTACCCAAGCTTTGATGCACAGGTAGAGTTGGAACAGGGAGAAGGGTAGCATTATTCATATTTTTTGAATAATGTATGTGTTATTTTTTATACTTTTTACCATATTCCATTTAGATACAGTTTTAATAATGTGACATTTTGTGATCCATATTCTCTTTTTCACTCCCACACTTCCCTACTTTATGAGACAGCAGGTAATAGGATAAAGGCTATATATGTGATAAAATGCAATTCATAATTCCATGTTCACCATGTGGTGAAATAACTTTCTTATACTAGAGAAAAATTCATGGAGGAAATAAAGTGATGAATGGTATATTTCATTCTGCATTGAGATTCTATCGCTTCCTTTAAGGGTAGTAGACAACTTTTTTCATCATGAATCCCTTGGAGTTTTCTTGGATCATTGCATAGCATTGTAAATTGAGAAGCAAAGGACCTAAATGGGTCCCACCTCTGCCATCTCCCACCCATATAACTTTGGTGCTGTTTATCTTTGGTTTCATCACAGATTGACTTTGTGAGTCTCTCTACTTTAAGCTTTATAATTTTTAAAAATGAGAGAATTGGACAAAGGGATTTGTCAGTTTTTTTCCAGCTCCTACGTTTTTCTGTGTTCTTCCTTAAATCTGACGTGAGCATTTTACCCAATGTGCTAAAGGCTTTCTTTGATTTATCTAGATATAATGATATGATAATATGATAATAATATAATACTTATTATTATTATCTTAAAATAGACCAACTGGAATATAGCTTTAATAAGTTTTTAGAAATATTGGAAGATGGGAACTCCTATTATCCTCTTTCCTAACCATGTGGCCATCTCATAAACGCTTTTAATTATAAAATTATCATAACATATTTTACATCTCTTTTTTAAAGTTCCTTATTAGTTATGTTACATACCTGTACATACCTGTATATACATGTAGAGGTATTTTATACACACACACATCTACCATGAGCCATTCCATTGCCATCTGTTTTTTTTTTTTGTTTTTCATTTTGGATTCTTTAAGACTCATGTATTCCATGATTTGCTGCTATATTGCGAAGACAAGGCCCCATAGAATGTTTATCTTATAATGATCTTTTTTTTTTACTTTCAAGAGAGGCTTTGGAGCTTAATAATTTCCCAAAAGCAATATATCTGGAACACAGCAGACATTTAATAGATGTTTTTTTTAATTAAGTTAGGTTCAAATGAATTGAACTGAATACCTGATGTTGCCCTTATGTAAAGAAGAATGTCAACCAAGCAGCCTTTATTAAGTACTCATAATTTCCAGGAACAATGCTAAGTACCAGAGATACAAAGAAAGATGGGGGGGGGACACTTTCTCCTTAAGAAATGTACATAATAATGGAGAAAAAATCTGTAAATATCTAAGCACATCTAAGGTATAGTCAGTTCTCCCTATTCCTTAACCCCACAAGCAATAAGCTCCTAATAAGCACTTGAGCATTTGATGATTATGAGTTTTTGTGTGTATACATATATATGTATGTGTATGTATTACATAACATAAGAAAATCAGAAAATAAAACATACCAAAAATTTTAGCATGAAAAAAATATTTCCATTTACACATGATTTTAAAAGCTGCCTTTATAATTAACAATTTTCTGCCTCGCTTCTGTTGAGGATTAATTCCTCTTTTGATAGAAATAAAATTTATAATATCAATAGGATAAGTCAGAGTGCTGTAGGTAGAGCTATGGTTCTCACAGAAGAACAAGGCAACCTTCTACTTATCTGCTTGTCTCAGGGAGGTCTACCTACTTGCTGGTCCTAATAAATCTGTAGATTTTTCCACACTGCTTCTCTCAGTTCTCAAATCTGAAATATTTTGTGTTCCTAAAGGTCATATCCCCATTTGGGATGCTTCCACATTAACAAAACAATTCATAGAAACAATAAGATAATGATAACAGCCAGGATGTTATTGGATAGAGTCCTGGATTTGTAATCAGGAAAATATGAGTTTGGATTCTATCTTATTCACCTACTAAATGTATGACTCTAGGAAACTTGTTTCCTTATACCTCGATTTCCTAGCCCATAAAATAGAAATAATAATAGCACTTACCTCCCAGATTTTATTATGGAGGTAAAATGAGATAATATATGTGAAGAATTTTGCAGATATTAAAGTTGTGGGGACATAAATATCAGTAGTTTTTGCTATTACTACCTTAAAGAGAGAACAACTGGAATATAGCTCTAATAAGTTTTTAGAACTATTGGAAGTAATATGAGAGCTATAGGGGAAAAGAAGGCTGAGTTACTAATCAAATCTTTGTTCTACCATTTGTTGCATTGTACTTTTTCTAGGCCCTATATATTTCTTCTCTGAAAAATATCAGCATTAGGTTGGATGAATTATTAGGCCTCTTAAAGACTAAATCTAAAATCTTATAATGCTAATCTTGAGGAAAATATGGTTATTGTAGTTGATTATTGTTTCCTTTGTACAATATTGACTATTGTTTATTGATTGAATTATCAGAGTTTGGATGACTGTATTCTTTGTATCACTTGTAGTTCATTATAAACTGAAATTGCTACCTCTTTCTCACCCTGCACATATTCTTTTTTGATTGTTGGTTAAATGAAAGGCACTAACATAGAGGGGAGAACACTGGGGTGAGTCAGGGTTTAAATTCAATCTTAAATACTTTTTAGATGGGTGATCCTTGGCAAGTCATTTACTTGGTTTGAACCTTAGTTTATCATTTGTATAATGCTAATTATAGTACCTATGTAAAAGTTATTGTGAAGATCAATGAACTAATAATATCAATCTTAAAGTACTAGATATGTATGAACTATTATTATCTCTTCCTCCCCTTCATATTGCACAGATAGAGATGTGCAATGATGGGCAAATTCTTCTTCTCTGATGCACTGTGTCAGAAAGCATGTAGTCACTAATTGGGATTCCTAGAAAATAATCTATTTATACTCATAGCACCCAGGAAAGGCATACTGAAGCTGAGCAAATTCTGGAGATAGCACATAGCTGGGATGGCTGACATCGTAGCCCTTTTTAAAACAACTGAGTGATGTGGAATAAAAAAGGGCATGATACTTAACTGATTTATTCTGCTCATGTATTGACTTACAGAGAAATGAGAGAGTACAACTTAAGGACTCAAGGTAGTTGTTGATTACTTTAAGGAAGCCAGGGTCAAAGGGCTTGGAGGAGTACGCTGAAGGGAAGGGAACAAGGTTGACAATTTGGTTTTGAGGAGGAAGAAGAGAAAAGGAGAGATGCATAGAGACAATAGGAAGGCATAGAAATGCTCTTGGTGGGGCATGAGAAATTGGAAATATAAGCTCACATGATGAAAAGGAGCTGTGAGACCTAAGATGCCAAAAGGGGTCCTAAGTAGAAAGAAAATTGGAAATCATTTGCTCATGACTAGAACTAAGGACTGGGAATTGAGAAAAGTAATTCAGGGTTTGCTGTTCCAAACACACTTATTAGACCTTTGAAAATTGAGACCTGAAGTGTTTATTTCACAAGGTAGGTTACAATGTAGGTCAAATAAATAGTTTTCCTTATAAATATGAAATCAAGAACCTTGATTCATCAGCAGTGACTTTAAAAATGATCACATCCAAGCATATCAATCTTTTATCTTATATTTTGAATCTTTCAAAAATGTTGACAGTTAGAAAAAATAGGTTTCTAGTATCCTGCACTGAATTTCTTTTCTAATGTTTACTTCAGTGTACTTTTGAAAAAAAATACTTATCTCATAGCTAAAAAGCAGCTTAGATACCTGACTTTTCACCTCATATTACAGTCGTTTGGATATTGGATAATGAAAGAGTACCAACATAAAATGTCATCATTGCTTGCTTGCTTACATGAGTATTAGCTGAGTCACCTAAGTAAACTGTAGTTAAATTTATCCAATGAAAGTTATAAGTGCTTGCTGTAGACAATGCACTGAACTCAATTCTTTTGAGACAAATATGTGAGTAATTCCTGTACCTTACAAACTACCTTATAGAAACATGTACTTAATTCTCAAATTCTACAGTCCTATTAATAGGGCATTAGAAGGTGGTTATGGATCAGGAAAGGTTTTGTGTGGGAATTGACACTTGAGCTAAACCTTCAGTGCAGGTTGAGGTAAAAAAATGAAAAGCGAGAACATTCTAAACAAGAGAGTTTGCCAGTGAGAAGCTATGGAGTTTGGAGATGGAAGGTTGAGTTTAGGGAATACCTATGAATTCAGTTTGGAATGAACAAAAGGTGAGGAGGAGGAGACTGACAAGACAGGTTGAAGGCAGATTATGAATAGCTCTGAGGTTTGTATTTTATCCTTGAGGAAGAGAAGAATCATTGAAGTATTTTTAAGAAAAGGAAAGATATCATCAGACCTATGTCTTAGTCATGTGGAAAATGGAATGAAGAAAGGATAAATTACCAGAATGATTTGTTACAAGTGTATTATAATATTCCAAATGAGAGGTGAGGAAGAACTAGGGTAGTAGCTATGTAAAGGATAGATATGAGAGATATTATGGAAGTAGAATTGATAGAACTTATCAATTAGCTACTAGAGTTGTGAGGAAGAAAATCAAGAATCAAGTTTATCTCTAAGGTTATGAATTTGGTTGGCTACATGGTTCGATGGTGATTGGATGGTTTGGTGACTATATAATTGGATGCTGATTACATATTTGATAAAATAAGAATTCATCCATTTTCAAAATTCAACCTAGATGTTACACTGTCCTTTTGGCCATGATTGGCCTAATTCATAATATTCTTAATTTAAACTGTAGAAGCAAATAAATACTCATAAGTTAGCCAATAAAAAGTAAAATATTTAACAAGATCAAGAATAACTTTCTGAAATGTAAGACAAAAAAGATGACCCAATGGTTAGGTTTGGAAGCAGGAGGTCTCACTTTAAAGCATTATATCTAGCTTATTTATCCATATTCTTAATTCTTACTTATGGAGAATTTAAATGTCCTTAGAGCAGCAAGAGATGGAACTAGAAATTAGGAATAGCTTTAAAATATGTGACTTGAGTTGCAATTGTCCAAGGAAGAGGCAGTAAGGGTAAAGTAGAGTAGATGAGGTATAAATGGAGATCAGCATGGATGTGAGAGATATTGAGAAGGAATTGACCAGACTTAGTAAGTTAATGGTACTGGGGATAAGTGAGAATGAAGAGTATCTGGGATAACAATAGTGGCAAAACTGGGTGACTGGAAGAATGGTAGATTTCTATACAAAAAGGAGAAATTCAGGAAAGAAAATTGCTTTTCAAGGAATGATAATGAGTTGTTTGGGGCATGTTGAATCTAAGATGCCTCTAGAACATCTAGATGGAGTTATTTATCATCAGAGAAAGAACTAGAAATGTAGCAGTAGAGCTTAAGACAGTTTAAGTTGGTATAAGTAGATTTGACAAAAATTTGTACATAAATAGTGGTTAAATCTATGGGAACTATTGAGATTTCTAAGACTGTAAATTCAGTATCATCATGTAGTAAAATATAATTGAGTGGAGTAGCAAAAATTATATATAGATGTCATGTATATTTTATGTGTTTTAGCTATGTGGAAAATAGAATGAAGAAAGGAGAAATTATCACCAGGAAGATTTGTTAGAAGTGTATTATAATATTCCAGGTGAGAGGTGATGAGGATCTAGGGTAATAGCTGTGAAAAGGATGGATATGGAAGATTTTGTTTCAAACTATTAAAAACTGTACAAGTAGGTAGTATGGGAACTTGGTTTCATCAGAGTTAGTATTTTCCAGAAAAAAAATTCTACAAAACAGTGATTCTTGTATAGATTGCATTTTTTTCATTTTGTACATGTCATTATCAGTCTCTTTTGTTCTAGAAAAGACCTATCTGATTCTAAGAAAATTCAAAGTCTGAGTAGTGACTACAGTGACAGAAAATGAGAAACTCAGTGCACAGTTGGGCATTCTCAGCTTTGTGAACTGAACAGGGAGGGCAAGTTTTAATAGATGATAGTAACCCAGGAGTCTGCTGCCTCTGAAAACTAATTACTGTAATTCCCTTTCTATGGGAATGGACAAAGTGGGAATTAGGTTGTTGTTGTTGGGTTTTTTTAAAGAAAAAATATCTCTCAAAATGTTTAGCCTCATAAAAAAAATTCTACTCACACATCACTTTCTTCTCCTCTCCTTCTTCCCTCATAGCAAATCTTGACAGATTATACTAGCAAATGGAAATGTAAGCAACTGTTCTCTAGGAAAACCAATTAATACCCTTTCTAAAGTGGAGCCTATGTTTTCTAAACAAAATTGATCACCTGAAATTATGTGATACAAATAGAGGGTAAGGGAATAACATTTATTTAATGGGCCATTATAATAGCTGGTGGTGACAGAGAAGTGGCAGCCTACCCCAGTCCCCATAATTCCTCGTAGTCATTCCAGCTCCTCTAAATCACCCCAGCTTACCCAAATCCCCAGAAATTCATATTTGTCCAAGATCTATATGGGGAATCATTATTCAAGGTTTCTCATATACTCTATTTTTAAATCAGCAACAGTGCTTAAATGTACTCATTTTGTGAAGTATACAACACCTGGAAAAGAAATGGCATCAGTAGCATAACACCATATGTAAACTAGCTTTTAAAAATACATTTTGAAAAGTTTAAAGTTACTTCTTTTATGATTTGAAAGCTAGTGCACAAGAGATTTGTGGGGATATGATCTTAGAGCAATTTTTGTTGCCTCCTTAGTCTACAGTATGTTATTTCTTTAGGGGATGCTAGTTCACCAATCCAATTACAAGTCTAAGCATAGATAAGCTAAGCATACTTTCCCCAGCTATTTGAAAGGGTCTTGGTGTTTTAGGAATGTTTTGACTAAACTAAGCCCACATTTCCAGTTCAAGATTGGTTTCTATTACTGTGGACTGCTCATAGATCGATAGATTGCTCAAATCCAGTGTGGGACTAATTGAGGGACCAGAAGTACTTGCTTTGGCAAGGATTTCACCACAATTTCACAATTAATGTGAATAGTTGTTAGGGTTGGAGACAAGTGTAAGTAGTTGTCAGAACAAAGCAGCTGTCACACTGGTGAGTTAAACAATGTGTGGCATTCCTGTGACATGCTACTACATCAGATTTAGAAACTGGTCATAAGATGAAGATGAATACTGAAGTACAGGTGGGAGTCAAGTGCTAATTTAACATTTTGGGAAAAGCCAATTACATTTATTTAGGCTTTCCAGTGAAATATTTAATCTACTTCTGACCTAAGAGGACAGAATTACCTGACTAATAAATTATCACCTAGACCGAGTTATATATTTCAACAACAATGTGATATTCCTTCAGTGCTTTAAAATTAATTGTATGAAATCTAGCTTGCTAGGCGTATTTAAAATATGTAGTTTTCCTCATATTTAGATGTTATCTGTTTTATAAAGGCAGCGAAAATATTCTACATTTTATATGAGGTCAGTCAATATAAGGCTGAGTCTGAAATTAGGAATACCTGGGCCTCACTTACTGAATAGCTCTGGACCCTGGGAAGTTCACTTAACCTCTGTTTGCCTTAGTCCATAGGAGAAGGAAATGCCAAATCACTCCAGTGTCTTTGCCAAGAAAACTCCATGGAGTGTATGGTCCATGGAGTCACAAAGAGTCAGACACGACTGAACAACTGAACAATAATCCATTCATTTTGGAAGTAATTTATTGTGCTTACTAAGATTGAACAATTCCTTTAAGTAGTGTCCAGGTGACCCTGGAGCTTGGATTGGGAGGGAATAACTGATACACAATTTACAGGTCACAAATTATTGCCTATTTTTCTAACTTCTTTAAGATCCAGATATTTTGAAAAGTGCATAACTTGTGTTAACTGTTGGCTTATATCCTAATGGACTACTTGAATTTGGTTGCAAACTTTTTATTCTAAAAAAGTCAGTGATGTTTGTAGGGTGTTTGTATTCATTTGCAGACTTGGCTTTCCCTCCTCACATGCCAAAATTTCCATTTTTCTCCAAACCATAGCTAACTGCTAGTGTCCTCGCATTAATTTTTATTCATATTGTATGTGCTTGTATAAGTATATCATAGCTATGCATAGTGCTTAGGCCACATACCCTGAAAAAGGACAATTCTTCTTCCTTCCCCCTTCCAGGAGAATTAAAGTTTTCTCCCACCTGAACAACTACTCACATTAATTTATTAATGATATTATGTACACTTAACTTGTTTTGAAGAGAAACAACAAACAACCCAAATAAGACACAAACAAAATGAATAACAAAATAAATGTGAAGTGAACCAGTTTCATCACACAGTCTCTAAAAATCTTTCTTATGGTACCACTTTGAATTAGAAACATTAATTCAAAACTTATATATATATATATATATATATAGATAGATAGATAGATATAGATATAGATAGATAGATATAGATAAACACACACAAACTCATATGCAGCTTAGAATATTCCCTCCCATTACTTGTACTTTTGTTTGTTGGTTTTTAGTTTAAATTTATTTGTTTGTTCCATTAAATTTCTTATCTCCTTCCTTTCCCTCCTTGTACTAGAGAAGGCACCATTTGATTATCTATCTATCTATCTATCTATCTATCTATCTATCTATCTATCTATCCATGTATCTATCTATTCATATGTTATATATAATTATATATCATGCATACATAGCTATATATAAAGCCATATTGTATATGCCTTTGTTGATCAGTTATTTTTTGGAGGTAGATGTTCATAGTTGTTCTTCAAATAAGATTTCTATTGCTATAAATAATATTGTCTTGGTTCTGCTCATTTAAATCCAGAATTTTATTTCTTTCCATGTTCTTTCTTTAAGTTACTATTTATTTTTATATATAACATCATATAATATATAACAGAATTATGTAATACATGTAACTTGTTATAAATATGTAATAAATATAATAAATGTGCTTATCCGAGAAAAACAATTTCTCACATTAGTTATGTCCAAAAATTTATATCTCATTCTTTATCCCCACGCCTATCATCCTCTCCTTTCCCCAATAAAACAGGTAATATGATATGTGTTCTATAGTATCATATACTACATGTTTAATGTTCATTATGTTGTGAAAAAAGACACATACTGTTTATCCTAGAGAATAAAATTATGGAGGAAAGAAAGCGAAGAAGAGTATGTTTCAATCTGCATTCAGTTTCTATTCTTTCTATGGTGGTGAATATCCTATTTTGTCATGAGTCCCTTGGAGTTGTCCTGGATCCTTACATTGTTGATCATCATAGTTATTCTGTCTGTGTACAATGTTCTCTTAGTTCTGTACACTTCACTTTTCATCACTTAATATAATAAGTCTTTCCAAATTTTTGAGATCATCTTGGTTGTTATCTTTTTTGTTACAATAGTATTTCATTACTCTCATATACTACTTGTCCATCCATTCCCTACTTGACGATAATCTCTTCAGTTTCCAGTTCTTTGTCACCACCAAAAGAGTTGCTATAAATATTTATAATATGTAGCAGATCTATTCCTTGATCACCTTGGGAAATAAACCTAATAGTTATGATTTGTTTTAGCTAAGATACATACTCAGAAATGAATGTGCTTATGGATTTAGGATTATAAAGTAAGACGGGAAATATTAGATGATAAATGCTTATGGAAAAGGTCAGTGTCTCTTTTAATTCTTCACTTCAGTTGTCTATTTTTGGAGATTTTCAATATGTAGTTTTGATGATTATAATGAAGAAGTTACCCTTTTAAAAATTTTGTCAACCGAGTTGTTTTATATTTATACATATATATGTATATATATGCTTTTTTTGAACATCTAATTAAAAATATTAAGGCCATATTTAAGATTATTATTATCTCAGTCTTAATGATCATATTGTATGAATTGTTGAACATTTTAGTTTACATAATATACATTGGTGATGAATGTTTCTAGAATGTATTCTAACACTCATATGTTAAAGATAGTATGCAAGAAATTTTTTGCTTGGTAATATGTAAATTTCCATTCCTTTAGAGATGTAAATAGCAATTCTTTCACCTGAGTAAAGAACCTGGCATCTCACTCTATGGGTTAGGGGAACTTGGACCTCAGTAAAAGGACATGGTGGCAATGGGATCCTGGGTGAGGGCGCATTTCAGGATTGGTTGTGTCTCTGAGGAGCATGGGTTAAGTGATGGGAATAGCAAAGAAGCTTACCCTAAGTAGAAGTACTATGGGAAACTCTTGCTCATATTTCTGCACACAATTATATCTACTTCCTTATCATTTATTTGTTAGGAAAGTCACTCAATTAATGAAATCACAGAAAATTGCTATGTCTTCCAAATCCCTAATCGTCTTAAATTTGTGCACAAAGTTGACACCATGAGTCAACTTTTTTATTTCAGTTTGGTGGCTTTTCACCAGCCTGTTACTAGTGGAGCCTTGAACATTGAGGAAAATCCTAGGATATGATTCCTAGATTCAATTTGGAACCAGAAGAACAATACTGGCCCTTCACCCTCAAACACAGGAGTGATTTAGAAAAAAATTCCACTTTCCCATGGCCCTATTCCAATCTACTGTAAAGTAAAAGGGAGATTTTGATCTTGTTCTCACATTCTTGAACTCCCCAAAATTCCTGGAATAATTTACAAGGGAAGAGAGATTCCCTCTTTTAGGTGACCTTGATAAAATGTGCTATTTTATGTGATTCCATGGAGGCAAGAACTCTCCCACACATAGAGTGGTACAGTAACTCAAAGAAATAAATATGGAAAAGTGAGAGTTTCTGAAGGTTTGGAAATGGAATGAGGGTCAGATTACCTGACATTAGTCTCTTCCAGACTTTGATTATTCATTTGTACAAATAAACATAAGAAATTTTGTTAAATTTGTGTAAGTCAACAATTTTTCAACATTAATTAAGCTTTAAGAATTTGGGTGTATTTACAGAAAAATATTTAATTAAAAACATGTTAACTCTTGCAGGAGTTATATGTGATAGGAGTTAAATAAATAATTATTTATTTGGAAAAATGGGGCAAATGAGCCAACTTTATACAGTTCCTGATTTTAGATTTTTGTATTGAAATTAACTAAATAATTCACAGCTGTAAAACCCTTGCAAGGTAACGCCATTTGGATGTTTATTATAGAGTAGAAATTGTCTAGTTGGAATCAATACTCTGTGGGACCTCGTTCTCTTCTTGGTTTAATGTTTGCCTAGTGGGCTTCTGGCTCCAAATTCAACATTCTTCCAACCATTCCCCAACAATTCAAGGGGCTGCTTTACATGTTTGTGAACTGTCCATCATTAGAATTGTTCAAAGAAAGGGCGGGTGACCATCTGTCAAATAAATGTCGTGGAGAAGAATATTCCTGAATTGTGTGGGAGATTAGCCCTCTCCAGTTCCTTTGAAGACTAAGTCTATGGCATGCTCTTCGTCTTCTCTTAGGAGCATCACTAAGATTTTAGAAAACCTTTGGCATTCCAGTTTGACCTAAATGTTTTTTCCATATTTCCATTGTGTATGTTGTAGGCAAAACATGATTTCTCTTTATTACCTTTAATATCTATTTCTATCTATCTATCTATCTATCTATCTATCTATCTATCTATCTATCTNAATATCTATTTCTATCTATCTATCTATCTATCTATCTATCTATCTATCTATCTATCTATAGATATATATATCTATCTTTCATGACTTGTATCTGTCATCACTCATTAAGGCTATAATGCTTCTGAGTACCTTAGTTTCTTGTACTTCTGACATTATTAGTAGCATTATTGTTGCTGATGTTACTATAGTCGTGCTTATTTTGTTACACAGTAACAAAACTACTTACTCTTGTTTTCAGTCATAAGACTTTATGAAATTTCTTCCTCATAGGGTTTGACATATCTGTAGCTTGTCATGATAGGTTTCCCGGGTAACCAAATAGATTCATTTTTCTTGCACTTCCAAAGGAAAGAAAAGAAAAACTTGTGTGATTGATTTGTGAAGAATTATTCGAGGTGATTTTTCCACCTCAATATCAGATACATGTAAAAATAAGTAAGCTGGCAAAGGATATATCATATCCTAAACCTTCATTTCATGCATTTTATTAGTAAATCCAGAACTCTGTAAGAAACTGAGAGATGTTACATAAGGATGGTCAGGATCTCTAAGATATTTACCCTACTAGGCATCTAGTAGATCAGAGTGATTAGATCCAGAATGTGGAATATCTGAGCTCATCTCCAGCCTGAGACACTTATTAAATATTTGTCCTTGGGCAAGTCACTTGTCCTCTGGCTCCCTCAGTTTCCTCATATATAAAATGAGCATAATAATAGCTTTACTCCCAGAGTTGTTGTGAAGATCAAATGAGGTAATATTTGTAAAATGCTTTGCAAACCTTAAAGCACTATATCAATGTTATATATTTTGTAATTATAATGTTAATTATTATGACTATTCTATAAAGAGAAAAATTCAACTTAAGGCAAACTTGCCTTTAATTGAATATTTTTTTGAAAAAGGATTGTTTTGAGGATAAAATGAGATCATAATTATAAAGCATTATATGAATGCTAGTTGTATTTGCTGGCATTGTTGTTTAAGTTAACCTAATTGCCTAGAACAAAGAGGGATCATAAAATATATTTTCATTTGCTAGTTAAGCATATTTATTAATGATAGTGATTCTTACTTTGGATTCACTTAATTTCATGGAGATTAAAAGTGTCAGAAAAGAGAAAAAATCAATATCAAATAAGGAAACATAAAATGAAAATACTAGAGGATGATATTTAATATAAGATCATAGTTCTCATCTTCTTAAGTCCCAGATAAGCATTATCATAGGAGTCATTGTGGTTTATAATATAGGCACAACATTCCTGTCCTGGGGCAATATTCCTATCATCTCTGTTTCTCAGATGATACTGACCAAATTGGAAATCAAACTTATGTGCTTTTTCTTCCAAAACAATGGTGTCTACATTTGATTATGTTGTCTCCCACCAAAAAAATATGTTGTTTTTGATGATATAAGATAAAAGTTTTTTTAAATATTGGAAAAAAATGGCTTAACAGAGTTAGTCTCTTGGTAGGAAAAGAGAGATTCCCCAGTACTGATGGAGCACAGCTACAAATAATATAGCATTTTGCATCCCAGGGAGATGCCAAATATAATGCTAGTTTAATAGGAAATGTTCATTCTCCTGGGAAAAAGCCTGTCTACCCTTAGGGCTTTTTCCTGAATAGAAACATTACAGATAAAATGTGATATTTATTTTGTCACATGAAGGTAAAATCTAATGGGAAAGTTAAGTTTAGAGAGACCTGAAAAATGGAAAGTAGTTACAGAATAATTAGGTCATTCTTAAATGCGAAATTTGCACAAGTTTAGAGAATCACTTTTGTACATTGAGACAATGGAACCAGCAGTGTGGGTCAAATCCTAGATATAAGAAAATCTTGTTTTCTAATCATTAATTTCTAGCTCACTTGTCTGTCTGTTTGCTTAATAGGCAAAAAACTATTTTATAGTATTTGAAATATTTTTAAAAAATCTGTTATCTGGAATCCTCAGAGTCTGAACTTTCCTGGTAGCTAAGGAATGATAATTGGATCTTTTCATTGTTTCTGTTTTGTGCTCATCCGTACTTTCTTAATGTAAGATATGGATGCTCAATTTTAAGAATGCAAATATTTGTATGGTGCTGAAGATATCTCTGTAGATGGTATAGGTTAATTGGCTTCATTATGTGGATATTGATAGCAATAATGGTGATCAACATTATTCCCTTGAATCAATTTTTGTTATCTGTTTACTTTTCATTCTTTGGTTTTTTGTCTCATAAAGTGGCAGTGATGAATTTGCAGGTGTATGAAGTCCTGAGCATTATAATGTGGCTGATTTCTACACAATTAATTAGTGAACCAGAAGCTGGAACTGCAGTTGTGAAGGGCCTTAATTGTACAAACATGATGGGCAAACTATCTTGTAACATCTCTTCTGTAACAACATTTCTTACTCTAACTAATATATTTGATACAGTTAATTAATGAGGAAAAGTTTGAAAGCATGGAGTATGTTTTTTAAATAGTGTCTTTGCATATATTTTTGTTTTTATATGACACATTTTCCTTTGTGATCCATCTTTTTGTAGGGTGTCCTTCCCTGTAACAATTTTTTTTAAAAGAAGAAAAAAATATTAGCAAAATTGATTAATACATTTTAAATATTGTTATGTTTAATGTTCCATTCCCTGGAACTTTCCATCTCTATAAAGAAGGAAGAAGTGTCTTCTCATATCCCTTCTTTGGAACCAAGTGTATTCTAATAATTTTTCAACATTTATGTTCAGTAATTTAATGGGAATTGTTCTTTCCATTTATATTAATGTAATCATTGTATATATTATTTTCCTTGCTCTGCTTCAATTTCTCTCAGTTTGAACAGTTCTTTCCAATTTTCTCAATATTCATCATGCTCATCATTTGTTAAAAGCACAGTGATATTCCATTTTATTCATTTGCCACAATTTATTTAACCATCCCCTATTTACTTTATTTCCAATTTATAGCTGCTGAAAAAAGTGTTGCCATAAACATTATGGGATATATTAAGCCTTTTTCTTTTGGTCAGTGACCTCTCTGAGTTATATGCTTAGAAACAGTATTTCTTGGGGAGAAGGCGTAGGCATTTGAGCCATTTCATTTGCATAATTCCAAATTGCTTTCCAAAATGATTATACTAATTTCCATCTCCACCAGTTGCACATTAATGTGAACTTCCATACCCAATCCAAAATTAACTATTCCAATCTTTTGTCATTTTGGCCAATTAAAAAAAATTAAATGTAAGTCTTAGGATTACTTTGATTTTCATTTTTCTCATTATTAATGGTAGGGTTTTTATATAGCTATTAAAAGTTTATAATTATTTTGAGATGCACTTTTTCATATCCTTTAGCTACTTATGTAGTGGTGGGTGTTCTTCAGTCTTATTAATTTCCGGTTTTTATTTTTTCAACTTGAATAACAAGACTTTTTTTAGTTATATTTGATAAAATCCTTTCCCTAAGTCAGCTGCTTCCATTCTAATAAAAATATTAACTTGATTTGTGCAAAAACTTTTCAAATTTATATAATCAAATTGACCAGTCCTTTGATTTATTAATTGGCTTTTTAACCTTTTTTGTTCAAGAATTCATTTCCTATTTATAGCAATGAAAAATATATGATCTGCTTCTTTTTCAGTTTTTATGACATAATCTATAATATTCAGGGGAGATATCCATTTTTAACTTATTGCAAAATATGGAAATATGGTGTAAGTCAGGGGTGTGCTGGAGCCATATTGAACTACCTCACAATAGCTAATTGTTAAATTTTCAGTGTAAGAATATTAACTCCTTGGAATTATACAAATGCTACTAATGAGGATTTGACTTATTGTTTTACTGATTGTCTAGATAGAAAAACATGATGGAGAAAAGGTTAATACAGAAAAAACTTTAAATTGTGATACGAATCTTTTTTTTTAATTCAGAGAACCAAATATACCTTTATCAGCATACTCCTCATAAAGTGTAATCCTAATTTTTGCAATACTCTTTCTAGTTTTCCCAACAATACTTATCAAATAGGGAATTCTTTCCCATATAATTTATGGTTTGGTATTTGTTGAGCACTGAGTTATTGAAATCCATTGTTTCTGATTGTCTTTTGCTAGTCTTTTTCATTGATCTATTTTTCAGTATTTTAGCTGGTACCAAATGATTTTAATGATTATTGGTTTATATAGTTTGATATTAGAGATGTTATTCTTCTTCATTTTTATTTTTTATTACCTTTCATATTCTAGATCATATATTTCTCTAAATGAATTTTTTATTTTTCTAGTGGTTTAGCTGTATTAGTACACCATACTGTAAATAATCTTTGATAGTATTGCCTTTATTATGATACTTGCAAGGGTACCAAATAGGTCACTAGTATTTAAGTAATTTTTAGCACATAAGGAATATCTCATAGTTGAATCTATACCTATATTGAGTAGGGTTTTATAGATTGAATCACAGTTTTTTGGACAATTATGATTATTCTGAATGAGATTTCCTTGTTTTTGTCTCTTTGATTCTATTATTAAATTGCCATATGATGAACATTTAATGAGTGCTGGGAAAATATACTAGACAGTGGGCTAAGCTCTGGGGATACAAAAAAGAAACAAATAAGGTACTGTCGGGGCATGAATAGCAAAGCTAAAACAATATCCAGACCTAGATGCTGAGTTTCCTGGTAATGCGTTTATCTGGTGAGAAGCTTATCCTGGGTAGGTCATGATGTTGACGAAGTTGAAACCAACCAGACCAGCTGTTGACAACTGAAGCTATTCTTGAACTAACTTTGTATAAATCCAATTTATTTCCTCAGTATAAATCCAACTTATTTCCCTACCTAAAATTAGAAATGAGAATGAATAACACAAAACCTCTAAAAGACTGAAAATATTTCTAAATAAATATTACTATGCAAAAGAAATTGAACCAACATCTGTAGATTTCCATGTTCTAGAATGGTTCAAGAGAACAATCAGAATACTGAGAGAAAAGTTAGAAGGTAACAAATGGAAGAATTTATGGCCTGCAGAGCAGAATTAATTGAAAAGGGAGAAAAAAAAAACTTGAATCCCTAGTAGTCAGTAGTGAATGAATATTTATTGCATATCACATACTGTACTAACTGTTGGGTATACAAAAAGAGGCAAAATATCATTCTTGCTCATAAAAAACACAAAAACAATGTATGCAGAAATGATCTTTTGCCTTTTTTGTATCCCCAGCAGTTAGTACAGTATGGAAGTGAATCTCAACAAAGAAACCAAAGTATATACAAATATACTAAAAGACAATTTGGAAGAAGAGAAACAAAAAGGAATGATGTTAAAACATTGCATACGGAGCAGCTGGGTAGCTCAGTGGATTGAGAGGCCAGGCCTAGAGACAGGGGGTTCAAATCTGGCTGTCAGACACTTCCCAGCTGGGTGACCCTGGGCAAGTCACTTGACCCCCATTGCCTCCCCTTACCACTCTTCTGCCTTGCAGCCAATACACAGTATTGACTGCAAGACAGAAGGTAAGGTTTTTAAAAAAACATTGCATAATTTCTATCCAAGTAAAACACATTGATCTCAAAGACAGTCTAAATTAATAAAATTTAAGACTCATAAAACTCTCAGAACATAAGAAATCTAAAAACCTGAACATCATAATGAATAGAAATATTATAGAAAAGTATCCCAAGCTCCTCAATACAGAAAACAAACCACCAATTGAAAGAATCCATTAATTGCTTCTAGGAGATGTGGAGACAGAGAACCTATATGGAAACTCCAAGATACATATATGGTTGCTCACATTACCTCACACCTGGACAATTGAAATAATTTACTGGTTAGACAGCCTGCCAGAAGTCTTTCCAATCCATCCTCCATTCAGCCTTGAAAATTATTTTCTTAAAGCCCTTGTCTGACTTTATCATATCTATATTTAAAAATCAAGCAACCAAACAATCAAAACCCTTCAGTGACTCACTATCACTTTTAGGATCAAATACAAAATCTTCTGTTCAAAACCCATTACAACCACCCTCCTCCCTCCTGTGGTGGATTTCTGTTCTTTAAAACTTTACACCTTTTCTCATATCTGATCCAAGTAACCCTGGCCTCCTTGCTGTGCCACAATGTAGGAATAGAGAGGTAAGGGATAAGGGAAAATGCAAAAATGTCTCTAAAAGGGAGAGAGGAAAATTTAGCCATGAACCCTGGGAAAAAATTCTGGAATGAGAAGGACTCAAGAGGAGAGGTTTGGGAGTAAGTGACTTTTCGTTGGTTTTCCAGTCCCTGAGCTAGAAGGGAGAACAGCAGCTCCGTCAGCTACTGTGACCTGACCAGTTCTTGGAGAAACTTGGAGGTTCTTGTGCTTTGGAAGATATTTAGGAGGTGATGGTTTCAGGTTTTAGATAAGAACAGAGAGCTGGTAGGAAGTTTTGGAAGATCAGAAGGGCTCTGTCATGAGAGAGGCAAAGAAAGTTGGTTGGAGATTTAGATTTGCAGAATCAGGGACATTTTTTGTTCTTGACTATCAGTTCCCTAACTTTAAGTTGCAAAATAAACTTAACTCATGCGTTTTTCATTATAGTCTCAAGGGGCTTTGTGCTTCACTGGCCCTGGGAAGGTACTTAGGTGGACTTTTTCACCACCAATCCATTTAAGTCTTTTTCTATATACATATCTCCTTCTGGGAGAACAACTTTCAAAAAGTCCTATCAGCTCCCTGTTCTTATCTAAAACCCCAAACCATCTGACTAATACCTAGACTAATTATCCCAGATTGTTAATCAGTTAACCCTTAAATTGTCTCTAAAAGGCTATTGAAGAATGGACTCACAGGTGGACTGAGTCCTTCCCCACGCCTGGGGTTGGCTTCTAAGGTAAAAACCTCAAATTGCCATATGTTAAAATCTTTGGATTACCTCAGCCAAATTGACACAACACTGAAACGAGTTCACCTCCTAAATATCTTCCAAAGCACAAGAACCTCCAAGTTTCTCCAAGAACTGGTCAGGTTCTTGGACGTCAGCTGATGGAGCTGTTGTTCTCCCTTCTAACTCAGGGACTGGAAAACCAATGAAAAGTCAATTAACTCTCAAACCTCTCCTCTTCAGTGCTTCTCATTCCAGAATTTTTCCCCAGGGTTCATGGCTAAATTTTCTTCTCTCCCTTTTAGAGACAATTTTGCATTTTCCCTAATTCCTTACCTCTCTATTCCTACAATGAACAAGGCATCCATGACTTGAGTCTGTTCATTTTCTCTAGTAGTCCCCCATGCCTTCCTCATCTCTTCCAGGATCACATAACTCATAGGTTTTAGAGGTAGACTTTGCAGCCATCCCCCTGACCCGATATTTACCATTCTTCCCACTAGGCTGGGCTGACTCACATATATTTATAATGATGGCCATGGTCAGAGTTGCCTCTTCTAATTCTGGTGTACCATGGAATAAGTGGAATGCTTTGGTATGAAGTTGCAAGTGCCAAGTGGTTCCTCCTTCAAACTTCTGTTGTTGTCATGGATGGGAGAAGAGGTTGGGAATGTCCAAAGAAACACTCAGGGTTTATATGTAATTGTGAAACATAAAATCTTTTCAGCATTAAGCCAGCTCATATCCACAGGCAAGCCTCTCAGTTCCCTCCCATATGTTCCACCAGGAAGGAAAATTCTAAGTGTGCTGCAGGAGGAGGGTGCTCCCCAATGACTACAACTATTTCTTAATTTCTCTTTCATTAGAACAACTATAATGACTACTAACTATAAGAGTGGAAATACTAAAGGAATCGTCACTTAGATTTCAACTCACTCAGTATTAATCTACATTTTTATGTTTCCTATTCTATATCTATTACCTAGAGTGCTAGAACATTTACTGAAACCTTGGCCTTGATACCCAAATGTTTGGCTCTGATGTCCCAAAATAACTGCTTACTTTGCCTGTTTCTGATGTCTTAGCCAATAGTCATAGATTTAGAGCTGGAAGAGACCATGGAGGTCATTTTAAAACTGAAATAACTAAAGACCTGAGAACTTAAGTGGCTTACTTGAGAGGTAAAGTAGATCACATAAGTAACAAAGATAAAGTTAAAAATTCAGCCCTCAGACTCCAGACCACATAGTCTTTTCATTATGTCATGAAGCCTCAGCTAGATTCCAACTTCAATTATTTACCTTTGCTGTCTTTCTTTCTAACAGCTTAGACCCTTATGTGCCACATCCTACGATATTGACGTACTTCTCCTTGCATTGGGTGATCTCCTTTGATTTGACCATTGGCAGATCTTAATTATGGTTCCAACCAGAGTTTCTCATCTCAAGATGAATTTCTAAGTATATATTACTTCCTGGGCCCTGCTTGCTTTTATTTGGAGCTGTATAAATACCAGAACGACACTCAGTTTCTTCTTCTCTTTCTAAAACTCTAATAATCTTATCTCTTTTCATATATAAAAGCATATTTAAAAACAAAGAGGCTCTATTGGTAAAAGTTTACCACTTTTTGTGCTGAACTTCTAATTAGCTACTAAAGGACTCTACCATAGAATTAAGGTAAAAATTTTCAAACTAATATTATGCCCATATCATATTTTTTAGATTCTACTGCTAGAGTGTAGCTCTCACTTTGTTTTTTATCTAGTAATAGAATTGATTAATTTCCTAAAAAAAAGTATTTATACTAATAATGGGAGTTTAATTTGTGCATTTCAGCTTGTATAGAAAGCATTAAATACATACAGGTTACTCTTCTTGACAGTATAAAGAAGTTATATGTATGACATGTCCCAGCTGTATTACTGGAAAGTAAACACAATTTATTATACTAGTTTATGCTCCTCTTTTTCATTCTTTGGTAGACAGCATTAGGTTAAAAGATGGATATTTTGCCTATGGTATTATGTTATGTAAATATCTCCTATATTTTGTCCTTATGAATATATTAAATCATTTGAATAACACTTTTCTGTTTTCACATGAGTAGGAAAAGGCCCAAGGTTGCAATGATTTTTTTTAAATCACTGTATGACTGGTAGAATAGCAAGATTTTCACTTGAAAATGGAATATTCTAATTAAAGTTGTGAAAAGGAAGGATTAGCTCTTATTTCTTTATAGTAATATCCTTTTAAGCTGAATGACTGATGGGCAACTAATGTTTTTCTATGTTATCAAAAGACCCTACTTAAATTGGCATAGACCTGTGGACCTAATGATATTTTTAATAGAGTAATTTATATTCATTGTTAGAAGGGAAGAGATTTTGGTAATGCAATTATTTGAGAATACACAGAGACATTTTCAAATTTGTTGATAAACATACTTTATGAAAATTTTATTCTAAAGAGTAAGATTATAGAAGAGTACACAAATGATATATCCTTTGTTGTGCCTTTTGAAAAGTCTCTGATCCATTCAGCATACTTAGTAATCAGCTGTTTTGGGTAGGGCACTGGAAGTCATGGACGGAATGATAAAGGTGAATAAGATAATGACTTTATCAGTATGTAGAGGAAATAATTATTATTATTTTTATAATATAGATATATGTTTAAAGAATGATTATGCAAGATTATGAATGAAAAGAAAGTTATGAAGTACTTTACTTCATAATATCATTTGATCTTCACAATATCCCTCTAAAGTAGATATTGTTATTATCTCCATTTTACAGATGAGGGGGCTCTTACAGAATTAATAAGTGCCCAAGGCAGCATTCAAACTCAGACCTTTGTAGCTTTAAGTCAGTTCATTATCTTCCTAGAGACATACACAAGAAAATACAATACAGAGTAAAAGATAAATGTACAAGAGATATAAATAAGTTGTTATATTGATGATAGTTGACAGTACAAGAGTACATAAGATTAGCATTTTGGAAGAGGAGATAGAAAGAGAAAAGCTTCAAAGACAGACTTGATAGAGTGCAGTGAGGTACCTCAAAACATGTTAGAGTAATTAGGAGAACCAGAGAGTTGTTTGAAATTCAAAATAATCAACATAAGATTTTCAATATGTAATCCAAACTGTAACCATAAGAAATGTACAGGAGGGTCCCTGCATCCACTGATTCAGTATCTGCTGAATCAGTTACCTGTGGTTAACCACAGATTAAAAAAATTGAAAAATTCCAAAAAATAAAAAATAAATGATTCTTAAATTTCAAACAACCTACGAATTCAATATGGTGGAGTCTTCCCGCTTAGTACATGACTCATCTTCCTTTGAGATTGCTAGAAAGAGACAGACAGAGAGAGGAGAGAGAGAAACAGAGACAGACAGAGACAGAGACAGAGACACAGAGATAGAGACAGAGACAGAGTGACAGATGGACAGAGACAAAGAGAGTCAGAAAGACAGAGAGAGACAGAAAGACAGTTTTTATTTGTCTTTCATTTTCAAAGAAGACCAATGACATCATGAGGGTGATGTCTTGACTTGTGCATAAATTGGATTTAAGTGAGGCAGAGCTTCAAAAAATCATTAGCCTCAATCTGACTTCCATTTTCATTGAAGAATAATAGAAAGATAAAAGTCAGGATGATTGGTCATGACCAGGACTACATTGGATGACCTTGAAATCTTTCTTGTTTGAACAAGCTCTAAGCACTCTACAGAACCTACTTCAGCTGACTTCATAGGCCTTGGAACAAATTGTTCTCATCTACCCATTTCAATGTGGGTATTTTTATGCTTAAGTATAACATAATTATGCTAATATTCAGTGATTATTTTCTGGTCATGCTGAAAACTTGTCAGTTTCCTTAAACCAATTGTGAGCAATAAAGATTTTAACTGCTTGACAAATTAGACTTGTGAGAATATAAAGTGAAAAGAAATAAGCCTTGTTTCTCTCTGATAAAAAATGTTAAATTTCATTTTAATAATGGTCAATCTCACTTCAGTGCTTTAAGGATTCATTATTCAATTGCTATGGATATTCCTTTTATAGATGTGGATTCTCTCTGGGGCTCTCCTTTTCTTCATCTGTAAAATAAGGAAATTGGATTAGATGGCTTCTGATGTCCTTTCTACCTCTAGGTTTATGGTCATATGATATATTTCATAGAATGTATTTGTGAATCTCACTATCTTTCCATGAAATATTATTTATTTCATGGAATCACATGATGTTACACCTCTGCTTATAAACCTGAACTGGTCTTCAGAGAGAAAAAGGACCTCATAAAACATACTAGCATAGAGTTCATGAAATCACCTGTTTGTCATGATGGAACATCAGAATATCATCACATTAGTAGAATAATTATGGTCTGAAAGTATGCTTCTTAGAGATCAATTGTTGTCATATAGTGAGTGATATGAGAACCAATGGATTAGAGGAGGTCAGAATGATTAAACAGTGTGGTGTTGATTAATATGAATAGTGCCAATTCAAATTTTGTGGTTGAAAGAAATTGCTGCAAATCTGGTGATTTTAGGTGCTTTTTCATTCTTTGGAATGGTTGGCTGAAATATGCTGCATAAAAAAACCCCAAACAAAACAGGAAAAAACAGGTGGCCTTAACAAGGAAAGGAAAATATTGAGAATTTTATGTTCAATGAAAATCATCTGAGCATTTTAGAGAAAAAAATCTCAGAGCTGGAGGGATCTTAGAAGTCATCTAGTCCAACCTATACAGAATTCCCCCTACAACATGTACAATAAGAATAGACTGTCTCTAGAATCATAGCTTTTGGGTTCAAATCCTGCCTGATACTTGCTAACTCTGCTGCTAAAATTTGCTGCTTCTACACTGAACCAGATAATGGGTCTTAATTCCCTTATCTGTAAAATGAGAGAATTGATTTCAACCAATTCCATTTTTCTATAGCTCTAATTTTTAGGAAATTATTTTTTATTTTAAATTATGTCTAAAAACACCTCTCAAAATTTTCTAATCATTGTTTCATTGTTATTTCTGCATTTCTGTGCTCAAAAGAACAGCTTAAAACTACTTCTTAATGGACTAAATGGACCTCTCCCAATTTATTGTCCTTTATAAAAGTGTTGCACCCAGTATTAAGCCCAATACCCTAAAGATGATCCAATCAAGGCAGACTACTAGACTATTATACCTCTTTAGTGCTTGGTACTTATTGTGCCTTTCTTAAGGATGCCCAGGATCATATTAGATTTTGGTTGTCATATCATTGACTCACGCTGAGCTTATGAACATCTGAAATTCCTGGATTGTTTTCAGAAGAATATTGTCTAGCCATGTCTCCTTTTCCTTTACCTTATAAGGTTGATTTTTGAAGCCTAGTAAAGGACTTTAAAGTTATCTCTCTTCAGTGTCTTCTTATATTCAGCCATTTTTTCTATCTTTTGAGACCTTAACTCTTTCATCCAATATAGTAGCCTTCTCTCTGATTTTGCACTCATTTGCAGATTTAATATTTGTAGTATATATATATATATATATATATATATATATATATATATATATATTTATCCAAGTTACTAAAAATGTTAACTAGCTTTTGACCAATGAAAGAAACCTTGGGAAAACTAAATTTTGCTTTCAAATTTTTTGATACCTAATAATGGGTAAAATAATCTCATGTAATATTGGAATATAATGAAATATTAGGTCAATTAATCTGTCTGTAAGTGCCCACTATGTGGGCACACAAAGACAAAATAAAAGGTACCTAAACATCCTTAAGAAAATTCAGCTATATAAGAAAATCATTCTATTCCACTTCTTATCCAGTGGAATCTAAAATCTCTTCAGAGTCATCTACCCTCTGTGTGAAACCTTTGACTAAGCAAAAATATAATTGCTCACAAAGCATTACATTTAAATTTAGGATATTTGGAACTACTAAGGTATTCTTTTGTTACATGGACCTTAAACCTAACTACGTATAGCTTTCACTGCTTTTGAAATTGCATAAAATAAGACTAGTTCTTCTTCTAAAAGCTATTTAATATTTGGAGGCTATTGTCATGATTCCCTTAAGTCATCTGTTTCCTAGGGTAAGTATCCTTTGGGCTCCTTTCAACCATGTCTTGAATGACAGTAGTTTGAAGACCCATCACTATCTTACCATGTCTTGAATGTCAGTAGTTTGAAGACCCATCACTATCTTTGTTACTTTCCTTGGGAGGGAATATGGTTTATCAATTTTCTATTAAAATATGATGCTCCAGCTTCATATTGTAGAAGTGGTTTGGTCCATGGTAACAAAAGGAGCAGCATAACCCAATTTTATCTTGACACCATTTCCATTACAATTGCCTGGTATTTTGTTTTTTAGCAGACACATCACAAAATTGCTTTACCCTGAATTTGCAGATGAACAAAAGTCCTTAGGCCTTTTTGACATCAACTACTATTAAGCTATCCCTCTCCTATAATACATTTATTTTTTAAAAAGCTAAGTTGTTTTTCCTGTCAAATTTCACTTTGTCAGTTTTAGCTCATTTCTACCCTAGCTTATCAAGATTTTGATTTTGCTATCTCGCCTATTAAGTATAATTCCCATATTTGAGTCATCTAAAAATTAAATAAGCATGCCTTCAAAATGTTCGTCCAAAGTTGTCTTATACTATTTATGTTACTACTCTATAGATTAAAGAAAAGATTGAATACAACAAGCATCAGAATAGTACCCTGTGACACACTACTAGAGATCTTCTTTTGGGTTGGTATTGATTTGTTAATACTCTTAGAAAATGTTCAAGTTGTTTTTAAAGCATCTCTTGCTACCATCATCTAGCCACATTTATCTAGCCTACACAGATTTTATGAGAGAGTTTGTTGTATATCTGTTTGGGACTGAGATACATCGGTCCATTGCATTTATAAGGTGACTGTTTTCTACTCTTTTTATTTATTTTATTTTTTTTACTTGGGCTGTGTGAAGGAACTTTGGGGTGCTTAAAATATGGAAACTGAACAACCCAAATTTTTCTACCAGTTCTTCAATGCTAAAAATATAGACAAGCACATTTTAGGTTAAATGAAGATAATTGTAATATGTATATTTTCAGCCTTTGTGTAGAATATTTTATATTTGCTTCAACTTCATTTGCTTGCAAATAGGAGTTTAGAAAAGTATTTACCATAGCTGTTAGAGAATGGAAAAGACAGAAAGATCATTTTCTTCCTGTTATTTTCTTAATACAATATAATACATTTGTACAGTGTTTGCAAATAGTAATTGATTATATTGCCCCAAGATGGAAACCATCTTATTGTCCTTTAAAGACTCAAATAGTGATAAGGAAATAGACAATGCCATCTGAACAGGAAGAATGAAAAGCAAAAAATACTGCTATCTGTTTTACCCTCTGGCTAGAATAGAGGTGTTAAAACTATGAAAGGAAATCTATATAGGGAATTACTATTAGTTTTGAACAAAACTCAATAATCTATCTGTAGCAGTAGTAGGTATTAAATGCTAATATATACCAGGGTATTCTGCAAATGATCATTGTCAAGCACAATATACCTTATAACTTACATTACAAGACACATGTAATAAAAATGTTTTTTCTTGAGGGAATTTATCTAAGTTGTTTCTTTTTTTCTCTCAGAAAACTCCCTGATTAAGATTATACATCTTCAAAAAGGGCAGTAGCAATTTCTTCAATCAATCCAAGAATAATAAAAGGGACATGTGTATTTATTAAATTCTGTTATATCAAAATATATACCTGCAAGTATGTCAGAAAGAAGAAAATGTTGGCCTTCTGAATATTTTATCCTGCCACTAGTTATTAAAGTTGTCATCTTGAGACATATCATAAATATTGATATACAGAAATACATTAATATATCTTAATGTCTAGATATCCAGAGATTGTGGAGAGAAAGGATGGCAGGGGAAGGGGATACAGAATGAAGGAATCTTTAGATATACTACTCAGTGACAAAGTTATATTTATGTGTGTGCATATATATGTATGTCTATATCTCTGCCTATATCTGTGTATCTATCTATCCATTCATCTATCCATCCACCTATCTATCGCTCTACCTATCTAGCTATCTGTCTGTCCGTCCATCCATCCTTCTATCTATCTATCTATCTATCTATCTATCTATCTATCTATCTATCTATCTATCTATCTATCTATCTATCTAGCTATCTAGCTATCTAGCTATCTAGCTATCTATCTATCTAGCTATCTAGCTATCTATCTCTATCAGTATCTTGAGGCAAAATTCACCTTGGGTTCATTTCTTTCTAATGCAGTAAAGGTGGCATAATTTTAATAGAATTTTATGTATGTTCATTAGATATTATTTGTTAATCTCTAAACATATTTACCATCATTTAGACAATTAACATGGTATTAATACTCTTTGGATCTCCCTTAAAATTAGTAAAGGAATAAATGCCACTATTTGGCTTAAAAATATATTCAGAGATGAATTGTTTTACATTATTAATGTCATTGGAACAGCAGTGTTATTTGTTTAACTTATCTATTTCATTCTGACATAACATTACAGTTTCATTTCATTGATCAACATTCTTTATGGACATTATTTATACCAAACAAGAAAATCAACAAAGATAGATTACAGCTTGGAAGTAATATTCACTTTCCTTGTTGCTTTGCATTTTCACTCTTCATATTTTTAATGAGTTTATTTCTTAAGGATGAAAAAATACAAGTCAGAGAAAATAGAAAAAATAAAGCACCAAGGAAACAATTTCCCTGACTGATTTCAGATCACATTAGACCCATAAATTAATAAGAATGGGACCTAGAGTGAAGAATATATGATCGAGCAGGGAATAATAGGGCATATTATGCCATACTGATGCATGTTTTATGAGAATCTATCATACCTAAGCATTTTTGGAAAAATGGGTATATATGTAGTTAGTATCTTATAATATACTCCAACATGAAACTTCACTCCAAGCATTTAAGACATATGCTTAAACAATTATTATAAGAGTTTTTAAAATATACAAATTCACATGCAAAATAAATGCTGTGAAAGTAAGATATTATGTGACTACAAATGAAGAAAATCTGACTTTCATTTATATTTAGTAGAAAAAAACAAATTTAACTATTATTTGTTATAGTATTATAAATATTCAAAGTTTATGTCTATAATCAGGTAATGTGGTATAGTGAGGGAAATTTTTTTGAATTATCTTTTTTTTTAACTTTGGCTCTCATTTCTCTTATCTGTAAATTGAGATCATCTCCTAACCTACAAGTACTGATCCTTTGTTTCATGGAGAAATTTGAGTTCATTAAAAGTACTATACAGTTTTCAAAGTGCAATCCATCCTTCTTTCCTCCTCCTATTCAATTCTATGTCTACTTTGCTTTTTATTTACAATAGAATGAGCACCAGTCCTGGAATCAGAGAGCCTCAGATGAAAAACTCACCTCTGATGCTTTCTAGTTTTGTGACTTTGGACAAGTCACTTAATTTCACAGGGCCTCCAGATTCCTTTCCTGTAAAATGAAGTTGGACTGGATGGGCTTTCTGTTCCCTTCCATCTCTAGATCTATGAATGATCCTAAGTGTCAAGGGACCAGATATATGGCCTATCAGTTCATTATCTTGGTAACAAGTTATCTTCGTCTACTTGTTTTTGTCCTTGTGGATAATTGAGCTAAACTGTTACAAGTAATTAAGGATTGTATATAAGAAAATAAAAGATGATGTAGTATAGTGGAGAAGTTTTGCTTCTGGTTCAAATTGTTAATGTCTCTTATTCTCTTGGTGCTGTCAACCAACTCTCTAATACTATAAATTGCAGAATGATTGTTAATCTATCTTACTTGAGGGATTTTTTTTCTCTCTTGGAGCGCCCTACAAAATGAAATTGCAGATTTGGGCTGAACAAATATAATTTTAAAAACCAAAAAAATATCTAAATTTGTATTAAAAACCAGTAAGCTAAGGAAGACTAAAATATGTTATATTATTAATCAATGGATTTTTCTTATTATATTCATTTTTGCAAGAAGACATTCCCCAGAAATAGTTTTCAAAGAGTATTGTTCTCTCTTTGCTATATCAGTGTCTCTCAGAAGATGTGGGGCTTTTCAGCCTTGGCCTCTTCTTTTTTTTTTCTTTGTGGCTAGAAACCACTTTATTTCAATGAGATCTAAGAGTCTCCTAGGTTGTAATGAAATGAATTAAATTTCTTATAGTAATAGTATTACATCACAATCATATATTACAACTTGTTCATTGTTGTTACTCAGTTGTTTTTTATTCTTTATCACCCTATCTGGGGTCCTTTTCCTTGATCTCTTCTTTTTTTGGTGTGATTTGAAAAAACATTTAACTAATTAATTTAGAATATTTTTCCATGGTTATATGGTTCATGTTCTTTCCCTCCCCTCCCGTAGCCAATGAGCAATTCCACTTTGTTTTACATGTGTCATTGACCTTGATCCCTTCTTGACACATGAAAACAATGATTTTTCCTTCTTTTTTTGCCATATGGACTTGTTTCCTTTTTTGTCAAATTTTGTTTGGTTAAGTTTTCATGACAATTCTTTTAATTAAGTCATTTTGTTAGGAGGAACTATCAGAAAATTTTGATCCCATTATCCACCTTCTCTTTATAATATTCAATCTTTCCCTTCTCTAGCAGCTCCTTAGCTTCCTTTCTTCCCCATCCTAAAAAAACAACCTTCATTTGCCCCACTGTATATTATTCTATAATTCTCCTCCACTTTGTGGCTAACTTCTAGAGAAAATTTCTCTATTTAATGACTGCTTCCCCTCCTATCTCTTGATCCTCAACCTTGTGCAAAAAGCCTGCTGTCCACCTTTAGCTTTCATCTGAATTCATCTTCCCCAAAATTACTAATGATTTTGTTAATTGCCAAAACTAATTTCCTTTTCTCAATATTTATACTTCATTATGTTTCTTTGGATGTGACACTGTTGATCACCTTCTTTTGGATATTGTCTGCTCTGAAGATTTTCATGATGATTCTCTTTCTGATAATTCCCTTTCTGATAATTCTCTTCCTACCATCTTCCTGCTCTTTTTTGGATCTCCATTTCTGAATCTTTATTCATTCTATGCCCACCAGCCATGGGTGTCTCCACCAGCTCTATTCTGGTGCCTCTTCCCTTTTATACTATCCTATTTGGGGATCTCATTAAGTCCTGTGGGTTCAATTATCATCTTTACACAGATGATTCAATAGCCCTCTGTCTTCTAAGCTCCAGGCACCAAATCATTAGCTGCCTTCAGGACATCTGGAACTAGATATCCCATAGGCATCTCATTATGTCTCCTGCTTCACTCTTAAAAGCTTCCCCTCTTTCCAACTTTCTTCTTACAATAGGAGGCACCGTAATCCTCCCAGTCACCCAAGCTTGCTACACCAGTCTTCTTTAACTACTTCTTCTCACCCCACATATTTAGCCAAATCTTATCATTCTAGTTTTCTTTTTCTTTAATCCTTACCTTCCATCTTAGAATTGATACTTAGGATCAGATCCAAGACAGAACAGTGGTAAAGGCTAGGCAATTGGGGTTAAATGGCTTGGACAGGATCACATAGCTAAGAAGTATCTGAGAACAGATTTGAATCCCAAACCTTCTATCTCTAAGCTTGGCTCTCTATCCACTGAGCCATTTAGCTGCCCTATCATTTCTAGTCTCACAACATCACTTGTATATATACCTTCATTTTTATTCATGGATCCACAGCCACAATTCAGGTCCTCATCACTTCTTAACTATACTACAATAGCTTTATAATTGTTTCCCTTACCTCTTCCTATTCCTGCTACTATCCACCATTGTTCAGATGTCAAAGTAATTTGTATTTTAATTAGAAGTCTGACCACATCACTCTCCTATTCAATAATCTCTATTGGCCCCCTACTACCTCCAAGATGAAGTATAAAATTCTTTTTTTTTACTATTTATAATTCTTCATGGCCTGGATCCTTCCTGTATTTTATTCCCCTTCATGCACTATATGACCTAGCTCCAGTAGTTTACTTGCAATTCTAAATACTTGTCATTCCATCTCCCGTCTCATTATGTTTCATTCACCATTCTTTGTGCCCATAACTCTATTCCCCCTTTACCTCTACTTCCTTGATTCTCTGTCTTCTCTTGATTCAGCCTATATCTCACTTAATTCAGGAGACTTTCTTTGCTTCTTCTCCTAGATGCTAGTGTTTTCCTCTTTGACATTACTTGTCATCTACTCTGTATTTATTTTGTATGTGCCTAGTTAATTATATGGTGTTTCCCTAATTAGAATGTGAGCTCCTTTTTATGGTAGCAAAGACTTGGAAATTGAGAGGTTGTCCATCAGTTGGGGGATGTCTGAACAAATTGTGTATGATAGTGAGGAAATACTCTTGTACTATAAGAAATGATAAGTAGGATGATTTCAGAAAAATCTAGAAAGACTTGCACAAATTGATGCAAAGTGAAGTGAGAAGGTCCAGAAAAATATTTTATGCAGTGGCAGCAGTATTTCCTGATGAATAACTGTGAATGACCTAGTTATTATCAGTAATGCAAGGAGGATCCAAGACAGCCCCAGAGACTCATGATGGAAAACGCTATTTGCCCTCTTGAGAAAGAAATGATGCTTCTGAATATAGGTGCCAACTACTATATTTCACTTTCTTCTTTCTTCCATCTGAGAATGTTTTCAGAAAATGACTAATATGGGAAAAAGTTTTACATGATTACACATGTAAAGTCTATATCAAATTGCATATCATTTCAGGGAGGGGATGGAGGGAGGGAGGGTCAGAAGAAGGGAGAGAATTTGAAACTATAAAAAATTTAAGTACATTAAAGTACTTTTTAAACATAATAAGGATTTTTATTTTCTTAAAAAAGAATGGAAGGGGCAGCTGGGTGACTCAGTGGATTGAGAGTCAGGCCTGGAGACTGGAGGTCCTGGGTTCAAAGCCGGCCTCAGGCACTTCCCAGCTGTGTGACCCTGGGCAGGTCACTTGACCACTATTACTCACCATTACCACTCTTCCATCTATGAACCAATACACAGAAGTTAAGGGTTTTTTAAAAAAAAGAATGGAAGTTCCTTGAAGACAAGGGCTATTTTTACCTTTCTTTGTAGCCCTAGTACTTATCACAGTGGATGTTATCTACATAGTAATCATAAGATATAGGCTTGCAGACTACCTAGCTCACTGTTGAATACAATGAGAAGAAAGAAAGAAGAGATTCATAAGAGCAATGAAAAAAAGAATCAAGTCTCAAAACTGAGGAAAAGATTAAAGAAAAGAATCTTTAGCAAAATCATTTTGTATGAAGTTATTTTTCCCTTGAATCTTTACATCTTCAGAATAGAGGGAGGAATAATATTGTTAAAGGCAGTGACAGTTTTTCAGAAACATAGATTTGCCCTTCCATCCATAAGAAAATTTTTTCAACAATGGTGATGTGTCCTGATTCTTAGTCATATAGCATATCCAGGAGAATATTTAGTGTTTTAAAAATAAGGTTTGTTTCATGGTGAAGTTTAGGATTTTTGACTTCCCAAATCCATTCCTTCTTGCTATCATCCTGTAGCTCAATCTGAGACTGGTGAATTTTCTGGCAGTAGTTTTTTTCCAAAGATGAAAGTACTGATGAGCCAACTCTCTTGGCTTTCTATCCAACTGCACATCAGAAGTGATACAGTGGAAAAAGTCAGACAATCTGAGTTCAAGTCTTACCTTTGGTCCTTACTTCTGCAAGTGACTTAACCTCTTTGAGCTACAATCTCCTTATCTGTAAATTCAAGGGATTGGACTCAGTGAACCATGTGGTCCTTTTTACCTTAAAGTATATAATTTCATGGTCCTATGTGGTCCTCCCAGATACTTCTAGCGTGCAACCATTTCCTAATCTTACTCCCAAAGTTACCATTTCTGTTGAAATCACCATTGTCTTTCTATTCACCCAGATTTGCAACCTTGTAGTCTTCTAGAAAGAACTGAGTGCCACAGTGTAGAGAGCCCTCAGTCTAAAGTCTGGAAGACGTTAATTCAAATACACCTTCAGATACTTAATACTCATGTAACTCTGGGAAAGACATTTAAACTTCTGCCTGCTTCAGTGTCTTTAACTTTAAAATAAGGATAATTATAGCACCTACCATCAAGAGTTGTTGAGAGGATCAAATGAGAAAATATTTATAAAATGTTCACAGTGGTGCCTGGTACATGGTTGTTCTCTTCCTCCCTTCTCTTGATTCTTCCTGCTTTCTTGAACCTTATATCCTTTCAGCTGCTATAAGTTGTTGATTTGATCTCTACAGTAACTCTTCACTTTCCCACTTCCCTTGATTCACCTGCTGTACTCTAATCCAAGCCCTCATAACATCTCACCTAGAATAGTGCAATAATATCCCAAGTTGTTTCCCATTTTTTAGTATCTCTCCACTCCTTTCCATCTTCCACAAAGCAGCCCAGTTGGTATTCTTTTTTTAACAAAAGGCCTGAACCTGTCACTCCTTTGATCTGAAATCTTCATTTGTTCCCCAGTGCCTCAGGGATAAAATGAAAACTCCTCAACATGACAATTAAGGCTCTCTATAGTCTACCTTCTACATACCTTCCAGTTTTATTTTATATTAATCCTCTAAACAGGTTCTTCATTGCAGCCAGCCTAGCCTGCTAGCTATTTTCTGTTTGTGTCAGAATGTGAGATCCTTAAGGACTGAAATTATTTCATTTTTTTGATGGATGCTTTGTACTTAATAACTTTTCAATATGTGTTTCTTTAATTGAATTGCTGTATTTTTATATGTATCTTTTTACATGTGTAAAGGTGAGACTTTTTTTTCTTTTTTCATTTGAAAAGATTATTTTTATAGACTTCTAACTTTTAGTAGTTTATCTTTTCCTGTAGCATTGGCAATATGGGTCCTAAATATTTATTCTCTGACCTCTCTAAAATTAATTCTCCTTTAATCTAGAATGCATGTTAGACTATGTCTGGATTTCCCCTGTTTATCTATAATGAACTCAAAGATGGCAGGGGTACTTCCTCCAAGTGGTATAATGGATAGAGGTCTAGGGCTTGAGTCAGAAAGACCTGAATTCAAGTCCAGCCTCAGATACTTACCAGCTATATGGCACTGGGCAAGTCATTTAACCTCTGCTTGAGTTTCCTCATCTATAATATAAGGATAATAATAACACCTAGGTCCTAGGGTTGTTGTGAGGATCAAATGAAATAATGATTGTAAATCACTTGGCACAGTGCCTAGAACAGAGTAAGTGCTATATAAATGTAAGCTATTATGATTATCATCATCATCATCATCATCATCATCATCATTATTTTGGGTTATAATGACTTCGATTTCAGCATACAATTCCCTCTAATTTATTGGTCAGAATCAGGTCAAATTAGGAGTTTATAATTTATTTAACCATTTAAAATGAGCATTTAATTTTTATTTTGTGTCATTTATGTATCTTTTTTTAGTAGTTTATGTTGGTGACATTTTAAAAAGTAGATGCACTGGCATTGCCAAGTTATGAGCACCAGTTGGCTCAATGGTTAATGTCAGATTTGTCTTCAATTATGCAATTCATTTACTTGAGTTTAATATAAATCAAGTTTATATTTACTTGAAGTAATTCAAGATTACTTCAAATATGGCCTCAGATAACAACTAGGTATTTGTCCCTTACACTTGGACTTGTACACCCCGGTGAAGTCCTTTACACTCTTTCAGCTCAATTTCCTCATCTTTAAGATGGGGGAAATGATAATAGCACTTACCAGGAAAGCTAAGTGGCTCAGTGGATAGAGAGCCAGGCCTGGAAAGGGGAGATCCTGGGTTCAAATCTGATCTCTATTTAACCCTGGCCAAGTCATTTAACTGCTATTAAGATGGAAGGTGAGAGTTTAAAAAAATAGCACCTACCTCACAGAATTGTTATGAGTATCAAGTGAGTTAACATATATAAAGTGTTTAGCATACCCTTAGGCTCTATATAAATGTCAGCTATTATATAGGATTCAATATTGTGCATTACAGAGCCACCATTTTGAGTCCCCAAAAGATACCATAACTGGTGCTGGATGCAGAGACCAAGTGAAGAATCTCCCTAGATTTACCTAGAGGGACACGGCTGGTCAGTTTTTCAGGACTCCTTGATCAAAAGCCCTTTAGCCCTGTGTGGTCTCCTACTACATTTACCAGGCTATCCTATGTCCTTATTGTTGCTGATCCTTAAGATGTCTTATTAAATTGGGGGTTGGAGTGGGGAAGAGAGAGGGAGGGAGGGAGAGGGAAAGAATGAAACTTTTTTCTTGTAAAAACCCTAGAAACCCCCTTTTTAATCAGTGTCTGAAGATTTTCAAAGCAAAGAAACTGAATCAGCCTCTTAAGTTTAGAATTTGTGACATTTTGGTGTGTTAGGTTCTTTTTTTGCTTTGAAAATACTTGGAACTTATAAACTCTTTCTTAAAGGCCTTGCTTTTCACCTCAGGATATCTCAAAAAGAATGAAGGTGGGAAAAAAATGTCCTTGACAAAATAAAGACTTGCACTTGACGAGCCCTTCAGCACAAGGATATATTTATTTTATTTTTTTAACTTTTTTATATAATGCCAAAAAAAAAGAAAGAAAAGAAAAAAGAGAGAGAAGCAAAGACTCAGAGTTTAGGAGCCCCAGGCAAAGTACTGATGGAAAGGCTTTGGCTGTATTGCTTTTTTATTGTATGTTGTTAATATTATAAGATTTTCTGGGGCATATTTTACACTTTGTAAAATGCTTTATAATAATCAGTGTTAATTTTTCCTAGAGCAGAGATATGAAATAGGCTTATAGCATTATCTTCATTTAACAGAAAAGAGGAATCTTCACAAAGGGAGTTTCTTTCTTTCCAAGGGGCTTTAGAGAGTTTGTGTCAAAGCAAGCACTAAAACATTTAAAGACAAGCTTCTAAAATCTGTTGTCAGAGCCCACGAAAGTGAAGAAGAGTTTCATTTGCACCCCAAATAGATATTTTCCCAGTATTAGGATTTTTGGTTAAATAATCATTTTTTTGTACTAGATCCCTCTATGAGTGGCTTCTATCAAGTCTACTGTAGGGTTTCCCTGAAATCTGCTGCCTCCCCTACTGTCTGTATAGTCCCTCATCTACTGTGGTCTTCATTTGCATGATTGCTCTGCTTCCACCTTCATTCTATTTGAGTAGTCACTCCACTGGTATGGTAGCTTTGTTGGCTATCTTTTGGTACAACGTTGGTACTTCAAATGGTATCCTTACTCAAAAATATAGCTTCAATTTTTACAAATCATTTGCCATTGCAACAGATTCTCACCCCAGAATGAAAGGGAATTCTTTCACCAAGTCACAGAATTTGAGAATTGGAAGAGACCGCAGAGATCATCAAGTCTAACCTATGCAAGAAGAAATTCATACTATAACATTCCTGAGAAGGGATGATCTACCTTTTGTTTAAAGACCTCCAAGGAGAAGAAAACTAATAATCTCTTAATGCAATCCATTCCATTTTTATCTATCTATTTTTTATTTTATTATTTTATTGATTAAGAAAATCTTTCCATGGTTATATCATTCATGTTCTTTCCCTCCCCTCCTCTTACCCCACTCACCCATAGACAACAATTACACTGGGTTTTTCCATCACAAATTGTGTAGCTATAAATATTTTTGTACAAGTCTTTTTTCTTATTATTTCTTTGGAGTATAGACCCAGCCGTGGTATAGCTGGATCAAAAGGCAGGCAGTCTTTTAAAGCCCTTTGGGGATAGTTCCAAATTGCCATCCAGAATGGCTAGATCAATTCACAACTCCACCAGCAATGCATTAATGTCCCAATTTTGCCACATCCACTCCAACATTTATTACTTTCCTTTGCTGTCATGTTAGCCAATCTGTTAGGTGTGAAATTGTACCTCAGAGTTCTTTTGATTGGCATTCCTCTAATTATAAGATATTTAGAACACTTTTTCATGTGCTTATTGATAGTTTTGATTTCTAATCCATTTCATTTTTAGACAGCTCTAATAGAACTGACCCTGATGTCAAGACTAAATTGACCTCTTTTGTAGCTTGTATACCCATTCTGCCTTAAGGGGCCAAAGAGGACAATTCTAATATGTTGTCCACACAACAACCCTTTAAACACTTGATAACAGCTATCATGTCTTCCATTAGTCTGTTTTGTCTTTCTAGTTAAATGACCCACTTCCTTCATTAATGTTTTGTGTCTCCTTATAGTAAAGCATTGTGGTAGAGCAGAAAGAGAATTATTTCTGAAGTAGGAGGATCTAGATTTATTTGTCAACTACTACTTTATTAATTTGGGTAAGTGAGTTAATCTTTTTCCTAGATGATAATATAATAAGGTTAAATGGGATAAACTTTGAAATTTGTAGCTGAAATAGACTGAGTTCATGAATTTTCCTTTCTTCTTAAAACTATAATAATTGGAACAAGCTAACATAAAGACTGTCTAATAGGTCTTAGGAAGACTAACATACCTGTGACATTATACTATATCCGTGCTTTTCAGAGAAAAGGTGGGTATTAGAATGAATCATGTAGCCTGATTTCAATTCTGGATATGATATTAATCTAATAAACTGTCTGCATGACCTTTAGCAAATGACTTAACCTCAGTCTTCTAAATATACAAAACATGTCTGAAGGAGTTCTGACATACCAGTATATTACCTGGAATAGAGAGGCTGGGAACCTTGTTTCCAATAGAATTGTGTTGATATAGGTATTTTCTAAAAGACTAGAGATCATATATAGACATTCTATAACTGGATCTGGTTGGGAATAAGTTTAGGAGAACCCATCTTCATTTGACTGTGTAGTCAGAAACGTGTCTCCAAAATTGCCTCCGAGAGTCCCAAGTTAGCTTCAACCATTTCTTTTGGTTTCATTCTCTCTTTTGATTTAATTTGTCGACTTTTTTGCAGCTCTTTTTGTAGTGGCAAAGAATTGGAAATTGAGGGGATATCCATTAATTGGAGAATGGCTAAACAAATAGCGGTACATGTTGGTGATGGAATACAATTGTGCTGGAAAAATCTGCAAGAACTGATATAAAAACCAGAGAAAATTGTACAAAATAACAGCACTATTGCACAATGATTATCTGTGAAAACTTGGCTACTCTCAGCAATGATTTGGGACAATCCTGAAAGGTATATGACAGGGAAACTAGCCATCTCCAGAGAAAGAACTGTAGGAATTGTCTTTCACATCAGTGATTTATAAGTTTTATTTTGTGGTTTTGCATTTGAGTTTTCTCTTACAATGACCTATAAGGAATTTTGTTTTGCATGACAATAAAAATAGCATTAAAATAATAATACACTTCTTCCTCCATTCTTTTGTGTTTTCCACATGAGATTGACTTTTGCCTTTTTACTACTCTAAAAAGAGTTTGTATTTTCTGTCACTAAATTAAAACTTTGAGGAATTTGATTATCCCATAATATCCCATATATCTGAAAGGATAATATTTTCACTGATATCTAGTTTTTTTATTCTTTCAGTTTTCAATGTTTTATTATATCTTTTGTAATAAAAGGTTTCCATCACTTATGAAATGTTTCCAAAAGATTTCCCCCTGCTTCATAGGTCCAATCAGACAACTTTGAATACTAATTGTTGATTTGTAACTTATTTTTCTGTGGTATTTTCAATAGAGGGAAAATATTCTATATTTTTATCACTAACTTTGTTTCTTATGATTTGTTAGACAATGTGGGGAATTACAAAAAGTATACATACAAGATAGCTTCTTTACTGAAAGAATGGATGTTGTGATTGGAGAGATGAGATTTCTGGTCAAGGAGTGATTAAAAAATGACAAAATAATACTTCACTAGGTAGTGCTAGAAAGAAATATCTAAATAGTTCACAGACTAAAGAGATTGTCAGAGAGGAAGACTTGAACCTCTCTGAGGATTACCATTTGATATACCAAAAAGAATTTGATGACAGTCCCCACTTTACCTTGCAGTTGAAATTTCTGGAAAGTTGATACATCCTCTGTGCTAAATTGGCAAAAATATTTAATACGAGAATAGCTACTAGAAATTTTGTTTCATATATGTCCACTGAGCTTTTTTCATCTCTCAAATTCTATAATTCTGTGGTTTGGTAACATTTATCCCAAAGATTTGTATTTTCTCAAGATGAAAGTTTTCCTAAATGCTCAAAAGCCTACTGTGATGTCTGTTAGGCTTCTTGATTTGTTCTCAATCATGCTGGTACACAATTAGCTGACTAAAGCTCTCTGATAATTTAGCACTGCTTAATTTCACTGATGAAGATAGTTGTTAGATCAAAGTGAGATCATTAGTATTAACATAAGTGACCAAAACTATTTTAGGAAATCCGTGAATTTCCTTGGACAAACAACTCATAGTTTTTTTAATTTTTTTTTAATTTTAAAAGTGTTTATTTATTTTTAAATACTTTCTAGTTACATGTAAAAACAAATTCCATTCATTTCTTAATAAACTGAGCTCCAATTTCTCTCTTAGAGCTGTCTAAAAATGAAATGGATTGAGAAGGCAAGCAATTTGATATCAATTATACATGTGATGTCAGGCAAAGCATGTTTCCATATTATCCATGTTTCAGAAGAAAACACAGACAAAAGAAAAGAAAGAAAAATAGAGAAAGTAAAACAAAACATGCATCAATCTGCCTTTATAGTTCATGAGTTCTCTGTATATAGATCACATTTTCATTATTGGTGCTTAAGAATTCTCTTGGGTCATTGTCTCAACCAGAGTAACTAGTAGTTTCACAGTTGTTTTTCCTCTTTACTTTGCTTTCTTCAATTTCATGCAAGTCTTCCCAGGTTTTTGTGAAAATATCCTGCTCATCATTTCTTTTTATTTAGAATATTTTTCCATGGTTCCATGATTCATGATTCCCTCCCCCACCACCACCACCTTTCCTCACCTCTTCCAGAGATGACATGCAATTCCACTGGGTGATACATGTTTCATTGTTCAAAACCTATTCCCATGTTATTCATATTTGCAGTAGAATGATCCTTTAATATCAAAACCCTAATCATATCCCTATTGAACCACATTATTAATCTTATATTTTTCTTCAGCATTTCTACTCTCATAGTTCTTTCTCTGGATGTGGATAGTGTTCTTTCTTATAAGTTCCTCTGGATTGCCCTGGGTTAATATTGCTGCTAGTAGAGAAGTCCATTTCATTCGATTCTGCCATAATGCATCAGTCTCTGTGTACAACTTTCTCCTGGTTCTGCTCCTTTCACTCTACATCAATTCCTCAAGGTTGTTCCAGTCTACATGGAATTCCTCCAGTTTATTATTCCTTTGAGCACAATAGTATTCCATCACCAACATGTAACAATTTGTTCAGCAATTCCTCAATCAAGGGACACCCCCACATTTTCAATCTTTTTTGCCACCACAAAGATAAACATTTTTGCACAAACCTTTTTCATTATTATCTCTTTGGGGGACAAACCCCTGCTCATCATTTCTTATAACACAATAGTATTCTTTCACAGTCATATATCACAACTTTTTCTGCCATTCTCGAATTGATTGGTAGTCCCTCCAGTCCTATAGAACACCTATAAATATTTTTGTTGAAAAAATATTTATAGCCACACTTTTTGTGGTGGCAAAAAATTGGGGAATGGCTGAACAAATTGTGGTATATGCTGGTGATGGAATACTATTGTGCTCAAAGGAATAATAAACTGAAGGAATTCCATGTGAACTGGAAAGACCTCCAGGAATTGATGCAGCGTGAAAGTAGCAGAGCCAGAAGAACATTGTACACAGAAACTGATACACTGTGCTAAAATCGAATGTAATGGACTTCTGTACCAGCAGCAATGCAATGACCCAAGACAATTCTGAGGGACTTATGGAAAAGAATGCTACCCACATTCAGAGGAAGAACTACAGGAGTGGAAACACAGAAGAAAAACAACTGCTTGAACACATGGGTTGATGTGGACTTGATTGGGGATGTAGACTTGAAACAACCACACCAATGTGACTATCAATAATGTGAAAGTAACTGAGATATCACCTCACACCTAGCAGATTGGCTAAAATGAAAGAAGGGGAGAGTAATGAATGTTGGAGGGGATGTGGCAAAATTGGGACATTAATGCATTGCTGGTGGAGCTGTGAACTGATCCAGCCATTCTGGCTGGCAATTTGGAATCATGCTCAAAGGGCTATAAGGGAATGCCTGCCCTTTGATCCAGCCATACCATTGCTGGGTTTGCACCCCAAAGAGATCATGGATAAACAGACTTGTATGAAAATATTTATAGCTGCGCTTTTTGTGGTGGCAACAAATTGGAAAAGGAGGGTATATCCTTCAATTGGGGAATGGCTGAACAAACTGTGGCATATGCGGGTGATGGAATACTATTGTGCTAAAAGGAATAATAAACTGGAGGAGTTCCAGGCGAACTGGAGAGACCTCCAGGAACTGATGCAGAGCGAAAGGAGCAGAGCCAGAAGAGCATTGTACACAGAGACTGATATACTATGGTAAAATTGAATGTAATGGACCTCTGTACCAGCAGCAATGCAGTGACCCAGGACAATTCAGAGGGATTTATGGTAAAGAACGCTGCCCACATTCAGAGGAAGGACTGCAGGAGAGGAAACATATAAGAAAAACAACTGCTTGAACGCATGGGTCAGGGTGGACATGATTGAGGGTGTGGACTCGAAACTACCACACCAATGCAACTACCAACAATTTGGAAATAGGTCTTAATCAAGGACACATGACAAAACTAGTGGAAATGTGCATCAGCCATGGGTTGGGGGAGTGCGGGGGTGAAGGGGAAAGTAGGAGCATGAATCATGTAACCATGTTAAAAATGAATATTAATAAATGTTTAAAAAAATAAAAATAAAATAAAAAAATAATGTGAAAGTAGGCCTTGATTGATGACATGTTAAAACCAGTGGAAATGCGAATTGGCTATGGGGGGATTTTGGGGGCTTAAGGGGAAGGTAAGAACATGAATCATGTGACCATGGAAAATTTTTCTAAAAAATAAAAATCTTAAAAATAAATAAATAAATAAATGTTTGTTTACAGATATATCCTTTTCCCTTTTCTTTGATCTCTTTGGGATTCAGAAATAGTATTACTAGAACAAACAGTAGGCAAAGAATCATATCCCTTTGAGCATTGTTCCAAATTTTCTCTAGAATTATTGGATCATATCACAACTCCATCAAAAATACTTTAATATTCCATTTCCCTCCATTTCCCCTCTAGCATTTTAAATTTTCCTTTTTCTGTCATGTTAGCCAATTTAACAATTATGAGGTGCTTCATCAAGAGTTGTTTTAATTTGTTGTTCTAAAATTAGTAGATATTTAAAGCATGTTTTTACATGTCTATTTATAGCTTCAATTTCTTCTGTCTATTCATATCCATTGATCATTTATCAACAGGGAAATGGTTCTTATTTTTATTCATTTGTCTCAGTTTCCTATATATTTGAAAATGGAGGTCTTTAACAGAGAAATTTAGTATAAAAACTATTTCTCCAGTTTCTTATATTCCTTCTAATTTTGATTTCATTACTTTTGTTTGTGAAAAAGCTTTTAAAATTCCTCTAATTAAAAATTATCTATTTTCCTTATTTTAATCTTCTTTATCTCTTTTTTGGCTCTAAAAATTTCCCTAAACTATAGTTCAGATAAGTACATTTTCCTATGTTCCCTTAATTTACTTATATTATTACTCTTTTTGTCTCTCATTTGCTACTGTGTATTGTATAACTAATGTAGTCTACTCTAACTGCCATTATTCACCTCTAGTTAGTATTCTATTTCTTAGCCAATTACCAGATTGTTTTTATATTATTAAATATATATATATATATATATATTTAGCATTGTAAAGAAATGCTGACAGTTTATGTGGATTTATCTTTTATTCTGCAAATTTCTAACTGTTTCAACTAGTTTTAGTGGATTCCTTAGGGTCATCTAAATATGTCATATTTTCTTAAATGAATGGTCAAATATGCTGATAGTTTTCCCAATATTAAACCAGTCCTGCATTCCTGGTATAAATCCAACCTGGTCCTAGTGTATAATCTTTATGATATAATGCTATAATATCCTTATATTATCCTTTATTAAACTTAATTTTATTGCATTGTAGTCTGAAAATGGGGCATTTAACATTTCTGCTTTTCTGCTTTTGGTTGTGAGGTTTTTATGTCCTAATATATGATCATTTTTTTTGTGAAGGTGCCATCTTTAGCTGAAAAAAAAGGTATACAACAGTCTGTTCCCATTTGTTTTTCCTCCATAAGTCTATCAAATCCAACTGTTCTAAGATTATATTAATCTTTTTTTCTTTCTTATTCATTTTAGAATTAGATTTATCTTGCTTTGAGATGGAAAGTTGAGCTAATATAGTTTTATTGCCTATTTCCTTCTGTAACTCATTTAACTTTTCCTTTAAGAATTTGAATGCTTTGCCATTTGGTAAATATTAATTTTACATTGATATTACTTCATTGTCTGTGGCACCTTTAAGCAAAATCTAGTTTCTGTATTTATTTATCCCTTTTCATTAGTTCTATGGTGGATTTTATGTTTTACCCTGACTGTCTGTTGCCCTGGCCATTCCAGAATTCTATTGTCAAGTATTATTTTAAAGTTTGTAGAAGAACACTGGGAGACTTTGACTAAGCGCTTTCTCTCCTCTGCCATCTTGGTTTCACCCCCAGAAATCCCTAATTTGCTCTTAAAAATACAAACATTTTATATTCAGCCAGCAACCACTTTATAATTATTTTCAAATTTTTCTATATGTACATTTATATGTAAAAATTATGTGTATGTACATGTAGTTAATATTTATAGTATAGAGGTTCTGTTTCTGTCTACAGTGATCCTGGGGCCACTTGCATGGTATCATACTAAAATATGAAAGTACAATAATGAGAACACACAATTGACAATATTGACTTGAAAACTGAACCTATTTTAAAGGTTCTCTGGTTAAACTACAGAGTATTGGGAAAGCAATGAAATGCCCCATTAAATGTTGCAGCTAGATTTCTTTTAACCCTGACCCCTGGACATGACAATATTTATACTTCTATATTACCAAATAGAATAAAACTCTTACCTTCAAAATCCTTGATGATCATAAGATTATATGTAACTGAAAGAAAGCTATTTTGGATATGTATTTTAAATAACAGAACTACAACACCAACAAAAGCAAATTAATTCAATCAAATAGAAATTGAATTAATTTGAAAGGTTCAGATTTGTATTTTTAAAAATAGGTAACAAAGTAATAAAGACTGATGCTAATTCATTCCTTTGCCACTTTGTGCATAGTTTTTTTTCTTCATAGATAACCATCATCATTTCCCTCCCAGCTATACAAATTTTATAAATTTAATATGAGTAAACATGGTTAAATGATACATTGTAAAAATTGGGGGATTTGAATTCAGACAATCTTGAAAGGAGTTTAATACTATCTGTGTAACTTTGTATACATCATTTCCAAGCTATGGGCTTGAGGTTCCTGGTCTGTCAAATATGGAGACTGGACTGAGTGTGCTTAAAGGTCTCTTAGTTATAATTCTTGCTTTCAAAGAAGTAAAGGAAAAAACAGCTTGTTGAATCATTCATCCAAACATACAGTATTTTCTTTTGCAAATGCCTTCTGTTCCTCATTGGTTGGGTTGATTTTTTAATAACAGGATGACTTTGTATATATACATATATGTCTATGAAGTTGTGTTATTTCACAAATTCGAATATAAATTTTAATGAATATTTGACTTGCAGTGAAACTTCTTTTTCACTTATAGCAAAAATTAGAGATTGTTATGTAAAAGAGGAAGAACTACAGGAGAGGAAACACAGAAGAAAAACAACTGCTTGAACACTTGAGTTGATGAGGACATGATTGGGGATGTAGACCAGAAACAACCACACCAATGCAACTATCAATAATATGTAAATAAGTCTTGATTGATGACACATGTTGAAACCAGTGGAGATGTGCATTGGCTATGGGGAGGAGGAGCTTGAGGGGGTGAAAGAGAAAGTAAAAACATGAATCATGTAACCATGGAAAATTTTTCTAAAAATATAACAATTCTATAAAAATAATAAAATAAAAGAATTTATCTAGGATCAGGACTTGTCAACTTAACCATATACTAGTTGAAGCAGATACATTGCATAGTTCTAAGATATTATATGCACAATTAAGGCAGGGATCTATATTACTTTATACCTCCATTCCCACCCCAACCCTTACAAAAAAACTAATGGCTTTTCAATAAAAATAATGTTTTTTTCTCACTATATTGAGATCAACATTAGTAAGCATTTTATTACACTGGAAGATGTTAATGTGGCATATTATAATGTTAGACATTTAGTCAGTAATATTTCACTTTAGATCTTGCCTGAGGAAGAATCAAATAATTGCTATGTGATCCTGGGCTTGTCAATTAATCTCTGTTGGTTTTAGTTTCATTAGCTATAAAATGAAGTTAATAATAGTTGCTATTTTACAGGTTTATTGAGAAAATGAAATGAGATGATATGTATAAAATACTTTTTAAACCTAAAAGTGCTATATTCATCATAGTTATTGATATCATTTCATTCTGTAATTGTTTCTTCATTATATAACTCAGCCCTCCAATCAGACTGTAATATAACAATGAAGGTAGGGGCTATATCTTCTATTTATTTTGTATACTCCTTGCTTTCTAGCTTTATCTAGAGTCATATAGAATTTTTAAAAAACCTTAAAATGTTTCCTATAAAAGAATGATCTTCTCTTTTTAATCTCTTCATATATCCTATTCATCTTTACATCAATTATTTCACCAGGAAGAGTTCTCATTTTTTATTAATGTCAACTTAGTAAGCATTTATGAGGAACCTACTATGTGCTCAAAAGCCAATATGCAAGTTGGCAGAAAGATGGGGAAAGAAGCATATAGTGTGAATTCTCATTGTACCTTAAACTATTTTTGGAGTCACAAGTTATGCATAGATTTAAATAATAATATGGGAGAAGGTGTGATAAAGGATAAGAGTAAGTGAAAGAAATGAGAAGAGCTTTAGGAATTCAAAGAAGGGAAACCATTGTGGGCTAGCAGCATGAGGCACAGCTTATCCTTGGAAAGGCAAGTAAGGTTCAGATAAATGGGAGAGAGGAATGTTGTAGAAAGATCATTGACAAAATTACAGGGTTGGTTAAGGACAGTGGAAAGATCAGGCTAACTAAAAATAAAGAAGTCATGTTGATGATCAGTGAGAAATAGCCAGGACTAAACTTTTAGAGTGAAGCTGAGAAATAGCACATAAGTTACTGGAAATTAGAACTTACTCTTTCCTATTAGGAAATTTAATAATAGCATAATATAAGTTGAAATATGTTACTGTTGTTAAGGAGCTAACTAATTATAATATAAAGTATCAGAGCTAGATGTTTATCGTTTAATTCTTCACTGGTCAATATTATAAGGATGATATTAGAAAATATGTTTTGTTTTATTAGTTTAGAGAAAAGAAATAGAGAAGCTGGCTTGAGGACGAATTAGAGTTTCAAATAGAGCTGAGAGAGTGTTAATTTCATATGTTGGCAGTTGTAACCAATATTCTATGATAGTTTCACAGATGTGACATTTTGACAGTTGGTTTCTGTCTGTTGACAGAGTGACATGCAGGGACTTTTCTCTCTCAGGGCTAGGGAAGGTAACATCTTTGCTTCTCTCTATCTCTGTCTGAGTGAAAGACTTGAAGTAGTGGAGTGTTTTCTTTTATAACTTGGGAAACACTCTTCATTTATCTGTTACTGTGTATAGATTGGTTTAAATCTGAAAAGACCAAAGAAAACCTGGTCTTTGGTTTGGACTCTAAGTCTGTTAAGGCTCAGAGTCCTAACTTGATTCTTGTTGAGACTCAACCAGCTAGCCTTTGTTGTCTTTATAACTTAAAGATGAAGTTAAGAATTAGAGTGGTTAGGTTTATTTAGAATAGTATGAATTTAGTTAGTTAGATCAGGGGGGATTAACATAGCCTATGAACCACAGGAGAAGCAGTTCTTGCAGAACCTGGGAGTTTATTTGAGTGGAGTTAGAATCCCTTAAAATTAGAAATCCTTTACCCATATATATTTTAAATAAAAAGTTTAATTTTCTATAACAAGAGTCTCTTTAGCATTCCTTACACCTGACCCTGAAAGGAAGTTCATCTTTGAGCTTCACTTCACTTTACCACTGAAGATACTTTTGATAATACATATCAAACATATCAGAAACAAATTTGAGCCTTTATTTCCATAGTCTTTGTCCTTATATTTTGTATATCACCCATTTTTTATGCTTAGAGTATGTAAAATCTTGGGCAAATAAGCTAATTATGCTATTTCTTTATTAAGTGATGCTAGAGTCTTGAGTGAGAGCTAATATATAAGTTCCTTCTGTCATTATTTTAGGCAATTTGAATAACCTTATGAGAGTGTGAATTAGCCATCTGAGCCAACTCTAATAGTCCTGTACAATCCTTAGTAGTAAATAAACTGACAAAGGACTTCTAAATATTTGATGAAGCTTTGTTAGTATGTTGATGATCATATACATGATGTTTGCTTTGAGATATGTATCTAAAATGTATGTATATATGTATATACATATATATATATATATAATCATATATTAGTCACTTCTAGCAAAAGAGTTGTGGTTCAGTGATAGAACTCAGTATTTATAAATGTCAATTTACATCTTCCATTGTTATTACATTTCATATAATAGAAGATCACTAAAACTATTAAAAAGAAAAGGTACACAGTATATGGTGGATAGTTATATATCTTTAGGATTTTAAAAATGGGTAATTGAATAGGTGTTATTTTGTCTAAGTTTGTGCTTGCCGTGGGTGATATTTCCACTTATCAAATGAACTATAGAGCTGTATAAATAAAATATTTTTATATGAAGCCATGATACCACAATGAGATCATATGAACTTCTTTAGTGCCTGAGGTTGGCAGAAGGCCACAAGTCATAATTCTGGATGATTCCGGTGGTTTTGTTTATTGTCCTCTATTGTCTGCTTTTAAGTTAATTCTGGCCATAACTTTAGATATTAACTTTATCCCTGTTAAGTTTATTACCTTAGCTTATCAGCCTCTTGGCAGAACTAACCATACATCTTTTCATTTTGGAACATTTGGCTTAATGGAGGAATGTGTTTGAAAAGGATACATGAATTAGTTCAAGATAAAAATTATCTCTATCTGAAAGCCAATTTTGAAGAATTCTTTTTTATGGTTTTTTTTTTTACATTTGCAGTGCCTACAAATAGTAGGCTCTCAGTAAATGTTTACCAGCCTGGGTTAGTCTGCCATTAAAGAGCCCTTTTTTGTCCTTTTTGTTTTAAACAGTCGATAATCATCCATGAAATGCCTTTATTCATTTCTAGAATGAATTCATCTTTATTCATCTTTCATTTAGTTTTCTTTAGAATTGTCCTTGCTTGATCTAATGAAAAGCAATATCTACTAAATAACTGAACTGATGAACTTGTACTCACCATTCCCATTTCTGTCTGAACAGACAAAAACTATTAACTAATTCTCTCAAATTTTTACTTCTATTCAGATACTTATGGTTGCATGGCATAGAATCTGAAAGACAAGTGGTTTGTCTCCTGCTTGTCATTTTTAGCATGTGACCTATACAGCATCTTTTCCCTTGAAGTTGCTTCAATGCAATTGTTTTCATTGGTCACATATGGGGATCTTCATTTGCACAAAGATATTAAGCAAATTGATTGAAATGATTCATTCTTTTCAATGACACTGAATGACTACAAGCTTTGATTTCTAGTGTCCTTTAAAATACTCATTTTTCAAAGAATAATTTCTTCTTCTCTATCAGGATATGAGTAGAAAAATAACTACCTTGTTGTACTGCTTCATAGAAATTAATGTATTAATGCATCATTCTTGAATCCTGTTAGGGACTTTGTTGTTATTCAATTGTCTCTGAACCTTTGTGACACTATTTGAATTTTCTTGGCAAAAATAATAGAGTGGTTTGTCATTTCTACCAGGAACTCAAAGTTTTGAAAGAAAATAAAAATGTTAATAATGATAAAAGTTTTTCTTCCATATGACACTACCATGTGTTCTTCAGCTTACATCATAGTGTGTCTTCTTTTATTGAACAATGGTAGAGGAAGAAATCCTGACTTTTGCTTTTTTACTTTTATATTGGAGGCAGCCTTAACTTCTCTCACAGATGTAATATTCAACCTAACCCTCCATAAACTTACATTTAATTATATTGACTTGATGCTAACAGCTATCCAGTCCCAATTAGACTTCATGATATTAATGATGATCAATATTTATGTATTTGCATATATATATGTGTTTTTAAAAAATTATTGTTTGTTGAAATCATAGCATAATTCTGGCCCCTTCCCCAATAGGAGACCACCATATCAAGTTTATAAAGAAAAATCCTTGTGTTTTCATACTTTTTCACTGAACTAATAAGTGTTTTGGGAGGATTCGAGGGAAAACCATGCATAAGTAGAATCTGATCATTTCAGTTCTTCACTTTTATAGAACATATTTTAAGTGTTTCAATTTTAAGCGCTAAGAAAATGACAAAGTAAATGTCAAAATCCTTATCTTCCTTGAGTACAAATTGTAGTATTTAATTTAAAATGATAATAACAATGATATTAATAGTTGACATTTACATATCAATTTAAGCTTTGCAAAGAAATTTTATATACATCTTTTCATTTGATTTTCATAACAACATTGGGAGGTGGGTACCATTATCTTCCTTTTGTAGATAAAGATATACTGGCTTGCTTATGGTCACATAATTAAAAAATACCAGATATGGGAACTAATCACATGTCTTCATGATTTCAAATCCATAACTCTTCCCTAAGATCATGGTTATTATTCTTCAGTTGTTTTTGGTCATATCCAACTCTTTATGATCTCGATTTGGGGCATTTTTGGCAAAGATGCTGGAGTAGTTTATAATTTCTTTTCATTTTACAGATGAAGAAACTGAGACAAACAGGATTAAGCGATTTGCTCAGGATCACATAGCTAATAAATGTCTGAGAGTGGATTTTAACTCAAGAAGTAGTCTTCTTGAATCCATCACTTTATCCACTGTGCCACCTAGATGCCCTATTATCATGGTATCTTTCAATAAAAATGACAGTAAAAATAAAGATTCTAAAGGCTTTTAAATTTATTATTATTATTATTATTATTATTATTATTATTATTATTATTATTATTATTATTATTATTAACATTTCTGTATTTGCACATTATGGTTGCTACCTGCAGTGAGATTTCTCTCACAACATTGTTTGTTATATATCTGAAACACACAATAATATTAGGCAGTTGAGGAGTAAAGCACCAGTCCTGGAGTCAGGATGGTCAGAGTTCAAATGTAGCCTGAAACATTTATTAGCTATATACTCCTGGGTAATTCCCTAAATCCTGTTTGCCTCAGTTTCCTCATCTATAAAATGAGCTGGGGAAGGAAATGGAAAACCACTCCATTATCTTTGCCAAGAAAAATTTAAACGAGGCCATGAAGAGTTGGACATGACTGAAACAAAGGAACAACAACAACATCATATAACGTTTTCATTTTTACCATTTTATTTTTTCCTACTTCTCATTTGAGCCCCTGAGTTGCTGTAACTCACCAGGGCCTGTCAACTATGTTCAAAAATGTATTCTTTTTATTATTGACTACAAAAAGAGAGTTCCACTGCTGCCATCCAATTATTTCCTTCAATAAATGGTAAGAGAGAGAAGGCTCTCTTTTCTCTTTACTGAGACTCACCTTCATATGTTTTCTTCTAATGAATGACAGAGTGAATTCAGGGTTGTTTATTAAAAAAAAGTTTTCCATTTGCTTAACTGGTTATTTAATACTTTACCAGAAACAGAATTTAAGTAATTCAGAAAACAGTGAAAAAAAATTTTCAATGTTAAGCTAAGAGAAGTTTTTGATTTGTTAATTTTTTTAAATATTTCCTTAGTTGCAGTCTTTTTCTTTGACCTCTTTTTAACATCCAGGGAAATGAGGTCTCCTCATATTACCAGTAGCTAAGTAAGCATATTATGTGCCTCAGAGTTCTAGTAAATGTGTATATGTCTTAAGGTCAAGGCTAAAGGTTCTAATATTTGCATATTTACAGGCAGCTTATTCATGCTGAAGTTGTGTCTAAAAATCATAAAGTGAAGCCATGATTTGACACTTACTGAGTTAATGTGATCAATGGAGACAGCCAGCCTAGATAATTCAGGTGCCAACATTCACTGAATTGTCCTCTTTAGCTTTTTATGAAGATCAAATTAACTGCACAGCTACCAACTGAAATCTCTGTTTTGCCTTTCACTGCAAAACACAGTTTCTTTACCCTTTATTCATTCATAAGCTTTATTAAGTCACTGAGCAGAACTGAAAATATGTGTAATGTGGAATTCCAAGGCAGAGTTCCTATTGCTGCTTCAATAAACGATTTTGGCTTAACTGTAGGTGACATGTTACTCTCTGAGTCAAGGCTGAATCATGCCCAAGGGTGGTATTGATGTCACCTTGCTTACATCTTTCAAATGAAATGTAAAATGCATTTTAGAATCCTCCATGGTTCCTCAAAGTTTCTTGGTGCTGTCTATTTTGAAAAAATGAACTATGTATGTTCCAAACTGTCATATTTTTGCCTTCCTAGTCCCTCTCTTTTCAGCAGAAATAAACACTTCACTTCATTCATTGTATCTTTCAAAGAAAAATAAATACCTTCATTTCATTCCAGAGATATCTTTAAGAATTTATGTATCCTAAGGATCTGAATCACCTACAAATCATAATGGATTATGATACAGTGATTCTCTTATAGTTAAAATTCAACAGAGCAAAACTGGATAGAATAAAAAGGTCCTGAGAGAAATATCTCCTCACAGCCATTTTTATTTTCCTCTGCTCACCTGAGCTAACTCCCTAATTGTCCTCTAAGTTTATTGAACCGTGATATGGAAAAGCACATTTACTTGAAAATAATAAGTTCTCAAGCAACATCTAATTTTCCTTTTTGAGGAGTCATTATACTGTCCATTTCACATGCATGCCATCCTGGATGATATAATAATTAATTGTATTTACCATGAATATTTTATATATAAATATATGTATACAAATAATCATGTAGATGTTCATAAATATATTTATATGTATATGTAGGTATGTATATCCATATAGTCTAATAGTTTACTAATTCCTAAAATAATTGTGTTCAAAACTGTTCTTTTCTTGCCAGCACTATTATGAAATAACATACTAGAAATGCTAGCTATAGCAATAAGACATTAAATTGAAGGGAGAAAAGTAGGCAATGAGGAAACAAAGCTATCCACTTTTGCAGATGATAATGATAGCATATTTATAGAACCTAAGAGAATCAACTAAAAAAAATAATTGAAGAAATCAAAAAATGGCTATCTAACTTCTGCTCATGTACCACTGAAGAACTAACCAACTTTTAACCCCATCCATTCTTTTTTCATTGTTTAGGTTAGGTTTTTAAGAAATTCTTCCTTATATTGAAATGAAATCTTTTCTCCTAAAATTAACACCCATTATTACTAATTCTAACTTCTGGGACCATATGGAGTAAGTTGAACACATCAGTTTCTTAGTACAGTCCTTTAGATTATAAGAGCCGCTGCTCATGCCCTTATTTACTCCATCAAACCTAGGCTTTTCTCTTCTAGGGTCAGCATCACTAGTTCCACCTTTCAATGCCATTATAATGCAGTTCTTTGTAATCTCATTATATTGGTAGCCTCTTATATGGTTGTATTGTTAAATTACTATTATGTATATGTTTTGCAAGTTTAAAGCATATAATTTGTTAAAAGTATGGTTCTTGAAATATAGCACCTAGAATAATTTGCATTCTTATTTTACCTTAAGGTTTATAAAATTTTTCTTGCAATTGAGTGGTCTTGTAATCAAAGGCTGTGGTTTTCAGTTTAGTAGCTGTGTGACTAGGGACAGACCATTTAACTTCCATGAACCTTGGTTTCCACCTTCGTAAAATAGGGATAATAATACTTCTGGTGCCTGGCTTATAGGTCATTGAGGATCAAATGAGGTAATGTAGAGAAAGCATTTCTAAACAATAAGGAACCATATAAAGGCTGAATATTTTTATTTTGTGATTTAACTGTGGGAAGCCAATAAGAGAATGGATGGGAATCTGAGACTCCTCTTTTGACCCCTTTTGTGATCCTTGTGATTTCTTGTTGAAGTGTATTGTGACCTTATTGAAAAGCTTTATGTTCCTATCAAACCTGAATTTAAAGGGTTAACACTTTTAACACAGCAAGGAATGCTGCTGCCTGTTATAGCTAAGGCCAAGATACTCCCCAACTTGGCTTTCTGATAAGAACCTAGTCAAAATTCAGCCTTGGCCTTGGTCTATTCTGAAGCCAATGTTTTGTGTTTTGATGTGACATAATTTGTAACTTCTGCACAGCTGCAAAGTTTCGGGGGGGGGTTCTTTTGTGTGAAATGAGTCTTGAAATATATATCATAAACTCCATGCTCCTGGAGCCAGAGCTAGAAGCATGAAGTAAAAGACATTTCCTTTGTCCTGTCCTTATTTCCTTATCAACTAAACTGTCCTTATCAGAGATGATAAAGAGATAACCAAGACAGAATACTGCCATCTCTCTTATTTTAGACACTAAGTTTTCATTAATAAAATTAACACATTAATATAACTTAGTGCTATGTCATGTGATTTTAGTCCACCAAGACTCATGGATATGTAATCCATGAACTGTCATACAGCCATGTATAAACATGTAAATGCTCTATATGGGCTGTGGATATTTTTTAAATGAAGTATATGGTGCTGTATTTATACTGGATTTGACTATTTTAGGCTATTGTTAACATTAATTTGTACAGGAATTATAGAGAATTTCAAAATGTAAAGTTCTCCAAAATATACCAAGTCTTTATTAGCGACATTTAAAGGATCATTTTAGGAACCCATTTTGGTTAAGTATAAACCTGCACTTCTAAACGATGACATGGCAATTGTTTGAAAGGGTGACATGCATATTTAACATCTGTTTCAGAGTCAGAGGAAAACACTTAAATTTTTAGAAATAAAGAAAAGAGATTTCAATTAGTCTAGAAGAAAGGAGGTAGAGATGTTTTTATACAGTACTAGAAGAATTTTAGAATAAAACATTTAAATTAAAAAAATAATCAGATGTCTAGAGAAGTCAGAGAATTTGGTTTTTATATCCTGCTTTTAGCACTGACTACCTGTGTGACCTTGGGCAAGTCATTTAACATCTCCAACCCTCAGGGTCCTCCTATATAAAATGAGGAATTGTTTGCCAGGAGAATTAATTTGTTTATTATAATTCTTAAGGCATTGTCTAGCTGACTAGAATGATCTCAAGAGGGTTTCATACTTCTATATATGTGGATAATTTTCTTATGAATCTTTGGGTGTGGAACATGAACCAAAAATAAGAGATAACATTGTGGTCACTTTGCTTTTTCTTCATTTTCATGTATTTTCCCTTCCAACAACCTTAAACCAATTAGGTTAGTTATTAGGGCTTTTTTTTTTGCAATCACTTTTCTGATTTTATTACATGTTCTATTATATTCACTAGTACATCAAATGTATAAGAAATTAGAATGATGTTCTTTTTCCCAATCTGTTCTGTTTCCTGATGATCATTCTTTAGGATATTTACTGTTTTTTATTAAATGTTTTCAGCTATTGAAATCTATTTTCTCTCTCTCTTTCTTTCTCTTACACCCACCCTACTAGGAAAAAAAGGAAAAGAAAATCAAATTCTTTGTAAAAATATGCAAGCAAGAAAAAGAAATTCCCTCACTGGCATTGTTTTTAAAAATATGCTTCCTCCTACACCCTAAAATCCATAACTTCTCTCTCAGGATGTAGATAGCATGCCTCATCACTAGTCCTCTGTAATTGTAAATTAATATTATATTGATCAGAATTATTGAAGTTATCAAAATTGTTTATTTTCAAAAAGTTATTGTTATAAATTATTCTCTTATTTCTTTTCATCTTATTCTTTATCAATATTGCAAGTCTTCAGAATTGTTAATTTTTTATATTAATATTATAATTGTTTTTCCAGTTCTGAAGACTTCACTCTGCATCAGTCAAGACAAGTCTTTTATTTCTCTTAGAAATTACCTACTTCTTCATTTTATAGCACAACAGTATCATGTAATATCCATATTCCATAGTTTGTTCCACCATTCCCCAGATGAAGGGCAGTCCCTTTCTTTTTTTTTTAAACCCTTAACTTCTGTGTATTTACTCATAGGTGGAAGAGTGGTAAGGGTAGGCAATGGGGGTCAAGTGACTTGCCCAGGGTCACACAGCTGGGAAGTGTCTGAGGCCGGATTTGAACCTAGGACCTCCCGTCTCTAGGCCTGGCTCTCAATCCACTGAGCTACCAAGCTGCCCCCAGTCCCTTTATTTCTAATTTTTTTACTATCACAAAAAGTTGCTAAAAATATATTTTAAAATATGAGCAATTTTCTTTTTTCCTTTCCTTTCTTTAGAGTATAGTGTAGACTTAATAGTGGTGTAATTATGGTGTTGTATTGCTTAATTATTTTCCACATATTATTCTACATTGTTTTCCAGAATGGTTGTACCCATTCACAAATCTACCAACAGTGAAGCAATATGCTTGTTTTCCCACATCCCCTCCAATAGTAATTTTCTTTTCTTTTCTCTTTTTCCAGTGCAATTTTAAGCAATCATTTTCTGACATTTTGTGATCCATCTGCTCTCCCTCTCTTCAATCTCTCCACCTCTCTTCAAGAAGATAAACATTATGATATAGGTCATATATGTTTTATTTGTACAATACATATTTCCATGTTTGTCTTATGAAAGAAGATACATGTTGCTTACACTAGAGAATAATTCATGGAAGAAATAAGGTGTGTTCATTTTGTTTTTTGTCATTTTGCAAATCTAATGGGTTTGAGATAGAAGCTCAGAATTTTTTTAATTTGTACTTTTGTAATCATTAATGATTCAGAACATTTTTTCACATGGCTGCATTTAGCCTAATGTTTTATTGTTTGTTTTCCCCCACAGAATTGCCTTTTCACATCTTTAAACCATTCATCATTTAGGGAAAGGATGTCATTCTTGTAAATTTGAATTAGATGCTTATAGATTTTGAAAATGAGATGTTTATCAAAGAAACTTGCTGTAAAGATTTTCCAAGCTATTTCCTTTAAATCTTAGCTTTATTGAATTTCTTTACATGAAAACCTTTTCATTGTATAATCAGAATTATAAATTTTATCTTTCAAATTGCTATGAATCTTTGCATGTCCTTTAACCTAGCAATACCACTATTAGGTCTGTACCCCCCAAAATATCAAAGGAATATAAAATAGACACATATGCACAAAATATTTGTGGCAATTGTATTTTGTAGTGTCAAAGAATTGGAAATTGAGAGAATGTTGATCAATTGGAGAATGGCTAAACAAGTCAAGGCATATGAATATGATGGAATAAGATTATACTATAATACATGATGAGCAGGATGCTTTTAAAAAATGCTTACAGAAACTGATGAAAAGTGAAGCAAACAGAACAAGGATAGCATAGTACATACTGTTAGCCATATCGTTTGATGATCAACTGTGAATAATAGCTATTTTTTTAGCACAGTGATCCAGGATAGTCCAAAGGACTTAGGATGAAAAATGCTGTCTACCTCCAGAAAAAGAAGATGAAGTCTGAATATGGATTGAAACATGCATTTTTTAAACTTCATTATTCTGTGAGGTTGTTTGGTCTGTGTTTTCTTTTATAACATGACTAATATAGAAATGTTTTTCATAACTGAACATGCATAATTCATATCAAATTGCTTACCTTTTCAAGGATCAGGGAGGAAAGGGGGGAGAAGGAGAATCTGGAATTCAAAAATTTTTCTAAAGATGGTAAAAAATTATTTATGTGAAATTGAAAAAAATAAAAAGAAACAAAATATATTACTCAAAAAGGTTTTTTTTTAAAAAAAAAAAAAAGATATAGCATTCTTTTACAACTTTCAGTCACTTAAAATTATAGTCCTTAGTGATTTTCCTGCAACTTGAATCTCTGGAGAAAATTAGTTCATAAATTACCTGATTGATTTTTGTCTTTATTCTTTAATTTTAATTTTTTTCTTTTTTTCTTTATTTTTATTCTTGTCTTTATTAAATAATGCAGAGTATTTGACTACCTTTCAGTTGCTGTTTTCTAGTAAAAACTATTTTAATTTGAGCAATGTTATATATCTCAACTTATTTTATTTTTATTTTTTAGAAAAAAATTTTCCATGGTTACATGATTCATGTTCTTGCTCTCTCCTAAAAACCGACCCACCCCCATAGCCAATTCCCATTACCACTGGTTTCTTCATATGTCATCAATCAAGACCTATTTCCATATTATTGGTAATTGTTCTAGAGTAATCATTAAGAGTCTACATCTATAAGAGGCATAAGTTTAAAAGTAGGTATGTAAGCAGTCTAGGAAAAGCCTTAGCTGGAGGTCATGGACATTCTGAATGGAATACAGGGGAAGGAGGAAGTGGTTTGTGCCTGAGAAGGACTCCATGGTGGTTGGAACAAACTATTTCTGACCCAGGGAGATCTCAGAGCTAGGGGAGTTGTATCCAGATTCCCTGGGATCCTGAGAGTGGTGAAGGCTTACAGCAGAGGACATCAGCACCAAGTAGGGAAGTGGCTTGTGATCTGGTGAATCTTTTGGGAATGGATTTGTTGTGTAAATTAAGGGCTACTATCCAATGTACTGAATCTGGTGATATTTCTTTGCATCTCCCAGAGGAATCTTTGAAGGCCTTTCCATTGCTTTTCTTAGATTCTTGAAGTACAGAGGATGACTTAGGTACTATCTAGCCAATACCTGAGGATATACCTAAGGATTTGTGGTCAAGATCATCCACAGATGTTGGGTTGCTAAAATCAGCACTCCAGTCAGGGTGAGGACAAAGGAAGGACCAGTTCCTTGTGTGTCTCAGTATCCCTTGACTAAGGAGGCAATAGATGGGATTCGTCTGATTATTGAGTCCCTAATCCAACAAGGGATAATAATACCGTGCTTTTCTTAGTACAATACACTGATTTTGCCTATAAAGAAGCCAAAACCAGATGAAAATGGCCGACCTGTTTACCAATTTATTCAAAATCTAAGAGCAGTAAATGATTATGTCATCAAGACACATCCAGTTGTTCAAAATCCAGCTGCTATAATTTCTTCCATTCCAAGTCAGGCTAGATATTTCACCTTGGTAGATTTATGTTCTGCATTTTTCTCCATACCAATTCACAAGGATTCTCAAAAGATCTTTGCTTTCACTTGGAAAAGACTAAGTGAACGTGGACTCATCTCCCACAGGGGTATACCAACACACCTAGCCAGTTCTCTCAGATTCCAAATCAAGATCTGAAAACAATTAAATAGAGTAAATTGGTACATTTTGTGGATGATGTTCTTTTGGCATCCCCAAATGCAAAGATGTGTCTTAGGGATAGCAAGATTCTTTTGATTGAATTGTATAAATGAGGACATAAAATCTCCAAAGCAAAATTACAATTCATTTTGCCCCATGTGCAATATCTCGGTTGCGTGTTGTCAGAGGGTTCCAGAAGTATTACACAAAAGAGAATAGCTGACATACAGAAATGGAGTGCACCTAAAACTAAAAAACAACTTAGAGCTATTCTTGGAACTACTGGTTTCTGTAGACAATGGATTCCTGGATCACTAAGTATTTAACAGATCTGACCAGAAATACAGAACCAGAACCTATGAAACTAAAGCCCGAACATTGCTTACCCTTGGATAAGCTGAAAGAAGCCATTCTATTTGCACCTGCTTTAGGAATCCCAGACTATGAGAAACCTTTTCAGCTGTTTGTCAGTGAAACAAAAGGTATAGCTTCTGGTGTGTTGACACAGAATTTGGAACAAAGTTATTGTCCAATTGGGTATTATAGCTGTCAATTAGATCCAATAGCTTTGGGGACAGTACCCTGTCTAAGGGGGGTAGCAGCAGCAGCTGTGTTAGTCCAGAAGTCAGCTGATCTAGTTTTGGGATATCCTTTAACAGTCTATTGTTTACATCAGATAGAAGCACTAATGAGGAAGTTTCGTACTCAAACATATTCAGACCAACAAATATCTAAGTGTGAAATTATTCTCGTAGGTAGTGAGAACATGCAGTTGAAGAGATGTAGCATATTTAATCCAGCTACTCTTCTTCCAGATTTGCCAAAGAATGGTGAGCCATTGCATGAATGTGTTGAGGTAGTAGATCTTGTGGATATGCCTAGGATGGATTTAAAAGACACTCCACTTGAAAATCCAGACTTGGTGTTATTCACAGATGGATCATCATATTTATGTAATGGAATCAGAGGTACTGGTGCTGCAGTTGTCACAGAATTTGAGACACTGTGGTATGGCTCATTACCAAGTAATCTTAGTGCTCAGGGTGCTGAATTGGTGGCATTGAAGTAAGCATGTCTTCCAGCTGATGTTAAAGTGAAAATATTTACATGGACTCTCAATATGCATTTTCTTTTTGCCATGCAACAGGAATGATCTGGAAACAACGAGGTTTTATTACTGCATTGGGAAAACTAATAGCTCATGCAGGAATAATAACTGAGTTGTTAGAAGCAATCCAGAAGCCAAAACAGCTGGCAGTAATTCATTGTCAGAGCCATACTCTTGATAGAGATTCAGTCTCTAAAAGAAATCACAGAGCTGATATCACTGCAAAGTATGCAGCCCAGAATGCTCCAGTTTATGTAATGAATTTAACACCTATTGATTCTGATGATCTAGAGAAAGCTTATGTAGACTCAGATATCCAGAAATGGAAGGATAAATTTGGAGCTAGGAAAGAACATGGGATATGGATTACTAATACAGGAAGACGATTGTTACCAAAAGATTTGTATACCTATTTGTGTCAAGCCATCCACAAAAAAGATCATTTTGGCACACAAGTTGTTGTGGTTTCCATCAAGACACAATGGGTTGCTCCTGGAATAAGTACTGTTGCAAATAAGATCTGTAATAGTTGTTGAGTCTGCCAAAAGTTCAATCAAAGTGCATTCAGAAAGAAAGGTTTGGGTGGTAGGTCTTTAGCATATTGTCCATTTGAGAGTTTACAGATTGATTATATCTGTATGCCTAAAGCCGGAAGATACAAGTATTGTCTTGTGATAGTTGCTAGACTAACTAAATGGCCTGAAGCTTTTCCATCAAATACCAACGCAGCAAGTTTTGTGGTGAAAGTGTTACTCCAGGAAGTTGTGCCTAGATTTGGTGTACCTTTAACCATAGATTCGGATAAGGGATCTCATTTCACTTAGGATATCCTTAGAAGAGTCTATGAGACTCTAGGAATAACACCTAAATATCATGTTCCTTATCACCCACAGAGTTCAGGTCAAGTGGAGTGTATGAATAGGGAACTCAAGACTAGGGTTGGAAAACTCTGTGCTGAAACTCATCTTACATGGCTAGAGATTCTTCCTATAGCTTTGTTTTACCTACGTATGAGGCCAAGAGAAGATCTGCATATATCATTGTATGAGATGCTCTTTGGACATGCTCCACAGCAAGCAAAAACTTTTAAGGCTGTTTATGCATCACTCTTTGGAGGTGATTGCCAAGTTGCTTCATATTTAAGTGCTTTACAGCAGAGGCTAAGAGAATTAAAAGATATGGGAGTATTAATTCAATCTGGTCCATTGGATTATTCTCTTCATAATTTTCAACCAGGTGATATGGTCTATGTGAAAAATTTTGCCAAAACATCGGCAACAGAACAAAATTGGGTAGGTGCTTATACAGTTGTATTATTTTCACCATCTTCTGTGCAAGTTTTAGGTAGAGATTTGTGGTATCATTGTTTGCATATTTAATTAGCACATGGAATAGATAATGAAAATGTAGGGATTGTTAATAATGAAGAAGAAGAAGAGATCGTGTAATTTGAGATCTTCAGTCAATTAGAGTCTGCAGTCAGAAAGTTCAGTAAGGAGAGGAACATTCCAGTGGAAGAGGACGTTTGGATGGAAGAGTACATGGATGAAGAGGATTCAGGATTCAGAATTTATCAACATTGTATTAAGACTAATGAACTTATTAACTGAACTCATAGAACTTCATTTTCAAGTATTTTCTTAAAGAAGAGGATTAATCATGGACAATTTGGATTGAATGGTTTTAAAAGTATTTTGGGTAATGTAAATAGTTTCACTACATACTCATATGCATCCAACATTGCACATAAAACTATCAAGAACTTCGATAGAGAAGAAGAGAAAAGGAGAGAAGAGAAGATTTCCTTGAGGAATGGAACATCATAAGAAGAAAGGAGATCTGCAGGAGATCTAGAGTTTTGGTAGGTATCATACATTCATCAGTAACATGTTGCAACACAATATAGCAAAGAAACAACATAAATCAGATACATATGACACAAACATGTTAGGATACTTTATATTCCTTATAGAATGGAACAATGTATAAACACTAACAAAATTAGACTTAGCTATAGGATAAGTAAGTACTAACAAAGGAAAGATAGTTACTAACAAAGATTAGCTAGTTATTTAGGTAGATGTAGCTAGACTAATATAATAATATCACAGGAGTAGTTTAGAATAGTTTAGTGAAATAGATATAGTATTAGATTAGATTAAAGGATATGTTAAGGTACTAATGTACATTACAGTGAGGACACAACAAACATAACAAAATTGCATTACATGAAGAACATATAACATATTACAGATCACATATCACAAATAATGTAAATAGTTGTGTAAATAGTATGTGTATATTGTAAATTGTATTATAGTGTAAGTATTGTATATATGTAAAGGGTGCACATATGTATATTTGATATGTATATGTTATATGTTTATATGTATATATCATACATGTATATACTATGTATATGTTGTATGTGTGTATCATTTGTATATGTGTATAAATGTAAATTCTGTGAATACTTTGACATAATTGAGTTGCAAACATTTAGATGTAATTTGCATAAGGGAGTTTGATGTTTTGTTGTACTTTTGATGTAAAGACGTATGCAATGTTGTGTTAAAATGTAATTTTCAAAATTGTTTGCATTTGTTAGTTGGTAGGATATTTCTGTATTAGAATAGGAATTAGGTGTAATGTTTGTTTTGACTTTTGTGTTGATATTTCATATTTGCTGTTGATTTTGTTAATTTTTGTTGGAAATTTGCATTGTTACTTGTTGCTTTGTGCTTTGAACTATGTAACTGTTCAATGTATTTATCCCTTTACCTTTCCTTGTTAAAATCCGTAGTGTAGGGTAGAGTAGGATAGTGTTAGATAGAATAGAAGTAGTGTAGGTTGTTTGTTATTTTGGATTAGAATTTAGTTTAGTTTGTAGTGCACAAATACCAAAATATTGTGTGGAACACTATTTTGGCTTTGTGCAAAGGGGGGGAACTGTAAGTGGCATAAGTTTAAAAGTAGATGTGTAAGCAGGCTAGGAGAAGCCTTAGCTGGAGGTCATGGGCATTCTGAATGAAATGCAAGGAAAGGAGGAAGTGGCTTGTGCCTGAAAAGGTGCCATGGTGGTTGGCACAAACTGTTTTTGGCCCTGGGAGATCTCAGAGCTAGGGGAGTTGTATCCAAATTCCCTGGGATCCTGAGAGTAGTAAAGGCTTACAGCAGAGGACATCAGACCTAGAGAGCAGCACCGAGTAGGGAAGTGGTTTGTGATCTGGTGGACAGCATTGCAAACTTTCTCTCCCTACCTGGATAACTTGGATCACCTGTTCTGGTGCAGTTGACATCTGGCATCCTGAAACCATCCCTGGATTAGCCATGAGATCCCAAGTAAAGCCACCCTCAGGTCCTCAGCTAAGCTGACCAAACCTGGCTGGAACCAGGTTGGAAGGAACTTTTCCCTTGTGACTCTAGTACAGCTTTCTTTGGGCCCTGTCTTACTTAGATCATAGGAGAGTGTAGTCAAGTTCTTTCCCTCCCCCTGTGGTTTGCCCTTAGCTTTTAAGTGTAGTAAACCCTATTCTCATCCTTAATCTTAGTTTGTCCTTGATTAAATGTGTTGCCTTAACTTATAAACTCCTGCATTTACTTTGCTGATGGTACCATAGGCCTTGTCTTGGTGCTTCAGAATGGCAATTGGACCTAACAGCCACTTCAGTAACAGACACCCCTTTGCTGTTAAACTTTAGTCTCCCTAGTGGGCCCCTTCCAGTCATTCCTGTCTCTCACACCCACCAGGACCCATATTTACTGTTTCAGGCACCTTTCCCTGGTTTCTCCCTTAACACATCCCAAATCATGTCTGCATCAACCCATGTGTTAAAGCAGTTGTTTTTCTTCTGTGTTTTCACTCCTGTAGTTCTTTCTGAATGTTGGTAGTGTTCTTTTCCATAAATCCCTCGGAATTGTCCTGGGTCTTTGCGTTGCTAATACAGAAGTTCATTACATTTGGTTTTACCACAGTTTATCAGTCTGTGTACAATGTTCTTCTGGTTCTGCTCCTTTCACACTGCATCAATTTCTGGAGGTTGTTCCAGTTCACATGGAATTCCTACAGTTCATTATTCCTTTGAGCACAATAGTATTCCATCACCAACAGATACCACAATTTGCTCAGCCATTCCCCAGTTGAAGAGCATACCCTCGTTTTCCAGATTTTTGCCACCACAAAGAGCAAGGCTATAAATATTTTTGTACAAGTTGATTTATCTATGATCTCTTTGGGGTACAAACCCAGCAATTGTATGGCTGGATTGAAGGGCAGGCATTCTTTTATAGCCCTTTGAGCATAGTTCCAGATTGCCATCCAGAATGGTTGGATCAGTTCACAACTCTACCAGCAGTACATTAATGTCCTAATTTTGCCACATCCCCTCCAGCATTCATGCCGTCATTTTAGCAGGTCTGCTAGGTATGAGGTGATACCTAAGAGTTGTTTTGATTTGCATTTCCCTAATTATTAGTGATTTAGAACACTTTCTCATGTGCTTATTGATACTTTTGATTTCTTTATCTGAAAATTGCCTACTAATGTCCCTTTCCCATTTAACAATTGGGGAATAGCTTGATTTTTTGTACGATTGATTTAGCTCCTTATATGTTTGAGTAATTAGATCAGTGTCAGAGTTTTTTATTTGTAGAAAACCTTTTTAATTTAATGTAATCAACATTATTCATTTTATATTTTGTAATTTTTTCTAACTCTTGCTTGGTTTTAAAATCTTTCCTTTCCTAGCAATCTGACAAGTATACTATTCGTTTTGCCTAATTTTCTTATAGTTTCCTTCTTTTTATTCAGTCATTAACCCACACTGAATTTATCTTGGTATAGGGTGTGAGATGTTGATCTAAACCTAATCTTTCCCATAATTGTGTTCCAATTTTCCCTGTAGTTTTTGTCAAATAGTGGATTTTTGTCCCAAAAGTTGGGCCTTTTGTGTTTATCATAGACTGTCTTGCTGATGCCACTTACCCCAAGTCTATGCCACTGATCCTCCCTTCTGTCTCTTAGCCAGTGCCAAATTGTTTTGATGACTGCTGCTTTATAGTATAGTTTAATATCTGGTACTGATCGGGCCCCCTTCTTCACATTTTTTTCAGTTTTTCCCTTGATATTCTTGATGTTTTGTTCTTCTAAATGAACTTTGTTATAGTTTTTTTCTAATTCCCTAAAAAAGTTTCTTAGTAGTTTGATAGGTATGGCACTAAATAAGTAAATTAATTTAGGTATATTGGTCATTTTTCTTATGTTAGCTCGTCCTACTGAAGAGCATTCAATATTTTCAAAATTGTTTAGAACTAGTTTTAATTGTTTGGAAAGTGTTTTGTATTTGTGTTTGTATAATTCCTGTAATTGTCTTAGCAGATAGATTCCTAAGTATTTTATATTGTCTAGGGCAGAGGTCAGCAATGTATGGCTCTCGAGCTATATCTGGCGGCCAAATATGGCTCTTTCTGCAGGAGCCATAAAGTCAATTTTTTTTCAGGTGCTGTTACAGGAGCTCGCACTCTTACAGGAGAGCACACTGTGAGCACTGTACAGCTCTCATGAAATTACACTTTAAAAAATGTGGCGTTTATGGCTCTCACGGCCAAAAAGGTTGCCAACCCCTGGTCTAGGGTGACTTTAAATGGTGTTTCTCTTTCTACCTCTTGCTGCTGTGATGTGTTGGAAATATATGTAGAAATGCTGATGATTTATGTGCATTTATTTTGTATCCTACAACTTTGCTAAAGTTGTTGATTATTTCTACTATCTCTTTAGTTGGTTCTCTAGGATATTTTAAGTAGACCATTATATCATCTGCAAAGAGTGATACCTTAGTCTCTTCATTGCCTATTTTGATACCTTTAATTTCTTTTTTTCTCTAATTGTTACTGCTAGTGTTTCTAGTACAATGTTAAATAATAGAGGTAATAATGGGCATCCTTGTTTACTCCTGATCTTATTGGGAAGGCTTCTAATTTATCCCCATTGCATATGATGCTGGTTGATGGTTTTAGGTATATACTGTTTATTATTTTTAGGAAAAGTCCTTCTATTCCTTTACTTTCTAGTGTTTTCAGTAGGAATGGTTGTTGTATTTTGTCAAAGGCTTTTTCAGCATCTATTGAGTTAATCATGCAATTTTTGTTTGTGAGCTTGTTGATATAGTCAATTATGTGGATGGTTTTCCTAATGTTGGACCATCCTTGCATTTCAGGTATAAATCGCACCTGATCATGATGGATAACCCTCTTGATCATTTGCTGGAGTCTTTTTGCATCTATGTTCATTAGGGAGATTGGTCTATAGTTTTCTTTCTCTGCTTTTGATCTACCTGGCTTTGGAATTAGTACCATATTTGTGTTACAGAATAAATTTGGTAGGACTCCTTCTTTGCTTATTATGTCAAATAATTTGTATAATATTGGGATTAGTTGTTCTTTGAATGTTTGATAGAATTTACTTGCGAATCCATCAGGCCCTGGTGATTTTTTTTAGGGAGTTCTTTAATGGCTTGTTCAATTTCTGTTTCAGATACTAAATTATTTAAGTATTCTATTTCTTCTGCTGTTAATCTAAGCAATTTATATTTTTGTAAATATTCATCCGTATCACCTAGATTACTATATTTATTGCTATATAATTGGGAAAATCATTTTTAATGATTCCCTTAATTTCCTCTTCATTAGAGGTGAGGTTTCCCTTTTCATCTTAGCTACTATTAATTTGGTTTTTTTCTTTCTTTTTTTGTTAGATTTTATTAGATTTAGAATTTACTTTTTTTACGTTTTAACTTATAGTTCTTTATCTGACAAAGTTATCATAGGAGCTTTGGTTCAGATCATACTTTGAGGTTTATTGACAAATTTTTCTTTTCATTTTCTTCTTTCAAATATATTATATAACATCAGTACATCTATATCAATTACTCCATTTTTATCAGTAATTGGAATTTTGTAATGATTTTCATTATTTGTCCCAGTCATTAGTTCTTCCCTGAATCCAAATTATTTCCATGTTGGTAAAATATGTCAAATTTCTGGGCCTTGCTGTTGTTTTGCCATCTGTGCCATCTGTTCAGGGTATGCATGGCTCTCATTTTGGTACCATTTTCTTCCTTTCCTACTCTCTGTCTTATTGCCATTTCTCATTGTTCTCTTCTTCCAGCACCCAATTGATGGTTTATTAGTTGTTGATTTTGTCATTTTATTCCCTGCTGTTTCCTAGCAGGGAGTACTCTAATTATGGTAGAAAGTGAGCATTCATTTGATAAACAATTTGTTTATAAAAACGTAAAGGACAGTGAAATTTTCTTCCAAGAATATATACCCGCCACTTCCAGACAGAATGCTATATCAGAATGATCAGCCTATCCAGATGTAGCTTCATGAGCTTAAGTGCTTTTTTTTCGTTTTTGTTTTATGTACTAGAACAAATGTACTAGAACAAATTCTTCAGTTGAAAAGGCTATATAATGTTTTGATGGGGTAAATATAATGACACAGCAAGATGCTCTGCATGTGTGTTTTTCAGAAATTTATTTGTATCATTAGCATGAACAGTGCTTATTTACTTATTGTGTTTAGCCATTGTAGAGATTCTTTTTCAGCATTTCCAACCTGATGTTGGACTTCAGTATCTAATGTTAGAGCTCAAAGACTTACTTGGTATGCCTCTAAATCCCTTCTTGCCAACATACACTCTCTTTGAGAGTTCTATCAGTATTACAAGGAACAGTGTTTAGTTACTAAAAGCTTTGTAATCATAAACATCCTTTTCTCCTGCTATCCCATTTTGACAGTCTTTAGGAAAATGGAAAGTAGCTTTCCTTCAGAGATGAAGCATCTTTAAAAATATTAATATAAGAAGATTGATTTATTATTAAGGGTTTGGAAAGATAATTTAGATATATCATCTTGTTTATCCTGTCCCTATTCTCCTTTTTATTGTTACTGCATTATTTCAGTCATGTCTGACTCCTTATGTTCCCATTTGGAGTTGTCTTGGCAAAGATCCTGGAGTGATTTCCCATTTACTTCACCAGCAACCCATTCAGGGTCAAAAAAGCTAATAAGTGTCTGAGACCAGATTTGAACTCAGGAAAATGAGTCTTTCTGACTCTAGGCTCAACACTCTATCTACTGTGCCTTTCCCTTTTTTATGGATTAGAAATTAAGGACTAGAGAAGTTAGAAGATTTTTCCACAGTTATATTGCCAATGGGTTACATAGTCAAGGGTTTGATCCAGGTCTTGTGATTCCAAATGCAATTTCTCTATTTTAACACTTGGCTCCAGTTTTTTTTTTATCAAAAGGAAAAGAAAAAGATACTATTCAGGAAAACAAACAGTTGAAACAGGATGAAAAACACTTGGAACTTTGATTTACTCTTTAACACTAAAGCATCATTGTTTTTTGATAAGTATTCCCAGAAATATAACATGTCAGGAAGACATATCTGGGAGAGAAACTCCTTCATTTGCATCAAAGTTGTCAGAAATACATGACATTTATGTAGTACTGTTGACTTCTGCTTACTAGGCTGATACCACAGTTAAGAAAGTTGATTTCTCCTATGTTGTTTATCTGATTTTCAGACTTACCTAATAAAAATCAAATGCACAGTCCACCTGTGTGAGGCTCAATTTTGGGGGACTTGTCAATCAACATACATTTTGTGTCAGGAATTATGCTAAGCATTTGTATTATTGGGTTTTTTCCCCTTTTTCTAAAGATTGATTTTCCATAAATTTTTAAAAGAGGGAGAAAGAGATTTCAGAGAGAAGAACTTTGCTTACTTATGGTAGTCAAAATAGTTTACATGATTTCAAGCAACATTATAGCACTCTAGCAATGGCTAACATTATATAGCAATTTAAGTTTTGCAAAGTGTTTTATATATGTTATCTCATTTAATTCTCATGACAAATCTACAATTTAGGTGCTAGTCTTATCTATCTTCTACAGATGAGGAAATCAAGGCTCATAAAGGATTTAATGATTTGCCCAGGATAGCATAGTAAGTATCTGGGGCAAAATTTACAGTTGTCTCCCTGAATTTAAGTTTAGCACTCTATCCACATTTAGAAAAGCACAGTATCCAGAACAAGAGAAATTGTTCCCACTGTAATAGCATTAGCTAGAATATATCATAAAGGTCCTGATTCTTTTTAGACATCATATTTTGGGAAGAGCATGAGCAATATGAAGACTGTCCTGAATCTTGAAGGGATCTAGAGACTAGGAAATATAATTGGCCGTAAGAATTAAGGAAAGACTTTAAGTGTTTCAAAGGCTATCATAGGGAATAAAAATATGATTTATTTGCTTTTCTTTGCAATGGTTAGAACTTGGAACAGTGCCTTGGATATAGAGACAGTCATACTTATACTCAGTGGAAGAAAAACATTTTTTAAACAATTAGAGCAGTTCACAAGTCAAATGGGCTACCTTAGGATATAATATAATGATGATGATGTTGATGATGATGACATTGATAGTTAACATACAGAGCTTAAGATTGCAAAGCATATCAGGAATATTATCTCATTTTATTCTTACAATAATCTGGGGAAATAAATGGTATTATCATCCTAATTACACAAATGAGAAAACTGAAGCAGTCCATGTTTAGGTAACTTTCATAGAGTCAAACAGTTAATTAGTAGCTGAATGAAGCTGGTTTTGAACTCATATACTTCTGATACCACATCCAACACTCTTTCCATTGTGTCACCTGGCTGCATTTTTCTTTATCACCACTTGTTAGGGATATTGAGGAGCAGATCCTTGTTTAGATATGAGTTAGACTAGATGGATTCTGTGATACTCTCAAATCTGAGAACCTGTCATTCTCTGTGAAAACAATTTGAAATAATGGGAATATGTGCACTTGCATAAGATGTGTGTGTGTGTGTTTGTGTATGTGTGTGTATACACACAGCAGAACTTTTTTGTTTGTCATTCATTCATTCATTCATTCAGCCAATGTTTTTGAATGCCTGTCTTTCAAACCTTTCAAATATTTTTGCTATTGCTCTCTGCTTAGTCTTGGTTGAAGACCCAACCATAAAAAAGAGAGGAGGCAATTAATCCAGTTTTCCAATTACTATGACCATTCATAATCTTTTTCCCCTCTCATTTCCTCTGATGTTAAATTTTTATAATTTGTCTGGGGCTTCAGCCATATCATGTCCCCTTGAAGTCTATATCCTGACTTTGCATTAAAGCAAAATGGCATGATATCTTCCATAATATATCATTTGATTCTTTTGTAGCTGATCCAGACTGAGTCACTAAGACTCTTCCATTTTTTTTGACAAAGCTGGAAGATCATTTCTGTTATATGACTTCTCTTGTTTAAATCTTTAATTTTACATTGGCTGCAATCTACAAGGCTACATATTTTCAAAGAGATGTGGACTAAAGCTGTGATTTAAATTATATGCAGAACCCCAATTAAAGAATATCCTCTGCCAATGTAGAATAACTTCTCTGTAGCTAAAACTGTTATAAAGATGCTTACAGTGTTGAGAGGTTAAGGGACTTGCCTGGGTTTACACAACCAGAATATGTCAGAGGCAGGAACTGAGCACACATCTTCCTGGCTTTGAGTCCCCTCTCTCTATATTATGCCATGTCATGATTCACAAAAATCATAAACAAAATGAATCATCTTAACTCAACTTTTTCCTTGGAATTGCTAGTAGCCTCCAGTTTAGAGCTAAAAGCTCCATCTACCAATAATGGTTCCTATGCCTGGAACTCTGTTTTTCCTGCTGAGATAAAGGGCAGGAAAACAGATTTACCATTAAGACCTATAAAGGTTATTGGCGACTTTTGCATTTTTTTCAGAGGACACAGGGAGATTCGTGGCTGGAGACATTTTAAAAGTTTAAATTCACTTATTAATTAATTATATTAAAGTTCCCAAGTATTTCTTCCTTCCCTTCCCTCCCTGCACAAAAGAAGGCAACATTTGACAAAAACATATATATATGTGTGTGTGTGTGTGTGTGTGTGTGGATAGATAGATAGATAGATAGATAGATAGATAGATAGATAGATAGATAGCTGTGTCCTGCTTGTTTCTGTTTATCAGTTCCTTCTCTGGAGGTGAACATACACAAGATATTCTTTAAGCATTATTTCTATTGATGTATATAATGTTTTCTTTGTTCTCTCATTTCATTCTTAAATGTTTTTTAAAATGATCTTGCCATTTCTTATAGTCTAATAGTATTCTATTACAATCATATACATAAACAATCACAACTTGTTTAGCTATTCTCCAGGTGTTGGGCATCCCTTCAATTTTCAGTTCTTTGCCACTACAGAGAGAACTGCTACAAACATTTCAGAATACATAGGTCCTTACCTTTTTCTTTGATTACTTTAGGAAACAAACCTAATAGTAGTACTGCTGGATCAAAGAGTATACATTGTTTTATACCTCCTTGAGCATAATTTCAGATTCTTTTCCAAAATGATTGGGTCAATTCCACTAATAGTGTATTAGTGTCTCTATCTTTTTTACCTCCAACATTTGTCATTTTGCACTTTTGTAAGTTTAACCAAGGTATGAGATGATATTGCAACATGATTTAGATTTGCATTTCTTTAATCAACAATGGTTTTTTTATGTGATTATATATAGCTTTGATTTATTCAACCAGAAACTACCTGTTCATATTTTTTTTACCACATATCAATTGGGAAATGGCTAATGTTCTTGTAAATTTGACAGAGTTCTCTTTATATTTTAGATATGTGATCTCAATCTGAGAAACTTTCAAAATTTTCCCTGTTTTCTGCTTTCCTTCTTATCTTGGTTATATTGCTTTTATATGTATAAAACCTTTTAAATCTAATGTAATTAGAATGATCTATTTAATATCTCACAATGCTTTCAATCTCTTGTTTATTCATAAAAATCCTTCTTCTATCCATAAATATGATAATATTTTCCCTGTCCTCCTAATCTGCTTATAAAAGCTCCCTACATATCTATTCCATGTATCCATTATGTTCCAACTTTTAGATGTAAAGATTTAAGTATTTCCCTCCCTCCATAATTTTACCTCCACTGTAAAAGTTTTTTTCTTATGTACATCATTTATATAATTTCCTCCATTTTCCCCTCCTTTTCCCCTTTTCACTAGACATTCTTCTTTCTTGACTATCCATTTTTAGATCATCCCAATATTATCAAGTCACTTCTGTACCCTCCTTTTCTAAACAATTTTTTAAACTGCTTAAACAATAATAAAGTTTTTCTACATTATGTATATATAATCTACGCATATAGAAAATTAAAGAGCTTAACTTTATTAAGGCTCTTAATATTTCTCTTCCATATTTACCTTTTCATCCTTCTCTTGAATCTTATATATGAAAGTAAAATTTTCTATTCAGTTCTGGTCTTTTAATCAGGTTTGTTTGAAAATCCTCTATTTCATTAATTACCTTTTTATTTCCCCTGAAGTATTATTCGTGGTTATAATCCTTGCTTTTTTTCCCTTATAGAATATCATTTTCCTACCCCTCTGTTTCCTTTGACGTGGTAGCTATTAAATCCTGTGTAATCTTGACAATATCTCCACGTGATTTGAATTGTTTCTTTCTGGCTGCTTAAAGTATTTTCTCTTTGATCTGGGATCTCTGGAATTTAGCTTTACTATTCCTGGTAGTTTTCATTTCAGGATTTTTTTCATATGATGATCAGTAAATACTTATTTCTAGTTTACTCCTTTTATCTAGGATAACAGGGTGATTTTCCTTGATAATTTTTTGTAATATACATGGCTTTCAAGAATCTCAGTCATTCTTTTTTTTTAAACCCTTGTACTTTGGTGTATTGTCTCATAGGTGGAAGATTGGTAAGGGTGGGCAATGGGGATCAAGTGACTTGCCCAGGGTCACACAGCTGGGAAGTGGCTGAGGCCGGGTTTGAACCTAGGATCTCCTGTCTCTAGGCCTGACTCTCACTCCACTGAGCTACCCAGATGCCCCCCTCTCAGTCATTCTTAAATTGTCTGTAATTTATTTTCCAGGTTATTTGTTTTAATTTTGTGCTTCCAAGGTGGTATTATTTGGAAAGAGGTATAGTAACTGATCTTCTAGTGTGTTCTTTAATCCTTGCCCAAGAAGGGTCTCTGTCCCCTTGAGATTGTGATTGATACTGCCTGTCAAAGATCCTGTTACCTTTTGTTTGAAAGTGCTCCTCTCTGCCCTCGAATGATGAACCAGAAAGGGGTATAGTCAATGTATTTGTCAAATGCTGTCTGGTCCTATATCCATTGATAGCATAAAAATCCCCTATAATCTCTTTCTGACAAGTTCTCAGATCTCATTATTTCTGGCTTGAGAGTTCTTGAATCTGCTACTGCTTCTGTTGCCACAACCTGGTCCCACTACTGGTGTTTTATTTAAGTCATCCTACACTTCACATTATAGAGTTCTCTGACCTCCAAAGTTGTCCTCAGCTGTAAAATGCCTCAATCAGACCTTTTGTTGCCTCTGTTACTCCAGAATTAAATTTGAGTCATTATGTTAAAGTTGCTTGGAGGGGAATATTAGAAGAAATTGACTGCTTCTTTTACCTTGTATTTTAGCTATACCCATCAAAGAATCTTTTTTAAAATAATGCTATTACAATTTTATGTTTATGTGTCATGAAAGTGACTGCAATTAAGACAAATGTAAAGGACAAGCCAAGAAACTTACATTTAGATAGAGTTAAAGGAGAAATAAATTTTTGATCATTATGTATTATTGAAAATGGCAGCATGGAATTCTGGGTGAAGCTTGACCCTGTATTTTGCAGGAATTCCATGCTGCCATTTTCAATAATACATTATTTTGTTTGGTTTTGGTTTTGAGGAAAGAACAAGAATTTGCAGAGCTCTGGCTATCTTCCTGAAGTCGTCTCTTCTCCACTGAGACTTTAGGACTATACAATTGTTTCACTCAATATTACTCTAAGAAAGGTTCCATGAGAGGCTTCATTTTGAGTGCTTACATTTGGTGAATAAAAATAATTAATTTTATTTTGAATCATAAATGAATTATAGGAATTCTCATGAATTCTAAGGATCATGATACTAGAGGTAAAACAGTCACATTCTGCTTCCATCATATTTGGAGCAAGTGTTACATATATTGTGAGTTTGTACATCCCTGTCAAGTTCAAGATTCATTTAATAATCTAGTGATGGTCTTAGAATTCAACCCAAGTGTCTTGTTTGACCCAGTTGCTATATCATTAAAGTTCAGGTTGAAAGTGAAAGACACACAATACCAGTGAATTGAGGATCAAGGTTTAGAAATCATTCTCTCTCAAAACTATTTTGAATAAAATGCTCACTGTTTTTCTCCCTTCTTATTTCTTGGACAGTGTTTGTTAGGTTCAACTCCAGCCATGGTTTCCCTGTGGAGGTCGATGCAGATACGAGCATCTTCCAGCTCAAGGAGGTGGTTGCTAAGCGACAGGGGGTTCCAGCTGACCAGTTGCATGTGATTTTTGCAGGGAAGGAGCTTAGGAATGACTTGACACTGCAGGTAAGTCTCCCCTTGTGGATTCGTTGCTGGGATGCTGCCAGCCCCACTGCTCCAGCCTCTCATGCTGCCAATCTGACATTCATGCCTGAGATCTAATAGAATAAATAGTGCCTGGGGATTCCTTGAACTTTACTCCACACTGCTTCATTAATTCTGACCTTCTTAATTATGCATTAAAACAGCAAGCAGGAAGGATAGGAAGAACGAATATGAGTGAGAGAGAGAAGACATGAGCTGTGCTTAGTGAATAAATGTTTACTGACTACAGGAGCAAGCTATGCACAATTTGTGTGTCTGTTCAATTTCTACCTTACTTATTCCATTTGAATCTTAATGAAGAAGGATGTGAATAAATTGTTCCAAATCAGGCTGCTCAGTCACCATTGCATGGAATTTGTAACCCAATTGTGACCCCTGGAGGATAGTGACAGGCTTCTGACTTATGAGGGGAGGACTTCTTGAGGGACTTATTCACTGTAGCCAATGAGACTTGGGATCTTCACACATAGTCTGAACTGTGGTGGAACAAAGGAGATTTGGGCACAGCCAGACTTGTTTGGGAATGTCACTTCTTTAAGTTCTACTAAGTTATTTCTTGGGATTGGTCACAGAAACCATGAAAAGAGAGAATCGTGAATCTTCATCAGTGAGATACCCAAAGTCTACCCGGGGCATTGAAAAACTTTTCTTTCTCACCTTTGTAGTTCATTCCAAAGACAGTCTTGTTAGTACTGAAGCTTGACTCATAGGAACAGCTGGTTACCTGAACCACAAAGATCACTTTGAGGGAGATTTAGACTGAGGTAAATAGTCAATGATGTAAAAGGCATCAGAGTCTAAATGTATTCTGCAGGTGGTTAAGCCCCTCTCTCCCTTTCTTTTACTTTCTTAACTAGCACAGATTAATTGGCACTCATGTTTACAGCTGTTGGGGAGTGGAGGGGAGAAGGATACTGCTGAGCACATGAGGGCTTCTGTGTCTGGCTGCACAGTCACTCCTTGTATTGATATCCTATCACTGCCTCTTCTCACTTATGATATTTATTGCTTTGTAAGATGCTTTAGGGAGTTTGAGTACACAAAAGAAACTATAGAAATGCAAATCCTTCTTGTCAGTCTCTGGTGCCTCTCCTGCTGCTACTGTTGCCATACAGATTCATTGTTGCACAAACTTTTAGCCAATTTGTTTTTATCAGGGAAAAGGCTGGGCTTAAAAAAAACACAGTATTGTGTGTCCTTTCCCCAGTCACCTAAAAAAGCTTTTTTGCTGCACCTGCCAAGCCCTTAAATATAAGGACCTTTTCTTTCCAACTATTTCATCATTAAACAACAACCAACCCTTTCTATAGCCAGATTTTTTAAGTGTTGTTCATAGTCTACTTGTTGCAGGGCGAATATAAAATGGTATTTGGGTTAATATGTAAAATAGTCATCAACTAGTTTTGTCTTCATATGCTTGAATCTCCAGAGATACTGGTAATTTGATTTGGAATGTACAAACCTATATTATTAATTTAAGAGTCTTTCCCCCACTAAAACCTGGGCTTTTTTACTCCCTTAAAAAGTTTCTACAGATTTGGATCAGGCCGTAAAATAATTACTCTGAGGGAAACTAGTAAAGAACTTCTTTTGAAGAGATCTAGGCTATTAAAATATGATATTATGACTGCCTTGCTAATCTTAAATGAAATAGATTGAGACAGATTTGAGGATGGGTATCTCCAAAACTTAAATCATCAAAAGTTTTAGAAGAAGAGATTTAAGGGGTTAATTAGATATTTGCACCCAACATTTGAGCTTTCTAAATATTTTTACATTCTTTGACCCATTGTTTTAGGAATTTTATCACATCATCATTGCTCCTCATCATCATAGTTTGGCACCTACTATGTGCCAGGCACTATGTTTAGCACTTTATAAATATGATTATCATAATAATTCTGGGATATAGTTGCTATTATTAAGCCCATTTCACTCTTGAGGAAAATGGGGCAGATGGAGAGGACAAGTGACTTGCCAAGGGTCACAAAGATCATCTTTTAACTCAATTTTTTCAGACTTCAGGTTCACTATTTTATCCAGTGGACCGGTTAGCTGTCTAACACATCCCATTCATTTAACCCAGTGGTATGCTTTAGTATTCAAAGCAAGCATATACTCAAATGGATTGGATAACAATATTAGGCTTTGTGGGACCCTTAATTTTTTTATAGTATGAATCCAGTAGAAAACTCAACTCCAATTTCACTTTTAGTCTAATGCAACTTTTTAGATTCTTTTTGTTTTTATTGCAGTTGCTTTCCCCTTACCTTTAGTCTATTGTAGTCTAATATAGTCTATTAAATCTGGCAGATTTTCTATGAGGTTGATTTAACCTCCTTATAGGCCAATGACTTTAGGGCAAGAAAGTCATTGTCTTTGAATTTAGTTGTTTTAAAATAATTTTCTAGAATAATGTTAGATGATTGCAGAAAATGAAATCCAAGAATGTTTTATGGGCTCAAAAATGGGCAGCAAACACATTTTAATAGAATTACTATGTTGCTTTGAAATGTTGGGAAACAAATGATTAGGAACTTTAAACTCTCTTATCTTTATATAAGCTATAGGTTGGCTTAAAACTGGTATTTTGTGACAATATAAGATATAAATCCTTTAAAAATTCTAGTTTTCATTAAAATATTATGCATAGAAGTATTCAAAGACAGTTGCAAAATACATAATTCATAAATGTTCGCTGAACATTTATTTAAATGTTCAATTGGAGATGATTAAGATATGGTTCTTTTCCCTTCTAAGAAAAAAGGAAATCAGTTTTTTTTTAAAAAAAAATAGGAAATCATTTTGGGTTTTAAAATTCCAGTTAGTGCATTTTTAGTTTGATACTCATCTGGACCACAAGACTGAGTCACTTTTCTTTACACTATAGATTTTCTTTATTTTAAGAAAGTAATATATATATATATATATATATGAACTTGTTTTTCCATACTCAAAGGGCATCAATATTTTTATTCAAACTTCATTTTTTAAAAAGTGGTATATTTCATCAGAAAGTGCACCCAGTGTTAACTAACTTACCTTTGCTAAAGCAGCTGATTTGAGTCCTCAGTATTTGTATATAATCAAGAATATGAAGCTGCTAATGGAAGGAGTAGTTGGTTTTGCTCTAAGTTCCATGCCTTTTATATGGTAACTTTATTTGGATAAAATATCAACTAGTATTAATATTTGACACATTTAAAAATATGTTGGTGATATGTTTTTTTTTTTTTCTATTTTAAACCCTTAACTTCTGTGTATTGACTTATAGGTGGAAGAGTGGTAAGGGTAGGCAATGGGGGTCAAGTGACTTGCCCAGGGTCACACAGCTGGGAAGTGTCTGGTGATATGGTTTTTTATCAGTTTTTGTGAAGAGCACTTCTTGACTCTTGTCACTCAAGTCAATGAACATGTGAGAGTTCTTAGATGGAGTATTCTGGTAAATTTTTAACAATTAACTAGGGGGGGGGAACTATTCTATACACTTTAATGTTTCATCTGTATCATAGCATTTTATTCATCACTTTCCTAAGTCTAGGCAATAAACAAAACAGTAAGTTAAGCCCTTTTATCATTTCCTGACTTCCAAAGTATAAATGCTCACACCGGAAACTTAATAATCAGCTCTCAAGAACTAACTTCAGAACATGTATAGCTCTTAGGACTGATCCAAATGATTATTCATTCCCTGCCCAAACTATCAAATAATTTGTATGATAATTTGAAAGAGAAAAAAGACAGTTTCTATCCATTAATATTGTGCATTGCAAAGGCACTAAAATGTTAAAAAATGGATACAAATGCATATATCAAAAATCATGTCCATTGAAGGTTTTATTTAGCTACAGTAAGAGTTTGTTGTATTAAGTTGGATATGATACTAGAATTATAGAAATGGATGCTTGTTAGAAAAGATATGAACTTTAAAAATTAGAAAACTCTGGGAAGTCATTTTTCTACTATATAGAAACTTCCCTCTTTTCAAAAGTATTTACCACTGAATTCTTTTAAAGTTCTATTTCACCCATCTAAAATTTTCCAATTACATAGGAATGTCCAGGAACTCATCTGTTATACAAAGAGATGTCCAGAAGTGGAATAAACTATCTGTTCCTTTCTTCTAAGTTTTTTAGTATGGCAAAACTTGTATAGTAAAAAAAGTATCATTTTTGAACACTTTTTAATTTTATTTAACAAAGGTTAAAGATATCAGAGAAATAATCTGTGACATTTTGAATCTAATTTTTAAAATTTGAATAATTGAATACATTTTACAATTGAATTGAATCATTGAATTTTCCAGTACATTGGAAGATCACTTAGACCTGAACAGAAATCAACCACAGATATACAAAATACTAACCAAATAAATGGCCATTCAAACCTTTCTTGAATACTTCCATTGAAGGAGAACTGACTAAATTGAGAAGCAATTCATTCAAATTTTCTGGTGTCTCTAGTTGGCTCAAATTCTAAAGATTTTTTTCTCCCTCATATTAAGAGAAAATATGCCTTTCTGGAAATTCTATCTGTTTATGCTCCCTGCGACCAAGCATAGCAAATTTAACCTGTCTTGAATGTGATAGCCCATCAAATATATAAAAACCACCATTGTTTGATTTTGTGATACCAGTCTAGATTACTTCTTGAACTGCTATTAGATAGCATATTGTAATATAGATACTGAGAATTTATCATTTAACTGTCTCTAATATTTTTGCTTTAGAATTTTGTTATTGATTATCTCGCAGAAATTTAAAATTGAATTATGTGTGTGTTTGATATAGTTTATTGAATATGTGCTATTGGCAGAACCACTTAATTTTTGTTCTTTAATCCTTTCCCCCAATCTTGGGGCACAGATAATGTAAATTTTTTTATTCTTTTTTTTATTTTTTTATTCTTTATTCTCATCTGTTTACTTTCCCATTTATTGCTGAAAACATTATGATCTACATAGTGTAAATTCAACATATGTAATCAGAAGACACTGCTGAGACAGGAAAATGAATCCAGTATAGGTATACTTAATGATTCCACTGGCAGAAGGTTACATATAAAATAATATATCCTATTTAACACCACATAAGATTGAATGAGAGTTGCTGCTGGATTTTTCTCCCTTACCACCACATTCCTTTTCATATTATTTTTTTCCCATTGGAAATAGTACATTTTTTTACCTCCCCTACTTATCTACTCCCCACCCCCATACCTAGTCTATGTTTTATAATTGTTTTAGGGCACACATTGAAAAGAAACATAGTTCCTGAGGGACTGGGAAGAAATATGAATGCATGGTGAAAGTTCTCCATTTTTAATTCCTGCCCAATGCACTTCTTACTTGTTCTCATAAGGACCTCCTTATTTGTTGTTATAAGGACCTTTTTTTTTTCTGAAGAAAGATGATGTAACTGAAAAGCAGTGACTTTTAAAAGGGGAAACATTGGGGTGGAGCCAAGATGAAGGAGCAACTAGGGTAGCAGGTCCCATTTGACCACAAAAATCCTCCTCGACCAAGAATAAAATATCACCACAAAATGAATACGGGAGTGAAAGAACCAACAAAGAGACAGAGGGAAACAAAGTTCAAAAAAGGAAAACCCAAAAGGTAGGCATAGATCATCTGGAGAACCGAGGTGAGAGGGAAGTGGAGCTAGAAGGGGACATAGCAGCAAGTGAAGAGCAAGTCACAAGCAAACCACATCCCCACTGCCCCACACCATCTGCTCTCATAGGTTCCAAACTTAAGTATAAGCTAAGTTAGACCCTGAGATCCTGCCAGGCAAAAAGAGGTCCAAGCCAACTAACACTTCTTGAAATTACAAACCTGTGGAGAAGTCTAGAGCCTCAGCCGAAAGCAATCTGGGCTGAAGGGGGACAGTCCACATGGGCCTAGAGCAAAGCCAGGAATCCCAGTTGGGGTTTAGAGTGAAGACATAATCCATGTTTTGGGGGGAGGACACAGTTGTTAAGGGAAGCCTCTCTGGGATCTTTTTGCCCAAAACTAAGGGTGGAGCTCTAGGACAGGGCAATCAGGGGTGTGTCTAATACACAAAAGAATCTCCACTCCAAGCTAAACTTGAATCAAGAACACCTTGAGACCAAAAACACAAGTCTAAATCTTGGGCTAGAATCTGAGCATCACCTGACCTGATCAAGTACAGACTGAGATCAAAAGATCCCAAGCCTGAGGAAAGTCTTTAAGCTATCAGCATCTCAATGGTCATTTGAGTCAACAGGGAGAGGGGACTCTCAGAGCTCTCAGCCCTCAGACAATCTGGTAAACTAGTAACAACCCAGAAAATAAGCCGAAAATAACAGCAAGGAAGGACTAAAGTTTAATAGGGTAACCAAACTTTCCAGAAAACAAAACCTAGCTATAATTCAATGGGAAAAATGAACAAAAAATCAAAAAAGCACCTAACTCTAAAATCTTTTTATGGAGACAAAGAGCACAGTGCAGACACAGAAAGGGACAGCCAAAGCAAAGGAAGCACACCCAAAGTCCAAAAGAAAAAAGATTTCAAAACCCAGTTATTAGAGGTAGAGGAAAAGTGGGGAAGAGAAATGAAAGTGATGCAAGAAGAAATGGGCCTATTGAAAAAGGAGAACCAAAAACTGACAAAGGAAAACCAGGTCTTAAAAATTAGAACTGACCATCTAGAAACCAATGATTTCATGAGAAATCAAGAAACAATAAAGCAGAATCAAAGGAATGAAAAAAACAGAGGAAAATATGAAATATTTTATTTAAAAAATAGTTAGAAAATAGATCTAGGAGAGACGGTTTGAGAATTATTGGATTACCTGAATGCCATGATGAAGAAAAAACTTTGGATATCATATCACAACAAATTATCAAAGATAACTGCCCAGAGATCCTTGAATAAGAAAATAAAATTGAAATTGAAAGAATTCACAGATTACCTTCAGAAAGAAATCCTCAACTGAAAACTTCCAAATTCAAGAGCCACCAAGGAAAGGAAAAAGTACTTAAAGCAGCCAGAAAGAAAGTATTCAAATACAATGGAGCTACAATCAGGATCATTAAGGACCTAGCAGCTTCTACATTAAAGGGTCAGAAAGCGATATGATAGTCAGAGAGGCGAAAGATTTGGGCTTACAAACCAGAGTCACCTATCCAACAAAATTGTGTATACTCTTTCAGCGGGGAAAATGGTCATTTAATAAGAGAAGATTTCAAAGCATTCCTAAGGAATAAGCCAGACCTAAACAAAAAAAAATGAAGACCAAATACAAGACATAAGAGAAACATAGAAAGGTAAATAAGAAAGAGAACATTTAAGGGACTCATTAAGGTAAAAATGTCTATGTCTACATGGAAAGAGGATTTCTATAATTCTCAAAAATTTCTCTCAGTAGTAGAGAAGATAGAAGGAATTCACTGAGAAAAAGGGTAGAAAAGTAAGCTGATTATGATATTATGATTTATATGATTTAAATGTGATGGAATGATATATGTATGATATGTATGCATATGAATGACATGTAAAAATCAATAAAGGGCTGAAAGAGAGGGTTGCACTGTGAGAAAAGGGAAGGGAGAGAAAGAATTGGGTAAATTATATAACATAAAGAGGTAAAAAAAAAATAAATACAGAGAGGGGAGTACAAGGGTTGTAACAGTCAATGCTTAAACTTTACTCTCTTTGTAACTGGCTCAGAAAGGGAAAAACAAGTATACTTAGCGAGGTATAGAACTCTATTTTACCCTACAGAGAAGTAGAAGGGGAACAAGTCAAGGGAAATGGGAGGTCATTAAAGGGAGGGGGAACTGAAGGAGTGACAAAAAGCAAAATATTGGTGAGGAGGAATAGAGTGAAAGAGAATACAGCAGGATCCAAAGGGGATAATATGATAGAGGGCAATACCGAGTTAGTAATCATAACGTGTAATATGAATGGGATGAACTTATTCATTAAACACACATGGATAGCACAGTGGATTAAATAAACAGAAACTTACTATATGTTATTTACAAGAAACACATTTGAGGCAAGGTGACACACAGATTCAAGGTAAAAGTCTGGAGCAGAATATATTATTCATCTTCTAAAGTAAAAAAAAAAAAAAGCAGGAGTAGCAAACATGATACCAGACAAAGCCAAAGTAGAAATTAATTTGATTAAAAGAGATAAGAGGAAAAATTACATTTTACTAAAAGGTACTATAAACAATGAAGTAATATCATTACTAAACATTCATGCACCAAGTGGTATAGCATCTAGATTTCTAAATGAAAAATTGAAGGAGCTCAAGTACAAAATAGATAGTAAGACCAAACTAGTGGGTTGACCTTAACCTTTCCCTTTCAGAACTAGATAAATCTAAACAAAAAATAAATAAGAAAGAAGTAAGGGAAGTAAATGAAATACTAGAAAAATTAGAGTTAATAGATATCTGGAGAAAAATGAACAGGGATAAAAAGGAATATACTTTCTTCTCAGCAGTATAATGTATTATACAATTATCAAGCATATACTAGGGCATAGAAATATTGCAAACAAATGCAGAAAAGCAGGAATAATAAATTCCACTTTTTCAGATTATAATGCAGTAAAACTTATAATTAACAAGAATCCATGGAAAGGGAAATTTAAAATTCATTGGAAACTAAATAATCTAATTCTTCAAAACAGGTGGGTCAAAAGAGCAATCATAGAAACTATTAGAGACCTCACTAAAGAAAATGACAATAAGAAGACATCAAACCAAAACCTATGGGATACAACCAAAGCAGTACCCAGGGGAAAATTTATATTGCTGAGTGTTATACCAAGAAAATAGAGATGGAGGAGATCAATGAATTGGGATTACAATTTAAAAATTTAGAAAAAAGAACAAATTAAAAATCCCCAGATAAAAACAAAATTGGAAATCCTAAAAATTAAAGGAGAAATTAATCAAATTGAAAATATAAGAATCATTGAACTGATAAATAAGACTAGGAGCTGGTTCTTTGAAAAAACAAATAAAATAGATAAAGTACTAGTCAATCTAATAAAAAAAGAAAGAAGAAAATCAAATTAGCAGTATCAAAGATGAAAAGGATAACCTCACCTCTAATGAGGAGGAAATTAAGGCAACTATTAAAAACTACTTTGCTCAATTAAATGGCAATAAATATGAGAATCTAGGTGAAATCGGTGAATATTTGCAAAAATATAAATTGCCTAGAGTCTAGGCCCTAGATAAACAAAAGCAGAAATAAATTTCTTAAACAATCCCATCTCAGAAAAATGAAATTGAACAAGCCATCAAGGGATTTCTGAAGAAAAAAATCCCTGGGCCAGATGGATTCAAAAGTGAATTCCATCAAATATTTAAAGAACTACTAATCCTAATGCTATACAAATTATTTCACAAAATAAGCAAAAAAGGAATTTTGGCAAATTCCTTTTATGACACAGATATGGTACTGATTCCAAAGCCAGGTAGACCAAAAACAGAAAAAGAAAACTACAGACCAATCTCCTTAATAAATATAGATGCAAAAATATTTAATAGAATACTAGCAAAAAGACTCCTGCAAGTGATCACAAGGATTTTTATACACTATGATCAGGTGGGATTCATACCAGGAATGCAAGGATGGTATAATATTAGGAAAACTATCCTCATAATTGGCCATACCAATAATCAAACCAATAAAAATCATATGATTATGTCAATAGATGCTGAAAAAGCCTTTAACAAAATATAATACCCATTCCTATTGAAAACACTTGAAAGTATAGGAATAAAAGGGCCATCCTCGAAATAAAAACAGCATATATTTAAAACCAACAGAAAGTACCATGTGCAATGGCAAGTTAGAAACCTTCCCAATAAGACCACGAGTGAAACAAGATGCCAATTGTAACCTCTATAATTTAACATTGCACTAGAAATGCTAGCAGTAGCAATTAGAGAAGAAAAAGAAATTAGAGGGATTAAAGTAGAAAATGAGGAGACTAAATTATCACTCTTTACAGATGATATGATGGTATACTTAAAGAACCACAGAAAATCAACTAAAAGGCTAGTGGAAATAATTAACAACTTTAGTGAAGTTGCAGGGTACAAAATAATGCACACAAATAATCAATTTCTATATATTTCCAACAAAACTCAGCAGCAGGAGTTAGAAAGAGTAAATCCATTTAAAATCACTCTGAACATTATAAAATATTTAAGAATCTATCTGCCAAGAGAAACACAGTAATTATATGAACACAACAACAAAACATTTTTTACACAATTAAAACCTAGATCTAAATAATTGGGAAAAAAATTAATTGCTCCTGTGTAGGATGAGCTAACATAATAAAATGACATCCTACCCAAATTAATTTACTTCTTCAGCACCATACCTATCAAATTACAAAAAAAATTTACATAATTAGAAAAATTATAACAAAGTTCATCTCAAAGAACAGAAGATCAAGAATATCAAGGGAAATAATGAAAAAAAAATGAAGTTTAGGGGCCTAGCAGTAGCAGACTTTAAATTGTACTATAAAGTAGTGGTCATCAAAACAATATGGTACTAGCTAAGAGACAGAAGGGTGGATCAATGGAATAGATTAGGAGTAAATGACCTCAATAAGCTAATGTTTGATAAGCCTAAAGACTTCCAGCTTTTGGGACAAGAATTCACTATTTGGCAAAAACTGCTAAAAAATGAATTCAAAATGGGTAAATGATTTAAAAGTAAAGAGTAAAATCATAAACAAATTAAATGAACATAGATCAGATCTGTGGAAAGGAAGGAATTTAAGACCAAGCAAGAGATAAAGAATATTGTAAAATATAAAATGAATGAATTTGATTATATCATATTAAAAGGGTTTGTACAAACAAAACCAATCTAATCAAAATTAGAAGGAAAGCAAAAAAAAAGTGGGAGAACATTTTTATAACAAAACTCTGTAACAAAGGTTTAATTTCCCAAATATATAAGAAACTAAATCTAATTTACAAAAAAATCAAGCCATTCCCCAATCGACAAATGTTTGGGGGATATGAATAGGCAGCTTTCACATGGTGAAATCAAAACATCAGTAAGCACATAAAAACGTTCTAAATCACTCCTGAGTGGAGAAATGCAAATTAAAACAAGTCTGAGGTACCACCTCACACCTAACAGTTTGGCCAATATGACAGCAAAGGAAAGTTATAAATGTTTGAGGGGATGTGGCAAAATTGGGATACTAATACAATGCTAGTGGAGTTGTGAATTGGTCCAACCATTCTGGAGGGCAATTTGGAACTATGCCCAAAGGGCTTTAAATGAATGCCTGCCCTTTGACCCAGCCATACCACTTGTATGTTTGTACCTCAAAGAGATAGCAAAGAAAAAGACTTATACAAAAACATTCATGCTCTTTGTGGTGGCAAAAATTTGGAAAATGAGGGGGAATGGCTGAACAAATTTTGGTATATGTTGGTGATGGAATATTATTGTGCTGAAAGAAATAAAGAAATGGAGGAATTCCATGTGAGTTGGAATGACCTCCAAGAATCGATGCAGAGTGAAAGGAGCAGGAGAACATTGTACACAGAGGCTAATACATAATGGCACAATCAAATGTAATGGACTTTTCTACCAGTAGCAATGCAGTGACCCAGGACAATCTAGAGGAACTTAGGAGAAACAATGCTATCCACATCCAGAGAAAGAACTGTGGAACCAGTCATGCATTAGAAAAATATATGCTTGATCACATAATGCAATTGAAATGGGATTATAGTTTTGATGTTAAAAGATCACACTACTGCAAATATGAATAACATAGAAATATGTTTTGAACAGTGATACATGTATAACCCAGTGGAACTGCTTGTCAGCTTTGGGAAGGGGGAGGAAACAATACTGGAGGGGGAAAATTATGAATCATGTAATCATGGAAAAATATTCTAAATAAAAAAATTTAAAAGGGGGAAACATTACATTTTAATTTCATTATAGTTGTTTTCCCTTATAATCCTACATATTTTATGGTTTTATACATTTAAAGAAATCATCTGGGAAGACATCTAGAAGTCTGTTCAGATAGGAAAGGGGTCCATGATACCAAAAAGTCATGTTCTTATTATGAGACATTTAGTTATTGCCACAAAGTAGATGCTTAATCAGTGCTTGTTGGTTTGCTTGTGTAATCTTAGTCCTCTTCTAAATACAAGGAACTTGTCATTGCCCCTAGCTCTCTTCTTAAGTTATATTTGTTTCTAGCCTGAGGCATAACATTATCTCAGTTCCCATTTATTCACTATGGAAATGTTTGGTTAGGCTTCTGGAATATATTTCATTAGCCCTACTGTTATGAGCAAGCAAGGGTCCAGGCAAGTGCTAATGATGGAGGTTAAGTAGGGAGAGAAAGACCCTAACCACATTTATATGTGAGAATAGATTTGTACCCACATCATCAGCTGGGTTAAGTCTCCTTTAAGAGCCCAAGAATCTCTGCTAAAGCTTCAAAGCCTTAAGAACCAGTCCAGCCAGGCAGTTGGTAATGTTTCCAGGAAGTAGAATGTGACTTCCTGAAACCTTATGTTGAAGATGGATCACACTGGGTTGGAAAGGCTAAAGCCAGCTGAATATGTTAACTGGATCTGACTTATTGAATCTAGTTATTAAGGTAAGTAATTGGCTTCAAAAATCATTTAGGCTTTAGGGTCAAACAGGGTTTATTTGTAATAAAACTGAGGGTAGGTAAGAGGGAGTAGGAAAAGTGGGTGAAGGATACCCTAAAGATCTTGCTGTTTGTAGCTGAGCCCAGAGTCTGACAGGCCCCTGGGTCAGATGTTGTTTTCTTGAAGTAGCTGTTGACACTAGCTTGAATAGAAGGTTGTTGGCTATGCCAATGAGGTATTGAATTTAGCTAGCAATGGAGGATGTCCCTGCCTGCCTGCCTATCCAAATCTCCCAAACCTCCCAGGGGCCCAGATCTACCACCTCCTCCCTAATTCTTGAGATGAGAGAAAGAAGTGAAGACCCCAGGGGTTTGTGGACCCCCTTTTATACCCTGTCCTTAACTGTCACCCTGGCACACACCCTGGGTGCTCTGCTAGGTTCTGTGTTCCAAAGTGGTAAACTGCTAACTTGCACCTACACAAATGGCTGCCCATTTCTGCATATCACACTACTTATGACCTCTAGTAGAATGTGCTTGATCAGGGACTTTGCTCCTAGTTCCCCCTTCTTGGTTATCTTAGGTTCTTTTATCCACAACATGGTGTCCAAGACTTAGAAAAGTCTTTTGACTATCTATACATACTTCAACTCTTAGTAAGAAATTATTCTCAAATATGGACTCCAAAGCTACCCAAATCCCCACCTGATCCCTGTTTTCAGGCCTTTGTAGTAACCTTTCATCTTTGAAGTCTTCATAAACTAACCCCAGTAAAATCAACTCATAGTTTTCTTATTGAACTCTCTGTCCTGGCTGCTCCTGTGATGTAGATGTCATCATCTGGATCTTTAGGCTTTTAAAAACCTTGATACAAGTCACCTCCTCCATCTCTACCCTATCTCCTATGTCTTGAGTAGCCTAGCCAAGTTAACCCAGACTCCAGTCCCAAATCTGCTCTCTCATTTTTTAATCTGTTCATTCAGATGAGCATGCCTCTACCTTCCCACTGCAGATTAGAAAAGCAATTTGACAACTCATACCTTAGAGTCAATAGAGACTGAGTAACTTTTCCTTGTCCCGAGTTAGAGGGTCCATTGATTCACTTTCCCATCGCAAGTGATAAATTACTTTCCTTGGGAAGGTGATTTATCTTTCCCCATACTGACAGATACATACTACAAAAATTACAATAACAAAAATTACATAGATATATAGTATTACTAACATTATTACCTTCCAAATTATATAGGGTTGCCTCCAACAGAGTTTAAAATTACAAATCATTGTTATGTAGAACTACAATCACTTTAATCTTAAAATACATCCTCTAAATCCTGTGCCCTGTGAAATGGATACTGAAACTACTCTATTCTCTTTCCAGAAACTGTTGATGAGATACTTCTTTACTTCATGATTCACAAGATAAAACATTTGCCAAATGGTCCTCCTATTCATAAACATTACATGTGTTTTCTGGTAAAATTGTTTTTGATTTGACTTTAGAATGCTACATCTTAATCTCTAGAAATGAATGGGAGTTTCATATTGACCCTGATTGTTAGAAGTAGGGAATGCCCACTTCCTTCTCATTTAGCTTTTAGCAGTATAAAAATAAAAATTTGTAAAAGCAGCCTTTCAGATATGACCATGTAACAATGATAACTATATAGAGCCTCCTTGGCTCATCTGGAATCCTATTTTCCTTTTGATTCAAGACCCTAAGAAAGTCAGGTTAAGTGCCACAGTACTTACACCTTCTGTACTTTGCTTCCATGTTTGTTTATGAGAAAACAATTCTTTAAATAACACCTTTGAAACTTGTAGTGAATAAAAACCAATTTCTTTTGAAGGGTAGTCTTCCTATGAAACTCATTGCTGATCTCATTTATTTAAGTGAATGTAAATGAATTTCACTCCTGTATTCCTCTAAAGAACTGATGCATTAGCAGAGGAACTGGAAAGCACCACACAGAATTAATGGAGAAGAATCATCTACATAGAATGAGTTCACATTTCAAAGAGCCAGAGAATTTAATCTATTTGTGTCTGTGTGTTTATATGAGTCAGTCATAAAGTACCCCTGAATTACTTACCTCTTTGCATAATTCAGAACCTTCAGAAATGTTATTTCTCTGTTGAAAGGAAAACTTGACATTTTAGTTCCCCTGAGACTTATGAAACATTTTTGAGGATTGCCATGGATAAATGACTTGGGGCAGGGGGAAAAGCTACCTTTTTGAGTTTGTAAGAGGTTAAAACTTTATAGACTCGGGATATGCTTAAAAGCCTTCCTTTACCTCTCCTTTGTAGTTTCACTATCCCATATTGCTGAATAAAAACACAAAAGTCAGAAAAAATGGGCGAATCAATAGTCCTCTTTGGTGGTTATTAGGGTTGAGCCACTCCTAGAATTGTTTAATGTGAAATGGACTTCATTAAACAATATAAAAAGTAAAATGTGTTTCAGAGAAGAATAAGGATAGGGGCTGTGTAATTTTTTGACCTAGGGAACTCCCTGTATGGGGAAACTCCTTCACCAATGTGCAGTTTGAGACTTTTTCAGAAATTTCATTGTTTTAGACAGTTTCCGCAAAGACTCAGAGATTTGATGAATTGCCCAAATTCACATAGCTTAAGCCCAGGTTCAGACTGGCTTTCCACCTAGTATGCTTCATTTTCTATTATGTCTTAGAACATTTTAAAGAATCAAAGTGAACAAATTATACTTGAATAAACAAGCTTCTATATATTCAAACATATATTTCTAAATAGCACATTAGTACACCCACCCCCAAAGAAATCTTATCATAACACTATTTTCTATGGAGAAAAAATCATTATAAGGAAGTTTCATTTACATGTATATCAACACTATATAATTCATATAAAGTTTACAATAATTTAAAAATCTTAGAATTTGTCATTATCATTCATGAAGTTTATCTCCCCTAGACTTAAGATTATAGTAAAAAAAAACCTATCAGATAATATTTAAGACCAACATGTCAGGGAAAAAAAGTTCACTTTTTTCTGCTCCTTGAATTCAGGAAATTGATGAATTTGCATCTTTTTTACATGTGTTTTGTCACTTTTTAGTTCCTTCTTCCACCTAACCTTGAGGTGTATTCTTTTGAAAACTGTAGACAAAAATTAATTATGGAAAGATAATTGAGTATAAATGTAGAATTCATTTAAAGGATATAACTTGATTCCCCGAATTACCAAAAACAAAAGGCTTTCTGGTATTAGGGATTATATATATATATATATATA